>NC_045710.1:7415422-7718452 GCF_009834535.1 Camelus ferus
CCTGGGATGCCCGTCTTATCCTCGTGGCATCTCTCTTGTACAGCCCAGGTGACACTGTCATTCCCATGTGACAGCTGAGGAAACTGAGGCTTTGAAGTTGGGACTTGCCCACCGTGGCTCAGGAGGCCGGTGGAGGATCTGGAGACGGGATGCCAGGCCAGCCCGTCTGTCACCCCAGGCACCCTGCTGATGCTGTCATCCGAGGAATCACTGGCAATATCTGTTTCCTGCTTATATTTTTGGATTATTCATTATTTTTCCTGATTATAAAAGCATGTTTATTATGGAAGATCTAGATTGTACAGCAAAGTGGAAATAAGATAGAAAAACGCCAATCATCCCACTGCTTGGGAGCCTGGGAACTTTGTAAACAGAGATCATGCTTTATTTCCCTGAAGGCTCATTATAATCAAGCCCCACAGAAAGAATTTCATATCCTCTGGTCCCTTTTCATTTCAACCCCTACACTGCCCTGTGTGCTTGATTCCAAAATCCTCAAAGGCCCCTCTGCTGTCCCACTGTGGCCTGGATACCCCACTGCATGGCGCCTGTGACTCTCCTCCCTGCGGGAGGCAGGGTCCCTGGCAGGAGAGGGGACGGGCAGTGGGGAGGGGGGTTACTGGACTCTGGCGCTGCCACGCTGGCTCTTGCTGGGTGTCCACCCCCGGGCACAGAGTCTGAAGGGGCCCAGGAGCTTGGGCTTGACTCAGGCTTGTGCCCATGTCTGGAAGAATCTGATCTGCTGTGCTGAAGGGTGGCTGCAGGGCAGGGATTCAGGGAGCCTAATCAGGCTCCAGTGAGGGAGCTGGCCTCCTTCCGCTACCGGGGGCTGAGTCTAGTCCTTGAAGAACAGAGGAGGGCCAGGTCCAGAGTCGGGCATCTGCAAAGCAGGACTGGAACACAAGGCAGGAAATTGAGGCGGACGACCAGATGGACCGACTGCCATGCAGGAAAGCTGAAGAGGACGCTGCAAGGGAGCTGGCCACGCAGGACGGAAGAGGCAGGAACTGCAGCTGCCGTGGCTGGGAGCCCGGGCTGGGCCGGCTGCTTCTGGGAAGGGTAAAAGTGGCTCAGCCATCGTGGGGGACTTTCACGCCTGGGGCTGGAAAAGGGCAGCTGGCACATCGTGAGCCCTTGGAGGCACCTGTTAAGTTGGCACCAGCTCCCTGCAGCATTGGCCACCACCATTCCCAGAGACTGTGAGCTTGGTCCCCGGGCCCTGAGTGTGTGCAGAGCCCCATGGGGTGCAGAGATGGGTGAGACAGTGAGACTTGGTTCCTACCTGCAGGAGGTCACGTCAGAATATGAGTGGGTGAGCCTGCACCCAGCCAGGTGCCAAGTTCACAGGACATAGATGAGGAGGAATTCCTACTGGCAAGGCCAGGGAGGGAGTCTCTGAGAAGCTGGCATTGGAGCCAGGCCTTGGAGAAGGGTAGGATTTCAATAAACAGAGCACATGGGGGCGGAACCTTCTAGGTCAAGGGTTCAACCTAAAAGAAGGCTGGGCTTTGAGAGTACAGGGCGTTCCCCAAAGCTAAGTCTGCAGGATTTGTTCCTCGGGCCATTTGGGATTTTATTTCTCCTTAGTTGGGCGTGCTCGGTGACATTCATTTTGGTCACGCACTCAGCCTGTGAATTGAGAGCCAGCAGTCACGGGCCAAATATGTGGGACCCAATGTGAATCTGAGGGTGCAGGGCAGGGGCCGTGGGGCCTGGGCTCAAGACCTAGTTTTACCAGTTACAAGTTCTGATGAACTGGGGCCTTAGTTTTCTCATCTGTAAAATGGGGCGTAATAATATAATACTTACAGGTGCTTGGTAAATGGTAATTATTATTAATAATAGGACTAAACATGAAAAAAAAAAGATAGCTTGTTACAGGTTGGACTGTAAACATCATAGTGAAGAGAAATTAAATCACTCACACTTGGACCTTTGGTCTTAGCACTGTAAGGAGGAAATGTACAAATATAGACCTCTGTGTCCCCTGATGTAGAGAATTCTGAGTGAGCTGTCCAGACATTTTGGCTCAGCATTCAAGGCCTCTCAAAAGCTGGCCTCACCTTCCTTCGCTTGGCTCTGTTCTCTTTCTTCAGAGGCACTGAGCTTGTCGTGTTAGCTGGGTCTCCAGGGAGGTGACCATCTGGACCCCAGACTCATCCCGCCACCTCCAGCCCCTGTAGACTCATGCAGGGGCTTCAATGTGGGCCCCAACTGCCCAGAACAGATGTTTGCCACCTAAACTCCTTTGGCATTGCTGACCAGAGGCCTGGACAGGAGCCAGACGACACCCTCCTGGATACTTTTCTTCAGGGAGCCCTGGGGCCCGTACCCCTGACCATAGTCGGGGCATAGAAGGACAGCCTCAAGGAAAGGGTCCATTTTCCCCAGAGCCACAGCTGACTTGAAATGCCTGTTTGCTCATCTGGTCCAGGGAGGGCTCCCAAGAGGCTACTGCCTGGGGTAGGCCTGAAACCAACAGCCCTGGGGGGAGGGGGGAGGCAGAGAGAAAAACTAGGAAGCAACCGCCACAGGCCCTCCCTCTGTGGGAAGCAGAGCTTTTGGTTCTTTGCTCCTCTCAGCTTCGTGGGCCCATCCAACCATCCAGTACCACTCCCCCACCGCAGCCCCCGCCTCAACCTCGGGGGAAGTCTGAGGGAGGCCTGGAGCTCCCCCTAGAGACGGCACTCTGCCACTACAAATAGGAAAACCACCACACCCTCGGAACATAACCGTGTTCCCAGTGGGACTTCTACAAGGGACAAAGAGTTAGATGAACACAGAGGCTCAATGGTGCAAGGTCAGTGATTACCCGGTCCTGCTTGAATTTCTCGCCATTACATTTGTTTGTGATTGAACTCCTTGCAGCAAACTGTTGTTGGAATACATTTTGCATCTTGCACAGAGGCAGATGCTCTTCCTTCTTTCTCAGCTAATCACAGTCCTACTCATCCTTTAAGAGCCAGTTCAAACACCACCATCTCTGTAAAATGTCACTTACTGTTTGAGGTTGGGGGCCTCCATCCTCGTGTTAAGTAACATCTTAATTTTCTTTGCTTCATGTTCTGTGTGTTTTGATCTTGTTTCCCTTTATGAAATTCACGTGTGGGGGACACTACTTTTAAATTTTGACTCTAGATAGCACCCTCCCTCACTGCCTGTTCTAGTTCTTATTTACAGCCTCTTCTCTCCCGTTGAGCTGTGTGCTCCCAAGGGCTGCAAGGCTGTCTCCATCTTGATGTCGCCCGCAGCACCCAACACAGCTGCATTTGCCTGGGTCGGTCAGGGTTACACCTATTGTCTTGATGTAATTATTTGCAGCACCCCCTTTTGCTCTGGAATGGGACAGTCCCTCTACCTGGCACACACCTGTAAGGCTATGGAGCCATCCCCTCACCCACAGCTGGTTCCCAAAGGTCTTTTCTCACTGCCACTTAGAGATCCTAGTCATCTCCCCACCCTTCCAGTCAGGGCTAGAGAAGGGGTACAGGGCTTTGTATGGTAGCCATGTGTTCACGCAAAGATTAGAATCTAACGTTAGTGCAAGAGGCAGAAATTGTGTGTGGTCAAATTCCCTGAGGATGTTGGTCCCTGCAGACTCCATTCCTTGGCACGTTAGCAGTAACACTAAGGGACTACATGAAATAGATTCTCTGTTGGGGCTCAAGGCCCAGCTCTCCTGCTTGCTAGCTGGTGATTGACCTTTTGTAGACTCATTTCCTTGTCTGCGAAAGGGATTTTGTGAGGACTCAATGAGTTAAAGCCATAAAACACTTAGTATGCATGTAACGAGTGTTGGCTCTTATTAAACCCAACATAGGTTCGGTTTCCCACAGCCTTAGAGCGGATTTCCATTCCTCCTGTTAAGCCTCGCACGACTGGCCTTTTTGGCAGGTTGTGACCTCTCTCCTTGAACACTGTACTCACGTGATGTGAGATGTTCACCTCAAAAGTCCTCCTGGGAAGTGAGGCAGTGACGAAACAGCAGATATACAGCTGGTCTCCCCAGATCTCTCTGGGATTACTCTCTGGAAAACGGCAAAGGAAATTGCCATGTACGGCTGAAATTATTATTATTTTTAAAATTTTATTTTTTATTGAAATGTAGTTGATTTACAATGTTATTTTCAGGTGTACAGCAAAGCGGTTCAGTTGTACATATACACACATTTTTTTTTCAAATTCTTTTCCATTATAGCTTATTACAAGAAATAGAATATAGTTCCCCGTGCTATACAGCAGGTCCTTCTTATTTATCTATTTTATATCTAGTAGTGTGTGTCTGTTAATACCAAACTCCTAATTTATCCCTCCATTATTATTTTTTGTTCTCTCTCTCTGTATTTTGCCAAGAATATACATAACTGAATGCATTTAAATTAAAAGTATGTATATAATGAGGGCTCCCCTCTTTGCCAAAATTTTTTTTTTTTTTTGCACATGTATATGTGCTATTGAGAAGCAAAATGCTGAGGTGCCCTAGACATGTAGACCCAGGGTCTCGAAACCAGGGCTGCCGGCAGAGCTTTCAAATGACTAGGTGTCTGAACCTTGGACAAGGTCACTTCTCTGAGAGACTCAGTTTCTCTGCCTGGTGCTCAGAGGCTCAGATGAGTTCTGTGAGTCGAAGCCCTTTGAAGACTGTGGGGCTCCGGACAGTTGCAGGTATCCGCTCCGCCTGCTCGCGGCCCTGTGGGGCTGCACACGGTCCCGAATGGAAACGACAGCCAGCGAGCCAAGAGCTACGTGAGACGACATATACCCAGTAACATGCATCGTGTCCAATTTGGTGTCCTCCTGTTTTAAAATGCCAAATTACGCGGCAGAGAGCTGGGCGGACTAGTTATGCTTCCGACGGTGAGGTCTGGGCCTGCGCACTGCTGGGTCCAGAGGTCGAAGCCCTTGGAGTGAGGCTGCTCAGGAAATCAGTTATGTTGGCCATGGGCCTGGAGCTGAACTTAAGGGCTGGGACAAGGGGGCTGAGAAGGAGGAAGGAGAAAACAAGAGGTCTGTACCAGCTCTCGATTTGGAGAGTCAAGGGCGTGCACTTCCGCCTCTCGCCCCGCCCCTCTCGCCCCGCCCCTCTCGCCCCTGCAGAGGGAAGAAGGAGGGGGTAGGGTGTCCACTGCACCTGAGCTGCCCATCACTCCCCCTACCTCCATGAGGTTACTCTTGGCCTCTCTGATCCTCGGGTTCTTCATCTTTCCAATGGGGACTAATATATTGCCTTTGCCAGCTTATCGTCAGGGTAAGTGAGGCGACGTTTATAGGGTCTTATTTTGTTTTTCTCTTAGCAGCTGCATGAAAATGTAGTCAAAGGAGCTGTGGAAAAAGTATAAATTCACTGAAAATTCAGCATGAACTGTAAAGTTTGTGAACCACATGGAGGTGTCACGCTGGCTTTCACTAACCCGAGAGGTGGCCTGGATCCGAGCCGGCTTCTAGAGCTGGGACCCCACCATTTTCCAGCACCAAGAGTGATCTGGACATGAGCAGGTGCATCTGGGGAGCAAGGGCCAGCCAGGGGCACGTGGCTGTCTTGTCTTTTTTTTTCAAGGAAGAACTCTCGTGACGCAGAGCTTGAGCGCCGGGAGGTGTTGCGGATGAGCAGGTGATGGTGCCAAAGGTTTCACTGATGCACAGTGAAAAAACAGAACAGGACAGCGTTGTGTGGTGTAGGTGTTGATGTGACCTTTTCTTGGGAAAGATTGCTATTTATCCTGAGAGAATGCATTTCCCACTTTTAAAAAATTTTTATTTATTTATTTAGTTAGTTTTTGTATTAGTTTAGTTGGGGGGAGGCAATTAAGTTTTGGGGGTTTTGTTTGTTTGTTTGTTTTGTTTTTTAATGGAAGTACTGGGGATCGAACTCAGGACCTGGTGCATGCTAAGCATACACTCTACCACTGACCTATACCCTACCCCCTCACTTTACATTATGAGATGATTATTATAGTAGATGATACTTTCCTTCCTTCCTTCCTTGCTTCCTTGCTTCTTTTTTAAGATAAAAAGTTGACAACTCTATGTCAGTCATCACCCACGTTCCCCAGAACAAAAATAATAACAGATGACTGTCTTTTATGCATTTATTCATTCTAGTAGTAAATATTCATTAGGCTTCTACCATTTGGCAGGTATCCTTCTGGGCACTGGAGATGAAGCAGCAGATAACACGGACAAATAACCCTGCCCTCCTGGAATTTACATTCCTGGAGGAGGAAAGAATAAGCAAATAAAAAGTAAAACATGTGCCCGGTGGAGGGTGGGTGACGGAGAAAAATAAAGCCAGGGGAGGGTGAAGGGAGCACAAGATGGGAGGATGATGTGGTTTTAAGTGGAGAGGTCAGCGCAGGTCTCTCTGAGAAGGGGACGTTTGAGCAAAAACTTGAAGGAGGTGAGGGAGTGCACGGGGGGCTCAGCAGGGTTCAGGCCCTGAAGCTGAAGGCTCTCAGCAAGTTTGAGAAACAGCAAGACACAGAGTGTGGTTGGAGCTGAGACAAGAGGAAGAGTAGGAGTTCATGTCAGAGAGCAAGGCAGGGGTGGAGACTGGCCGAACATCCTAGCCATTGGCTTTGACTCTGAGGGAGACAGGAAGTCATGGGGGCGTGTGGGGCAGTTCAGAAGCAGGGGGACCAGCTGGGAGTTGGTTGCAATAATCCTACTGGGAGATGAAGGTAGTTGGCACCAGGGTGGTTGCAATGAAGGGGCTGAGAAACTTCTGGAGTTGGATAGTTGAGGCTGGAATCTGGAGAGAGGTCTAGACTAAAAATGCGACTTCAGTCCCTGAAATACAGGGTTTCAGAAGCCCAGATCTGGTGCAACCCCTCATTTTACAGATGGGGAGACTGAGCCCCCCAGAGAGCACTAGGCGTGTTTTGGAGGCATGTGTATAAGGAGTTAGGACTAAAGCTCTAGTTTGCTGACCTCTCATGCAGGAAATGCATGTAAATTCCAATATCACTTGAAACTTCTCTTTGCATTTGGGTTTGGAGTACACTTGGAGCACACTGCCTTTTATTGTGGTTATTATTCCAAGGCTGGTCCCTGGCACACAGCACGTGCTTGGCCTTTGTTGAAAGAACAGGTAAATGAACAAAGTGACAAAGGGAGCACACCCAGGTCTTTATCACTTGAGGACGAGCTTTGGCCTGGTCTGGTCTTCACTGGGGCTCCCCGACCCCACTCCTGGCACTTACCATCTGATCGTCCGCAGCACTGCCCAGTGTCCGTGGGATGTGCTCCAGGAGGGAGGAACCAGAATGTCGGTTGGCCCCAGAAGCAATTTAGAGATGGCTCTGTAGTTAGGCTCAAGAGGGAAACAGGAGACAAAGACCAGAATACCAGGATGGAAAAAGACTCTGGGGAAGGGGACGGCTGGTAGGAAAGGGTGGTGCCAGAGAATCCGGCCCGAGTGAGTTACTCTGGAATGCCTGAGGTTGGTGTGTATTGGCTGTGGGACAGAAGCTGTGGTGTGTTCTGTGGGTGAGCTGGTTTAAAGGCACGGGATGGGCCATCTGGCATGGTGAGCTGAGCGGATGCTCACCAGTAAGGTCACACCCATCCCACGTGAGTGATCTCGAGGAAGCCTGTGCCTGAGACTCCAGTGGGGTCGGACACTATCTCCTGTTCTTGTCTCCCCTGTGTGAGGAACCGTAAATACATTCCTCGCAGGGTGTGTGGTTGGAATGTGGTCTATGGTGATGAATCGATGTAGGTCCTTCTGTCGGACCAGAGCCCTGTGCCTCGTCTCCGCCCTCTGCCCTGGCTGCCCCGGGGGCTGGGCTTAGCTGAGTGCCCAACTGCTGGATTATCCTGAGTCCTGATGGCAGGAATAGTTCTCTCCACTTCCTCCCCTCACCCTAATTCCTGCTCCATTTCATGGCTTTTGATCTATTTTTTGAACAGTTCAATTACTTGGCTCTTTTTTTTTTTTCTAAGCTGCTTAAGATCCTTTTGGGATTGATTAAAGGATCTAAGCAAATCATAATCAAAAGTTGGGAATAAAAATACCTAATGTCCTCTTTACTGAGGCAGGATTGACAGGAAAGCAGGACATTATGGGAACGTGACGTTCCTGGTTTCAGTCTGTAGTCTGTAGGGAGGGGCTGAAGAATGTGACCTCTCCTGCAGCAGGGACAGCAGTGAGGGACAGGGGACATGCTTCTGAACTTTTGAAGAATTGTTATCAGGTGAAGGGAAGGAGCTCTGGAGAGGAGACTTGTGTTCAGTAGGAGAGGACCATAGCGAGGTTGCATGATCTGGATGTCTGGGTTCTAGGCTCATGGTGTGGTGTTGAGCAGGTCTGCTGTCACTTTGGAGGGGTGACCGCTCCCCTCCAGGCCTGTCTGCAGACCACATGAGGCTCTGTCTGTGCAGCCACAGGTGTGGAAGTGCCCACTCTACATGGCTAAGTTCACTGTTACTCCTGGAGGATGTGACACTTGAGACAAGCCTTGTCAGGCGCCTTTGCAACATGAGGGCACGGTGGGGCTGCTGGGTAGGGTCTGTAGGTGGCGGTCCCCATGGAGTGCTGGCTCAGGGGCACCTGGGGACAGAAATCCAACCTGCGCTCTGCTCACCAAGCCTACGGGCTCTGGGACTGAGGGTGGCTGGGACAGTGGGGAGGAAGGGGCACCTTTTTGAAATCTGTTCATCCAGAGGGGTCCAGCTGTGGTCCAGGGAGTTGCATCTGATCGCAGTTTTCAGCACCTGCATTTTCCAATGCAGAACCCTTGCTATCAGTGAAAATATCTGCAGACCCCTCCCTATAGGTGAAGTCAAAATGGGACAACGTTCGACATGCAAAGATGGCGAATTCGGTGCCCTCCCTTCTCAAGCTCCCACATCCACCACCTCCTCATCAACCTGCCATCTCTCTCTCCTAAGTCACCCCAGGGCTCCAGGCCGCATAGTTTGGGCCCCGTGGAGGAGGTAACCTCCTGTGGGCTGTCCAGGTCAACTACTCTGGAATCACAGTCTGGAATTCTTTTTAAAGCAAAACAGACTAATAGTCTCCAGACTTGGGATTGGTGGGATGAGGCTTTCTGTGTGGCCATGGCTGGAGGACCCTTTTTCCATGCCCTGTTACATCCATCAGGCTCTGCTTGCCCCTGGTTTACTCCGTAAAAGTGCAGCCCTTCCCAGAGAGGATCTGTTGTCATTCCAGCCCTGGTGTCCTGGACCAGAAATGCCCTCTAGAGGGCGCTGTCACACCAGGACCCAGGATAGGGCACACCTGGGCAGGGCCCACGCCTCTCTGCTTCATGCAAGGGCGGAGGGCAAAAGAAAAATAAGTTAATATGTCAAACGTTTTAGCCAGTGATTAGAGTTAGGTGGAAATTCTTGAGCAGATTATTTTTATTCAGGGTGATTTGAACTTCAAAGCAGTTCAAAATAAAGGAAATAGGGACTTGACTCATTGGTGTCCTCCCCTGATGTGACCTGGGCAGAAGCTGAGTTTATTAATAGCCATTTGATAGACACTTTGCCACGCAGTTAAAGGTGGAGCAAGATGGGATCAAGTTCCTGGGTTTTATCCAGTTAGAAATGCCCATCGGGTGAGAGGTCACCAGATGGAAAGAGAAAGGACAGAAAGTCTGACATGCTGAACATTCAGCAGCCACTCAGTTGATACACAGAGGAGCTTAGAGCGATTACTTAACTGGCCTGAGGTCTCATAACTAGCAGTGAAACCCTAATTCCAGTGCAGGCCTCCTGCTTCTAAAGGTCTGCTCTCTCCCCTGGCAATGCTGCCTTTGTGCTTTTCTCTGGAAGCATCTACAGGAGTGAGCTCTAACTTTCATGGGAGCCAGTCACCCAGCAGCGTGTCTCTGCTTGGCCCTGATGCTTGGGGTTAGAGATCTGGTTCTCCAGCAGGGATTATTTTACTTGAGTGATGGTCATTTTCCAGCTGACCCTGGTGCTCGGCACCTCTTCCTGGGGTCATGTTGGGATAGGGGGTGGGGGGAGCAGAAGAGACACTGATTCTCCATGGGTCCTGCCCTTGGGAAAGTCTTTGGATGAAAGAACACTTAATGCTCTATGGGTTTCCCGAATGTTGGCTGGGAAGGGGCCTTGCTGGCTGGTTATCTGATCTAGTCTCCACTCACAGCTGGCCTCGTGGCGTCCTATAGACGCTCTCAGTCCTGGACATCAGACTCACTTACACAGCTTCCAGATAATACAGAATCAGAGTCTGTGGGCTTGGGCCCCACGCATCTCTGTTTTCTTAGAAGCTTCACTGGTGGTCTGTGCTCAGGGACGAAAACGCAATTCTAGTCATGCTGGGCTCTCAAGTTTTCCCCAAAGCCACCCCCACTCCCATGCCCTTGCCCCCCTATTCACGAAGCTCCCTCCCCACCTCTTTGTCCAGCAAGCTCCAGCTTGCTCTTCAAGGCCCAATTCCTGGGCCACTTTCCTAGTGAGCTGTCTTGTCTGCCCTTGGAGAGCACATGAATTCCGCCTGCCTCTGGCGCCCGCCATCCTCGGTACCATCAGTCTAGCGCTTCCTTCATTGCATTGATTTGTTCTGCAGCCTTGTTCCCCTGCTGGATGGTGAACTTCTTGAGGACAGAAACTGTGCCCTGTGCGTCTTTGGTTCCCTAGCGCCTGACAGGATCTGGGAGAGAGAAGCAGCTCCGGGAACAAAAGTGGGAGGTTGAACAGCTCCAACTGCAGGCTGGGAAACAAAATTCACTTTTTTCTGATGTCAGCTCTGATCCTAGCTGGACCCGCTGGTGCCACCCGGAATTAGTCTTGTATGTATATTTAATAAAATATATATTTTTAACCCTTGAACAGGACAGGTTTGAACTCTGTGGGTCCGCTTAATCCGAACATTTTTTTCACTGAGTACATACTCCAGTACCACACCGTCGTCGAGGGGTGACTCTGTGGATGCAGGACCACTGATGCGCAAAGCCAGCGACAAAGTTATATGTGGATTTTTGACTGCAGGGCAGTCGGTGCCCCTAACCCCTTGAACCCCTTGTTCAAGGCTCAGCTGTATTAATAAAATAAATAAATTTAATAAAGATAAATAAAAGTATATTTATCAAAATATTAAATATATACATTATTTAATTATGAATGTATTTAATATATTTACATATTAAATATATAGATTTAAGTATAATAAATACATACACATATGATATATAATATTTATAGATATTATGTATAATATTTTATGTATTACTTATATATGTTATATATATATTTTTAAAGTGTGTCCTTCCAGGGTATTCAGGCAGTGTTCATGACCTTACCACTTCTTTTCTTCTCCAGACTAAATATGCTCAGCTCCTTCCTCCAGCTCTTTGCTGTGAGGCAGGACTTCTGGTTCTGCTGACATCTGCTTATATTCTTTGGGAAGGCTCTAGTTGTTTAGTGTCCTTCTTGAAGTTTTATCTGACCAGCACAGGGCACAGTGGCGCCTGGCTTCCTTGTTCTAGGTCTCGTGGATCTCTTACTAGTTTCTAAGACCGAAGCACTCAGCGTTAACTGCTGACGGCTAAGCCAACTAGTAGTCCCCACACTTGACTTTTTGAGTCTTAGTATATCTGTCTTGCATGTCATTTCACTGGATTTAGGCCTGACAGAGCCCTTTGGGGCTTTAATTCTGTTATCCAATGTACTGATTTTGTTGCATCTGAAAATCTGACTTGCTTTGCGTTCCTTTCCTGGCTTCTATTGGATTGACAATTGAAAAAGTATTTTTTTCCATCTGATTTTCTGTTTTTCTTTAGCAGATTCCATGACTCAAGGTTGAATTCCCATTCTTTTAGTGGTTCTCCTTAATTTCTAGACATACCCACTGAACTGTTGTCTAAGGCAATGTAAAATTATTTGTAATTTCTATACTCCTGCCAGTCATCACTCGGACATTAGCCCAGTCTAGGCTGATGGCTGTTTTCCCTTTGTACTTAAAGAAAACTAGTCTTACACAATGTGTGTAGAGTTATTTTTATTTGCCCTTCTTAATGCTCAGGGTCTACTCTCACCACTCATGATTTACATCAATTTTGGAAAATTTTCAGACAGCTCTTCAAAAGCTTCTTCTCTGGGATTTCCTTAATTCTCTTTTCTGGAACAGTTATTAGACATAAAATTTAGCTTCTCAGGCATCCTCCAGGTCTCCTACCTGCTCTTCTATGTCTTTCTTCATCGCTTTGACTTGCTGTGCTGGTTGAACTCTTCCGTACTACATTCCACTTCGTTCATTCTCTCTTCTATTGCATCTTGTTAGATTTTATCCACTCTCTTGAGTTTATCTTTGTTTTAGTTTCAGTGACTATATATTTCATTTCCAAAGCTTCTAATTGGTTCTTTTCCCCAGTTGCTAGCTGTTGTTTAAACTTTGTATCTTTCTGTTTCATAATTTCTCTTTTTAGTGGAAGTTATTCCTTAATCTATATTTTTAAGCATCTTAATTATATTTCTTTAGAATAATTGTCAGGCTGTTCAGTGAAATGACATTGAAGTGAATTCATATTCCAAATGTTTATTTCTCTTGCCGTCTTTATTAGCATTGCATGTCTTCATACGTGTAAGAAATTTTGCTTTGGAGATCATTTTGAATGAACGTGTGTTGTTGTTTTTTCTTTACTCTAATACACATTCCCCTTCCCCCTCCAGTCCTTTGTTCACCAACATTAAGGCTGAAAGATTTAAGAGACGCACCCAAGTCTAGTTGCCTCCCCAGGTCCCTGGAGCACGGTCCAGAGCGAGGCCTTAAAAGGGCAACCACAGGGCTCCTTTCTTGTAGAGATACTGGGGATTTTTTGACACAGACTTGAGTGAGACAGCGCCTCAGTGTGATTTCTGTTTGAAAGGTTGTGTCATTGTTCCCTCACCTAACCTTATCCCCAAGCAGTAGGGCTGGAGAAAGTTTTGAGTCTCTTTTGGCCGGCAATGGAAACCCCTTCTCAAGACAGGCTTCAGTGTGGAGCCTGGCCCCTGTGCCCCACCTCACCTGCCCACAGGTGCTGGTCACACCCTCTGCTTCTAGACCAGAGCCTCTTGGACCGTGGCCTTACAAGTCTGATCTATCTCTGGTTCATGAAACATTTCCCTCGTTTGTGAGCCTCACTATGGCATTTTGTTTTGTCCTTTTATATACTGAGTTTGGATTAGAGGGGGCCATTCAAAATACAAATGCATTACAGCATCTTGACCCTAAGTCACACACGGGCTTTCTACCCCAAGTCGATGTTAATAAAATGCTTAAGAAGGAGAGAACAAGAACAGAGCCAGAGGCATGAGATTTGAGGCCTCGTCTAAGCTGATTTTCTTGTCCTTCAGGAATGTTAGTTGAACCAGCTGTACTTACTACATTACCCAGCCCAAGTGATGCAACACGTCTTTTAGGGCATGCTGAAAGATTTTATCAGATGCCTTGTTCAGACCTGTAATACCCTGTGTGTGTGTGTGTGTGTGTGTGTGTATGACATGCCCCTGCTCTGCCACCCTAACTATTCTATGAAAAAAAAAAAAGCATTTTCTTTGCCAGGCTTGTTCCCTGTGAATTCTGGTGGCTGCCACTTTCTTACAGGCCGTCCACGTCCCTGGCTCACACTAAGGATGACTCACTTGGAGGCGTGCAGGGTGAAGTCAACAAGGGCAACATGTCTTAAACGGGAGCATTGCCTCACTGTATCCTAAATGAACACTGGCAGATTCAGAGCAAAAAGTCATCACCTATTACTCACCCCAGGATTTTGAATGTTTCTACTTCCTGTGAAAATGCCACCCGAAAGGTGGGTCCCACTTCCTTCTCTTTGCTTTGGCTCTGGCTGTGGGACTCCAGTGAGTCCCCTTGCACTTGAGTGGCCTCATCTGTAAAATGGGTTGCCGTGAAGGTCGAGTGATGTGATGCAGTGCTTCCCAAATACCTGAATGACCTGGGAGCTTCACAAAGTTCCTGGGTTCTCCCACTAGAGATTTTGATTCAATGGGTTAGAGTGGGGCCTGCAATAGAGAACATTCATGAATTCTCCAGTTCTGATGAGCGAGCGGATGTAGATCCCGAGTCATAGTGTTGTTAACTGCTTAGCAGTCAGTGCTCTGCAGAGGCCCCGCCTCCCTTCCTTCTCGCACATTTCCACCTCTCCTTTCCTCTGAGGCACATGGTGCTCTGGTGTTCCCCACTTTGTGTCCCAGAGGAAAACCGCAGGAGGAAACTCATTTAAATCACTCCTCTCCAGATGTTTTCTTTTGATAAAAATAGAAAAGAAGGGCAAAGCTTAGTTCAAAGTTTTTATTTAAATTTTACTGCCATTTACTAGGTCTGTCTTCTGTACCCTTTGCTAAGCCCCAGGAAACAGAGATAAGCAGGGTCCTCGCTCTCTGATCTTGGTATTATACTGCAGCCTGAGAAATTTAAGGCATCAAGACCAGCTAACGTGGTGGGGGCCTCTTCTTTGGGATCAGGGGCCTGTCTTCCTTGTACACGTCAAATCACACCGCAGAGGCTTTCTTGGGCTTGTGTCCAGTTGTGAATGGAAGGAAGCTTTGTGGTTGTTGTGACAGACAAGATGGATCCAGCAGGTGGAGCTGGAGAGTCAGAGAAATTGAAAAGGCAGAGCAGATTGTCAGGGTCTCCGGAAGGTCAGGTGGGGCAAAGGCTGTGCACCAGAGGCCCTGATGAACTTGTTAAAAAAAAAAGAAAAGAAAAAGACTATGGAATTCCAGATCCCATCCCTATGGAGGCAAATTGTGGGCATCAGCAAGTTGCCCATGTGACTCTGATGTGAAGCCCACTTTGGGAAGCACTGATCTAGAGAATCTAGAATGATCTAAGTGTGATCCAGGCACTGCTGAATGGTCTGGTCAGCAGTCTGAGCTGGTCTGAGTCTAGAGCCCTGTGCTGGTCCTCAGACCAGCAGCAGAAGCATCCCCTGGGCGCTAATCAGAAGTGCAGACTCTCAGACCCACCCCAGGCCTGCCGGATCCAAATCTGCATTCTTAACAGGAGCCCTCTGGCCCACTCACAGGCGTGTCAAAGTGCAGGAGATCACCAAGAATGCTGCTTCTTGTTTACCTGGGAACCCACCCCTGGAATGGAGCTCCCCAAGGCCGAGTTTGTGTTTTGTGCTTGGTACCTCTCTGAGCATCAGTTTCCTCCTCTTTACTGTGTCTCCTTCTCAAGGTTGTTAAGGGAATCAAAGAGTCTTCTTATATTAGATTGTGAATTCTTTGAGGCAAGGGACATCTATTTTAAAAATTCTGCACGCCCAATGCCTAGAGTTGAATGAACTTGTCATTTTGGCACACAGAATTATAGAATCCTCGAAACAGAAAAGACTCTGTGGGTTGTACAGAACCAGCGACTCCATGATCGGATGAGGTTATAGTGAGGTTCACAGACGTTTGTAGGGTCAGACGCTCCGTTATTGTCCCACGAGCTTCCTGCGAGAGCACCGGGTGACAGCTCCTGTTCTCCATGAAGCCTTTCTCCTTCCTTTGGCTCCTCAGAGCTGAGCTCAGCTCCCTGTCCTTGTGAGGGTCCCCCAACCCCTTTGACCACAGCCGTCTCGATGCCTCTGAACTTCTGTGCCACTGAGTGTCAGTATCACTCGTCTGCCCGTGAATCCTGGACTGGCTTCCTCGTGTGTTCTGTCCTTGTTGTGTGTTGTGCTGGAAGTTGCTGTGTTGTCTCACTGTACGTACCAAGGCCTTGGAGGACAGGACCAGGGTCCTTCATGCGCCACCCACCCCCCACCCACTTCCCAGCCCAACACCTAGCACAGGACTGGCCGCATAATAGTCATGGCTAACTTTTTGCGTATCTATTAATTTTTTAAAAATATGAACACTTTCATACATATAACAGTTATAGAGAATAATATTGTGAGCATCTGCATTGTGAACTACTACTTTGGAAAAAAAAAAGATGATTATAGTTGAAGTGCTCCGTGTACTGCTCTCCAGTCATTTTCTCAGCATCTGTGAATCTCCATGACGACCCATCGTCTGTGACGCCACACGGTTTATTTGTTCAGTGTTGCTGCCCATCAGATAAGGATCTTAAAACCAAGGCCCAAAGCAGTCATGAGGCTATAATTCATTCAATTCCATCACTCAAGAATATTTATCGAGAGCCCCTTGGAGGCCAAGAACTGTGCTAGAAACTTGGGACACATCTGTGAACAAATCTGACCGAAAGAAAACAAAACAAATTAAAAATAAAGCCTTGCTCTCACGGGGTTCACATCTGGACCATCCATAAATGATAAGTGAAATAAATATGTAAATTATCTAATGTGTTGGAGGTCAAAAATGCAATGGGAAAAAATGAATCAGTACCAGGGTCAGCGATTCTGGGGTGGGAGGGCAGAACTGTGGTCAGATGACATCTGAGCAAAGACTTGACTGAGTTGAGGGAGTTGGTCATCTGATTTGAGAGGAAAGATGCTCCTGGTAGAGACCCTAAGGTGGAGCATTTGGGGACCAAGTGGACCGGGTCCCTAAGTCATGTACACAGGCTCAGGCTGGCTGCTGGCTTTCTGGCCAAAGCAGGGAGAGGCAGGAGCAAAGCCAGCTTCGTCCACCGCTCCGCCAGCCCTGCGTGGCCTGCGGGTGCGTCCTCCTGCCCCACATCAGGCTGCAGGCCACCGGGGGCTGCTGCTCTGAGCTTTGACGCCCTTGTGCCCCTTTCCGTCCTCTGTGGATTCTTTTCCCCTTTCAGCCTTGAGAATCCCTGTCCACTTGCACAGCCGAGCTCAGCTGTCGCTCCCCTGTGGCCCTCCCTCTACACCTGCTACGTCGTGCTCTCTTTCTCATGGCTCTCCAGATCAGCAGGCATCCGTGGCGTGGGCCTGGGACCTCTTCAGAACTGCGCCCCCACCCCCGACCTTGTCTCTGGATCCCCAGCCTTTCGCCCAGAAAAGGGTGTTTGTTCCCAAGAGCTGAGCCGTTCCCGTGAGAACAGTCTGAGTAGTCCCCTAGCTCAAGTCCTAAGAAGGATGCACCTGTGGAGTTCTGGTTTGTTCTCTGTTTGTTTTCAAGTGAAGCCGTCATCATACAGGCAGCCCCCAAAACCGAGGCCCCGTGTGTGCCCCCAGGCCAGCCTGCGGCACATTCCAAAAGCCTAGCCCAGCTCATGTGTTTGTGGCAGCCCTGAGCTCTGACTGCCTTCCAGGCTGGAGCAGCGGCTCCTGGGGGCTGGTGGCCAGTGCTGGGGTCTGGGGGATGGGGTGCAGGAAGGAGCACCCCTCAGCCACTTTGTCCACACCAGGTTTTGACTCCTGCCTCTCCCTGCTTTAGCCTGAAAGTCTTTGCATCACAACTTAGGAATTCAGCCCGCCTTCCCCGGTTTGCTGAGCCTTGGCGACCTACTTGTTCCTTTCTTACCTGTCGCTGGTAGTGACAAGGCTTAGCCCGGGGACAAGGAGAGGCCACTGTCATGGGTAAGCTGAATGGAGGAGCTCTTGGTTGGCCATCTTGTGGCTGAACACCTGACTCACGCCTAATCAGCCTGTTGGCTGTGGGCACCTGGCTCCCAGGTCCCTGCTCTGTCCCACCCCAATGACAGCTACCTCCTCCCATCTCCCCAGGCCGGGAGCCAGCCCCACCCCCAGATCAGGAACAACCCCCTGAGAAGGAGAGGGCAGGCCCTGCTTGTCATGCTTCCCTCAAATGTGGGTGCCGTCCCAACCTGGAAGTACCCGGCTTTGCATGCAGTCATGGCCAGGCTGTAGGTGGCAGGGGTGGTCGGAGAGCACCATTGTGTCCAGCACAAACTGCGTTGTGATTTTCTCCATATCAGCAGACAACCTTTCCCTCCAGTGCCCCTCCCCGCAGGTCCCAGTTCCACAGGGATGTGGGTGTCTGTCATCTGGGTCAGCTCAGCTCATGGTGCTCCGGGGAGAGCCCGGAGAGTGGGGCACATCGTGTGCTGAGTCTTCCGCTGCCCGCTCTCCAGCCTGGCAGGGGGCCAGCTAGACCGCAGCTGTCTCAGGAGACCAGGTGCTTTCGTAGAAAGAACTGGACGTACACAGGGTCAGGAGGCTCTCTCTGAGTTCTTGATGCGAAAGTCCTCCCCAGAATCAGGGCTGCCGTGACTGACTCCCTCCTCACCCGCCTCTTCTGAGAAACGCTAGAACAGTGTCACGTGGACCTAGTGTCTTCAGAGGCAGCAATTTCTTCATCTTTGTGGTTGTTGTTTCTACATAGAAACCCATCCCCCATCCCCTTTTGAGCTAATGGATTGGGGCTTGATTTCTTTTTTTTTTTTTAAACGTGCCTTCTCATCTCTCCAGCATTCCCACCCTCCCATCATAAACTCTTTCCTCAGAGCAACTGAATTTGCTGAGTGTATTAAATCTGTGGACGCTGTAGGTAAAAAGTTTGTTCTGTTTGTTCTCCCCACAAACTTAAAAGTTGAGCTGATTAGTCCAGACCAATATTGAATTGGTAGATGGCATAGAAAAGCTGTTTTTAAAAACAGATGTAATTGACATGTAACATTTAATAGTTTCAGCATAGTGATTCTATATATAGATATATCATGAACCGATCACCACAGTAAGTCTGGTTAACATCCATCACCATACAGAGTTACACTTTTTTTTTTCTCTTGCGATGAGAACTTTTAAGATCTACTCTCTTAGTGATTTTCAAATATACAATACAGTATTGTTAACTATGGCCACCACGTGGGATGTTACATCCTCAAGACCTGTTTCACAACTGGAAGTTTGTCTCTTCGGACCCCCTTCACCCATTTCGCCAACTCCACCCCCTGCCTCTGGCAACCACCAATCTAAAACAAAGCAAAACGCAACTCACAGATGCAGAGAACAGGCTGGTGGTTGCCAGCACCTGCTTTTTAAAAGCTGGGCTTGTAAATTGCATGCAAACGTGAGAACATGGGCTGCATTCGTTTCTCCCGGGGTTCTGAATTGCACGGTGCCCTTCAGGAGGTTGCTGCTGGCTCTTCTTTTTAAACAGAGTAAACCTGGTTTATTAGGAGCCTTCTCGCTTGGAATCTGTGATATTTCGGACACGAGGCTTTGCCCATTTTGTGAACAGAAGCTTTGTCCTGAAACTTAAGAGCATAAATGCAATATACGAGCTGCCACTTTTGGGTTGTCAGTTACAGGTCTGAGGCCGTTGCTCAGGCCCATCAGCCAAGTTCAGGTTTTTGCGCTTCGGGCCTCCTTTAAATCACTCTCCTCAAAAAGTGGCCCTCAGGCATTTTAGAACCCTCGTTTATATGCAAAATGCTGTGTTATTTGTATCTCTTTTAAAAAGATATATCCACATCAAAACCTTTCTAGGGGGCACTTTGTTGCTGAGGCCAAGTCATTATTTGTAATTGAAAAAATAAAGTGTGTTGTATGTTGACATGAGCCTCGGGCTTGGTGCAAATTAACAAAGTTTGACTTAATGGGCCTCGTGGTTTCCAAGCCTTCAGGGAAGCCCTGCCAGGGTTGGACCTCGCCTCAGGCTTGACCATCTCCGTGACTGAAGGGGGTGTGAGTCCCTGGAGAAGAGGACAAAGGAGGGAGGACACAGAAACCAAGCCTCCACATTGCCGCCCAATGGTATTGGGTTCTGATTGCCTCTTTCCTTCTCAAGCTTTGACTCCTTGAAATGCAAAGCCCTTGAGGAGTCACTGTCTCACAGGCTGAGAAACTGTAAGTGCCGTAAATGTGGTCTCGGTACCACTGACTGCACCTGCAGGACATCACTCCTTTCATTCATACATCCAGCTAACGGTCATCGAGTGACACCGTGTACTGGGCTCTAATGAGCAAGAAGAGTAAGCTGGTGGCTGCTTGTGGGGAGCTCCGAGTCCGGGGGAGACAGGCAGGCCAGGTCCTATGACAAGTGCTAGCATTAAGATACAAACCAGGTGCTGACATGGAAATGATTGATTGCACCCACAGGAGCTGGGCCAGATATCACAAAGGAGATGGAAGGTGAGTAAGAGTCAGCTGGACAAAGGAGGGCGGAGTGGTTTAGGGTACAAAAAGCATGTCGGCTGTGTGGCCTTGGGAAATTTACTCAATCTTTCTGAAACTCAGCTTCTCCAGTAGAAACCAGGATGGTAATACCCACAATGCTTGGAGGAGAATGATAGAAATTAAATGTGGGAAGCACCTGGGATGGCACCTAACTCACCATGGATGTGTGTTACTTTTCCACACTAGTCTAGGAATAAATAACTCAAGTGATCATATCTTAGTCATCTTTGTAATTGCCCCAGTGATGAACTCAGTACTTAACACAGGGCAAGGCACGTAGGACGTACTCAGTTAATGTGTGACTAGACTTGTCTGATCTAGTCCTCGCTGGTTTCTTTGCTCTGAACTGCAACAGCAGTCAGGCTTGTCCACAGCACCTGGCAGAGGTGGTTCACACAACAGGCTCTCAACACCCATGAGTAACTGTTCCATCCCTTTAGTATGTCATTTGGTTATATGTAGAGGTAATAATAATAATAATAATGATGATGATGATGATATGACATGTATTTGATGCATCATATGTGCCTGTTTCTGTGCTAAGTGCTTTAAATTCACTCCCATTCAATCCTCATCATAACAATATATTCTCACCCTCATTTTACAGATGAAAAATTGAAGCACAGAAAAGTTAAGTAACTAGATCAAGATCACACAGATAGTTTGTGACGGGTCTAGGGATTTGAGCTCAAGCCAGTCAGATTCTAGAATCTATATTTTAGTCACCCTATAAAAAGCTATGTGAATTACCAATTGTTGTGTCCAAGGTTGATGTGCCCTTTCGGGTTCTGGGTGTCTGTTTGGTAGGGTCAGTGGCCTTCCTAAAACTGTCCCTAAATATTTTGTATAATCTTCCTGGGGATGTCGATGTCTCCATGTGATCATGGCTGCCTCTGCCAAGTCCCACCTTCTTGTCCTGAGGCTCCAGGATGCCAAGTGTTTTAAGGATAACCGAGATTTGCTTAATTCAGGTATGGTGAGACATGCAGACCCAGAAATGACTGTCGTGAAGGAAGAAGTCTATGGTTTTCACAGATCCCTACAAACAGGAGGCAGGCACTCCTTGCAGGGCCACACGAGGAAGCATCAGGGTCAGTCAGGAGGTCGAAGGAAGCGGGAAAATGTGGGCACGCGTCTCTACTGTGGTTTCCAAGGGGAGGGATGGACAGGCAGGGTGAGCAGGCTTAGGGCTGGCCGGTGTGAATGGTTTCAGCAGGCTCTGGGGGACAGGGGCTGTCCCTCATTGTCTGGGCCCTCCTCCAGGGCTGATGAGGACAGGTGGACAGTGGCCCAGAGAACGCTTGATCAAGGAGGTGGTTGAGTTAAGGGCTTTGGAGTGGTTGGTTTACAAGTGACAGATGTGCCCTGAAAGTCATCAGGCCTGGGACCTGAAGGAGAAACCAGTCATGGAGAGCTGGACTTCAGCTGGGCCACTTGTAAGAGGTTTTTATTCTGAAGAAAATAGAGAAATCGTGCTGATTTTTCTTTTGAATCACTAGACCAGGTGTTTGGAAGCGACACTGAATTTTCTCTTCGGCCATTCTGAGAGGGGCTGTCTCTCCAGGGTCAGCAAAGCTTTAGATATTAAAGCACTAAATATAGAAAATGAAAAGACATGGTTAATACACTCTGTAACATGGATGCTTGAGAGAGACAAACCTTGGCTAACCTGGCTAGGGAAGGAGGAAATCTTAGTGTGTAAGTGTGTGCCCAGGGCTCTTGGTGCGATAAGGGCTGCGTGGAGAGGGTGTGGGGATGTTAGCGGAGCAGGCTGGGGCCAACCTCCCTTCCTCTGGCCTCAGTTCAGTCTCGTCTCTCATCACCATGGCGTAAACATCTGTTTTCATTCATTTTTTGCTGCCCGCCCTCCCCCACTCCCAACCCTCCCGTGTTCCTTCCACTAGTCTCCCCATTCAGACCTCAATTTCCTAAAATGACTCTCTCATCTTTCCCCGAGGGAAGAGATGGGAGGTGTGCATGACTGACACCCAGGGTTGGAGACTACCCCTGTTATTTCTGCATCAGAATTTCCCCCATGGAAGCTACCTGACACACAAATACCACCATTTGCTCAGCAGAAAAGGGATTTCGAGATTATGCTATTTGGGGAAATGCTACATTTTATAGTCCCTTTTGGAAATTGACAGCGTACAATGAGGTAGTAAGGGCACTGAGCAGCTCTACAGGAAAATACATCTTTATCTCTGTTTTATCAAATGTTTCCAAATCTATCTGCCCCACTGTACAACTGGTTTTCACATAAGACTGATTACCACCCCATGAGAACTCCTCGGGGACTGCGGCTCTGCTTGTTGGGTGGAGAGAGGGGTGGCTTAGCTTTGCGATGCTCACCTGTGGGAGTCGGGTGCCCAGGCTTACAGGGCTGCAGGCGCCCTGGGAGCCTGGTGTATCTGCCCCGAGAACCCTGGGCTCTCGTCTTGGCCTGATGCTTCCTGGATCCCTGAGCTCCTGGCCTTGCCCGGAACATAGTACCAGGCCTTGCTCCTCTCTGATCCTGGCATAGTGCCCGGCAAACAGTGGTGCTCAGTGCCTGCTTGTATTGAGTGAATTCATTAGAACCTGCTCGTTAGGGGCTATGTCCTTGTTTTCCAATCAGACCTTATCCTTGTATAAACACACACATGTGCAGACGTCTATGGTCCGTGTGGATTCTTCTCAAAATAGACAAGGAGGCACGTAAGCACTGGGATGAGATTTCACACAGGAATGTCCTCATTTTGCTGTAAATAGACACCCAGATACACACAGAAAAAAAGAACCCACACATCTCAAACACACAGAAGCACAGACGGAGCAGACACGAGCAGACGCACAGACACACTTGGGAAAATAGTCACAGTCACTCTCCACCGTGAACAGAGACACAGATGTAATTTTACACCTAAACACAAAGGGAAACGCAAGCCAGACTCCTCCCCACAACCACATCCTCTGTTCTGGCTCTTTATTCCTCCAAAGCAAATTGCTTCAAAACTCAGGGCCTTCACACAACCGTGATCTTATTTACCTCTGGATTTCACGGGTCAGGATTTGGGCAGGACTTGGCTGGGTGATGCATTGCTTCCTGGTGTATTGTGGAGATGACTCAGTGGAAACTGATAGCTGGATGGGCTGGTCTGGACAGACCACAAGGGCGTCCCTCACGTGTCTGGGGGCTTAATGGAGGTGGCCGGAAGGCTGGGCTCAGCCAAGACTGTTGACAGGAGGGCCGCCAGGGCCTCTCAGACCTGACATCTCAGGGAAGTCAAACCTCTTAGGTTGCAGCCGGCATCCCCCATAAAGAGCACTGCAAACCGTGGAGGGAACACTGGAAGGTTTCTTAGGGCCTCAGGTGTTGAAGAACGTCTCTTGTCCTGCATAGCACTGAGCAAGCAGTCCCTGGGCTCTCTCACCTGTCTGTGGTAGGAGCTGCAAGGAATCTGAGGGCATCTGTAATCTAATACCCGGCCCCGCCTCCCACCCCCACACATGCACTCGAAGCCTATTTAGCCCCTGTGAAGCTTAAGCCTTCCTATTAAGCACACCCCTGGAGTTGCCTCTGGGCCGGGAGTGGCAGCTGGGAGGGCCGTGCCCTCGGGCAGAGCTGGGTAGGGGTGCCTCCTTTCATTGCCTTCCCAGGGACCGCATATGAAATACGAGGCTTGGGTCAGATTCTGGACTGGGGTCGCTTCTATCCTGGGAGTCACATCTCCAGTGGTTGCAGGGCCCAACACTGCCTTCATCTTCCCTTAAGAAAAGTACAAAAAAAAGACCATCCATACCATGCCCCTCCCATACCAGTGGCCTGAAATGCAGGAGTGATGTTGTGGCTAAGAGGTCAGTCAAACCTCGGTCAAATCCACCCACCCGCCACTTGCTCATTGTGTGACCTTGACCAAGTTCCTCGACCTTCTGAGCTCCAGGTGCCCTCATCTGTATATTGAGAAAATCATATGTTCATTCTTCCATTCAACAGATATGCGTTGACTGTCTTCCTGGGGATGCAGTGAGAACAATCCTGTCCCTGATGGAGGAAGCTGTCATTAGCTGAATAGTTATGCAAACAAATGTAACTTTGCCCTCTGTGCTGAGTGCTGTGAAGGAGTGATAAGGGTGCTATCAGAGGGTGTAACACGATGTGACATGTCAAGGATGCCAGGGACAGCTTCTGTGAGGTGACACTTGGCTGTGGTCTGGGGGACGAGTAGCAGCTAACCAGCTGAAATGGGCAGAAGTAACACGTGCAAAGGTCCTGTGGCTGGAGAGAATAAATTGAACAGGTGGGGGGAGTGAAAGGCCAGTATGACTGGGTCAGAGAGATCAAAGGGTGCAGGTGGGAGATGAGACTGGACAGGTGGGTGGAAACTTTGTTCACCAAGCTAAGGAAGGGTTTAAAAAATTGTATACATTTTATATATTCACTTGAATGGCTTTAATCATTGGAGTGACATGACCAGATTGTGTTTCAAAAAGATGACCTTGGCTACAGCATGGAGATTGAACTGTAGCATCACAAAAGGAATTGTGGGTGATCCCATTAGGAAGCTGTGCCAGGCGAATAGTGGCCCCCCAAAATATGTCCGTGTCCTGATCCTCAGAACCTGTGAATACGTTAATTATATGAAGAAAGAAAAATTAAGGTTGGAGGTGGAATTAGTATTACTCATCACTGACCTTAAAATAGGGAGATTATCCTGGATTATCGGGGTTGGCCTTGTGTAATCCCATGAGCTCAGAGAATGGGTCAGAGAGACAGGGGCATCAGAAGCACCTAACCTGCCCTTGCTAACTTTGAAGATGCAGGAAGTATTATTAACCTTACTTTGTAGTTGAAGAAATTGAATTTCTAAGACATGCTGTGACCTACCCAAGACCAAGCATTATTAAGCATTATAACCAGGGTTTAGATCCAACGCTCTTGACTACAGATTCTCTTTCCATTTCTACACTATTCCAAGGAACTCCTGGGAGACCCAGGTTAGAGTCTGACTGGGTCAAATCCCAGACCCACCTGTAGGGTCCTCCTCTTCTCCCCACCTCCTCCTAAACAGACCAAACCCTTCCTTATCCTCTTCCCTTATTTCAAATCAGTATTGGCAGGGTGCTGGGGATCTTGCGTTGGAATCTGATTTAGGAGGGCACGTGCATGTAGGCTTACAGAATTCTGGAGATTAAAAAGCCCTTAGGAATCACCTAGTGCAATTTTGTCCTTGGACAGGTGGAAAAACTGAAATGCAGTGAGCACAAGTATCTTGCCCAAGGCCCCCTCCAAGCCAGCAAGACGGTCAGAACTAAAACCTGAGTTGCCTCATCCCCAGACCAGTGCTCCTTCCACCGCATTCCAGGGGCCCTTCCTGAAATCTCCAGTTGACATTTGGATGGATGTCACCTGTCTGTGGCTGTATAAATGGGCCGCAATGCAGCAGGTCCCTGGTTGTACAGTTCAGCATTGCTAGGTCAGCTTGCACTGTGGCTCCCTCCCCCTGGAAAAGCGAACTCACTTTGGTAGAGCTCTTTTTGTGTGAAAATGTTACTCTATTAAAAAAAAAAAATGTTCACAAAGGAACTTCAGAATGTCCCACTTGTAAACTGGGAACAGCCTGGCCCATCATTGTGGGCTCGAGGCCTGGTAATCCCAGGTCTCCCTCTTTGTCCTTCTGTGTTGGTGGGAATTCTGTCATCCAAATATTTCTCCATCTGTGAAACTGCAGCAAGAGCTTTAGAGTCACACAGACCTGAATTTGAATTTGGACTTAGGCCCTATATATGTGACCTCCAGCAAGTCAGGGGCAGAGGCGTAGCAGTGAGCAAGGCCCCACCAGGAACACAGGAGACTATGACCTGGACCTTGATCATCATAAGGCTACGTGGAGATTCAAGTTCAGCTTCACTGAGTACCTATCATGTGCTGGTCCCTTTTTTTTTTAATTGAAGTACAATCAGTTACAATGTGTCAATTTCTGGTGTACAGCACAATGTCCCAGTCATGCATATATGTACATATATTCGTTTTCATATTCTTTTTCATGAAAGATTATTACAAGATATTGAATATAGTTCCCTGTGCTATACAGAAGAAATTTGTTTTTTTAAATCTATTTTTATATGTAATGGCTAACATTTGCAAATCTCAAACTCCCAAATTTATCCCTTCCCACCCTCTTTCCCCTGGTTTACTATAACTGTGAGTCTGTTTCCAGTTTTGTAGGTGAGTTCATTAATGCCCTCTTTTTTCTTTTTTTTTTGATTCCACATATGAGTGATAGTATATGGTATTTTTCTTTCTCTTTCTGGCTTCACTTAGAATGATGATCTCTAGGTCCATCCGTGTTGCTGCAAATGGCATTATTTTATTCTTTTTTATGGCTGAGTAGTATTCCACTGTATAAATATACCACAACTTCTTTGTCCAGTCATCTGTCGATGGACATTTAAGTTGTTTCCATATCTTAGCTACTGTATACAGTGCTGCTATGAACATTGCTGGTCACTTTTAAGTACATCTCTCATTTAACTCCCACAACAGCCCTGAGGTAGGTAGTACCACATATGTTCTTTAGAAGTGGAAACTGAGGATTAGAGAGGGTGAGTCAGTGGTTCGGTATTATTCCACTTCTAAGTGACAGAGGTCTGGACCAGGAACAGTCTTTGTGGTTCTATTTCAAGTGTCTTCTACCCTATAATGATCAATGTAGTCCAGTGAGCAAGCAAATCAACACAGCATAACAAGAAAGTGTCCATCAATCTCCTATCTATTCATCTGTCCACATTTACCATGCTCATTCTCCAAGTATTTTTCCATTTTTATCTATCTATCTATCTACCTATCTATCTATCTATCTACCTATCTATCTACCTATCTATCATCTATTATCATCTCTCTTTCCATATCTGTACATATCCAAGGACAAAAGATGGTTCAAAACGTAACAGAATTTCTGTCTTGATCAGCTCAGGCTGTTATAACAAAAATACGACAGACTGGGTGGCTTAGACAGCAGAAATTTATTTTTCATACTTCTGGAGGCTGAAGTCCAAGATCTAGGTGCCAGCATAGTCTGGTTCTGGTGGGAGCCTTCCCTCTGGCCTGTAGATGGCCAACTTTTTGATGCATCCTTACGTGGCAGAGGAAGAGCTCATCTCTCTCCTGTCTCTTCTTAGAGGGGCACTAATTCCTTCATGAGCGCTCCACCCTGATGACCTTATTACCTCCCAAAGGCCCCACATCCACATACCATCATAGAAATTAGGGCTTCAAATATGAATTTTGGGAGGATGCAAACATTCAGTCCATAGTAGTTACATATGTTTAAATTAAATGAGGAATAAAAGGAAAAAAGAGGTAAAGGCATAAAACAGAGCAAGATTGAGGCTAACACAAACATGTATTTCATAGAGACCAGCTCATTTACAAGGAGTGGAGCAGCCGTGTGGCTCTGGCCCCCATTGCCTAAGGAAGGACCTGAGCAAATGCACACTTCATCGTATAAATAGGGCGAAAGCAGACCAACTGTTCAGAAGATGCTCACTTCTTCCTCACACCGAGTCTTCCACATCGTGATCATCATCCTGGAGTCGCAACTAAAATTTGTCCATTATTGTTTGGCACAGCATTATCTCTTTTGATTCTTACATCAGCACTGGAACTATTTCATCGTTCACCTCTCTTTAGAGATGAGAAGATTGAGGCTTAGAAAGGTTAAAGTCCTCGCTAAAGGCCACCCAGCTCTTAGTGGGAGAATGAGGGTTCAAACCCAAGTTCACTTTTGGCTTCCCCCATGATTCCTAACTGCTGGGTACCCGGGGTCCAAAGGCTGGGCTTCAAATTTTGTGGAAGAATTTTGAATGACAACAGACAGCTAGCCGTGGGGTGGAATGAGATTATTTCCTTCTTACCCTTGAGAGAAATTACTACTGAAATACATGGGATCACCATTTTTGGTGTTCTTGTGTTTATATTTAATCTCTGAAATCAAACCAAATTCTTGGGGGATCAGAGTCATTGCTCCCATGGCAGTAAAACATGTATTTGGTATTTGATTTGAAACTTCGTTTCTAACTGGGACCAAATCCAAGCATTGTGAATTTAAACTGCCGCCTGCCTTCCTAGCCTACCTCGTGAGTGTAAAATCAGTGCAACTATTGTCCCCGGAGAGCGCTGGTGGGCTTGTGACTGTGTTTGTGCCCCATGAGGAATTTGAGTTGGATGGTCCAGAACGTCTGTATCCAAGTGGCATGATTTTTTGCAGCATGCTGTAATATTCCAGAGGAGCTGAAAAGGAGGTAGTAACTGGGTTCCTTTCCAGAAGTGTTTCAGATGCCGTGTTCAGTTGAAACCAGGACTGAATTGATTACCATATTAAGCAAGTTATAGATGAAGAAGCCAGTCGCCTTGTTCTGTTTTCCCAGCCAGGATCCAGACTTGGGTAGAATCCCTTGACTCACATCTGCCTCCTTTCCCAGGTTCTGTCTTCCAGGAAAATCTATGCTTTTTATTCCGGATGTGGTCCCAGGATACATTCATAGTCCTCCCCCAACTTTTCCTTTCAGTTTTCCTCAGTTAGTTACTGATACCACCATCTACCTAGTCACCCAGACCAGAAACCAGTCATCCTCAAAATCTCCCTCTTCTTCACCCATTCGACCCATCCAAGTTGCTCAGCCAGCCCGGGGACCCTCCCACTAGGTGGCACTCACAGTCACCCGTCTCCCTCCCCATTGTCATCACCTTTGTTCACACCTGGCCGATTGTTTGCTAGAAGAGCCTTTAAATTTGCCTTTCTGCCTCCAACCCACAGATGTCAGAGCGATTCTATAAAACAGATCTGATCATGCTAGTTCTGGGTAGCTCCCCACTGGGTACAGAGATTTTTCTCAAATCGTGGTCTCTGAAGCCAGGGTTCTGCTGCCAAGACCGGGATCTCCAGGCCTCTTCCCTGATGTGACCAAAGCGTTCGCCTTCTATTTACATATGGGCTTTTTCAAAAGATTTTGTTTAAGGAAAGCATTAAAATAATTTTCTTTAATGACCCCACTCTATTCATGCCTCCTGACCACGGAGCACCCCAGGCTCCTCTGTACTGCCTGCTCGAGCTGGAACCATTCTCCAGTCACAGGCGGTCCTCACTGTCCCCCAAACATATGTGTGATGCTTTGTTTCTTTGAACACACTCTCTTCTCTGCTTGGAATGGAATTTCTTCCTCCTTTCTTCTCCAAGAGCCCCACCCGTCCTTCAGAAGCAGCTCAGGTGTCACCTTCTGTGGCTGGCCTGGATCCTTCCTTCTATTTCCTTCAGGCCAACCGTTGGCCCCCTCCTGTGCTTCCCCCCGGACCCTGGGCATGTGCTGATGGTGGCCCTGGCCACAGAAAACTTCCCTTCACGTCTTCCTCCCCACCACCCCTCACCTGATTATGGGTAACTCAAGGACAAGATTTATATTTCACTCGTCTCTCTGCCTTCCCACTACCCAGCGAAGTACTTGACCCCTGAGAGAAACTCAATAAATAATGAGGTAAAGCCACACCATTAATTATCAGCCAATCAACAGTCTGGTCGGGAAAAGCTAAATGCACTAGACGAGTAGCAGGTAGGTGACAGGGCAAGGAGGGCACGACCAGAGGAAGGAAACAGGAGAAAGGGGCTCAGGGCTTGTTGATTCTGGGCTGCTTTATATGTTTTTGAATATAACTTAGGTATAATTAAAGGCTTTCGAAAACTCAACACATCCCTTAGGCTGGGAGCTCTAACTGGGGCCCCTGTGGGAAAAGCAGACTGTGCGGGTCCTACTTGCTTGGATAATTTCACACCCACAGTCTTAATAGCACCTGCGTGCACTTGGGCTTCGCCCTTTAGCCAGAATGGACTCAGTTAATGCTCACAACACACCTGTCAGCTCCAGGGTTATTGTTACGCCCATTTTACAGATAAGAAAACTAGCCCTGTACAGTCACCCAGCTAAGATGCACTAGAACCTGGAAAGCACGTCTTCTGACCCTCAGTCCTATCTTTTTCCATGTTGCCTTATCTCCTGAAGTTTCCCCAGCGCGTTCCACGTGCTCTGGGAAGGAGGAGACGGAGGAGGAGAGGAGGAGTCGGGGAGATTTATGACATCACTGTGTGTTCTTTGTGACCAAGACCTCAGGCTCTACTTGAACACGATCAAAAAAAGACCTTACTAACATCACTCTTCTTATTCAAATTCCTTTTTTGATTGAGCTATAATTCACATACCACAAAACCCACCATGTTAAAGTGCACTGTTCGGTGGTTTTCAGCACATTCATGAGGTGGTGCTTTCTCATTCCACAACATTTCCATTAATTAATTTCTGATGCTTTTGTTTTCCAGATTCCAATGATGAGAGACCCTGGATGGATTCGAAATGTATGGTCTTCAAACATTAATGTGAGTGATGTTGCTGTGAATGTCCTAATTATACTTTGACATTTCAAAATGAGAGAAAATACTCTTTGCCAAATTGGTTTATTGCCGTGGATACAAGCAGTCCCCAAACCAGGACCCCGCCATCCGACTGAAGCTTTCAGAGTCGGCCTGTAGCCCTTATAAAGGTTTCGTGAGCCCCAAATGTTGCTGAGAATGTTTTGGCTAGTTTCTAATCTCTTCTCCCTGGCAGCCATCGTCTCCTAGGCATAGATCTGATTTTGTCATCTGCCCAATGAAAAAACATTCAATGGCTCCCTAGTGCCAACAGGAAAAGGTTCATATTAAGTTCATGCCGTTTGTTTGCTTTGGACGGACTGTCACAGGTATTTAATAAAAGCCCTTGAACCTGTCAAAGCCCTTCTGCAGGTTTTACCTCTTCCTCCTGCTTCCTTCCTCCATTGGTTCTTTTGTCCTCCTGCCTCAGTGTCACTGCCCTAGGCCTGGTCCCCAAGCCTCAGCCGGGCCCTTTAGGTTTTCTCTGCAACTCTACTTCGTGCTTTGCTCTCTGCTCTTCTGGGGTCTCCCTAGATCCCACTTACCACACACAGCCCGAGGGCCGGACCACCCCTGCCCCTTCCGTCCATCCCGGATTCCAGACCCTGCTAATGAATCTGGCTCTCTGAGCCTCTCCGGTTTGGGGAGATACTTTGCTGAGCACCCCTGGCCGTGGTCCCACTCCATGCAGTTCTTCCCTCACGGTGTGTTCATCTCACCTCTACCTGGCCCTGGACTATACTTGAAGCTTCAGCAACTCCATCCAATTCACTCTACCCTGTAGATTTTCAACCTGAGAGCCTTTCCTGGGGCCAGGAGACTTGAGGGAGTCAACTGAGGTGGGGACTAGGGGTGGGAGGCTCACAGTGAAGGTTTCTGGAATAATCCAGGGAAGAAGTGGTGAAGCCCGGACACTGACTTGTCCTGACTGTGGCCTGTCCTAAGCCTTGGGGGTGTAGACTAGAAATAACACTTGGTCTCACTCTCAAAGAGCTGAGTCGGGAGAGAGACTCTGGTCGGAGTGTGGACCAAGAGGGTTTGCAGAGGGCCCAGGAGGCCGAGTGCAGCGCCAGCCAGAGCGAGAGGGTCTTCCTCGAGGTGAATCCAGAGGCTCCAGTTAAGTGAATGAAGAGGGCTGCTGAGGAAGGCCTGGCCCCAGGGATGCTGTGAGGAGCAGAAGTTCAACTCTTGAGTGGATTGGCAGGGATGGGGCCCAATCAGAGACCAGGAATCTGAGCAGCGGGCAGTTGGTGGCAGTTGAGGCTGGAGTGAGGGGAGCGTCCGCTTCGGAGGAGAGAAGGCGCAGGAAGTCCCGGTGAGTGAGCGGCTCCACCTGTGGGCAGGATGCAGGCCCGCAATCAGGAGGTGGTCCGAGGCTGCTTCCCATGGCTGAGTCCCGTTCTCCAGACCGGGGGGGGGGGGGGGGGGGGGCTGGAGCCCATGGCCACCAGGTTTCCTGGCCCAGCCTCTGGCCCAAGGTGCATGGCATACAAGAGAGGCAGTCAAGGAAAGTAATCAACTGAGCCTCTCCTGCCAGCCCCAGTGCAGGCCCTTCCCAGAGCTCAGCCTGGTAACAAGATAGGCAGCAGGGGGCAGGAGGTGTGAAGTAGGAACTTTCTGCTTCAACCTTCTGTTCGGTCTGGAGCTGAGAGGCAAGGTGCAGCCTGGAGATACTGAACTGTGGGTCAGCTGGAGAACAGAGTCACAGAAGTCTCCAAGGGGACAAAGTTACCCAGGGAGTTTGTACGGCAAAGGGAGGTGGGTGAGGGCATACAGGTGGGTTTCTCATCACAATGTCTACCATTCCAGCTTTTGGTAATTTTCATGTTGTTATCCTCAGAAAATAGGTTCATAAATTCCAAAAATGCTTAGTGATGAGAAAATCAAAAATGAAGGGGAAGTAAAACAGGGCAGAGAGTGGGACTCAAAATCTCTGTCTCTGTCCATCTCTGTCTCTGTCCTTGACTGTCTCTGTCTCCTAGTTATTGTGTAAATAAATGTGCTAGGCACTGAGGGTGCAGTGATGAGTGTGTCATGGTTGATCTTTTCCTTGAAGGGCTCACCAACCATAGGGGATGTAGAGGTGCATGAAATGACATAGTGACGAGGCTTTGTGAAGTGGCCCACGATGGAATTCCATGGGGGCTCACTGGTACAGAGAAGTCGGTGATGAATTCCTCATGGACATGAGGAATGTCTGAGGGAAGGCTTCCCCGGGAGGTCCAGCTCTCAGTTTGGAGAATCTGGCTGTGGAATGCACAAACCCCCAAAGTGCACACCAGCACACCTCCCGCCTGCGTCCCCGCACACACGCAGCGGTTCCTTCCAGGCGAAAGACCCTGAATTCTGCAGGGAGAGTTGAGCAATGAAATGTTCGCCAAAAACGCTTAACCCGTCTGTCTAGCTCAAACAGGGAACATTGTGGTACAATTTGTGACATGAAGCCTCCGTCTTGGACAACCCGTACTTTGATTGCATGTGTCTAACACAAACACCAATTCCCAGAATTCTAGGTTATCCCGGCACAGTTACTTGGAACCATATTTTGCTCATTCTGGTACTTTCTTGCCTTTAGGTTTGAAAAAGGGCAGGATTTAAAATGTCTTCTTGGATGGGGAGTGCATTTTGTGGGGTGAGGAAGTTAACTTTGTCTAGATTTAAATTGATTTTTGAAAAATTTTATCCAAGTGCTTAGTTTCCAGAAAATCAACCAGGAGATGCTGGCTGACAACTAAAGCCCAGTTCCAGGTTCCTACCCCATCTATTTATGTATCTCCTTTGCACGTTATCCTGTGGACTTACTGATAGAGGAGAATCTGGCTGATTCACACAGAGCGGCACGCGCAAATACATTCTCTTTTCCTGTACTCTGCCATTTATGTGTAATCTCACCCTGTTTTAGTTTGTTCTGTTTTCATACTCTGCCTTTCTCATAGATGGACTTCTTCTTGGGGGGAGGTGTATTTCCTGAATGTTGTGTTTGCCTTTCTTTTTCCCTGTTTGGAAGAAAAATATATGCTTCTCATCCCCTGCCTATCCTGACTCCCCTGCCCTTCCCGCCCAAAACACACACATAATGTCCTTAAGCTTTTACTTTGGTCTGTCACCTGGAAACGATCACATTCTTTATTTTTAAGGCCATTAACTTGTTTTAACTGAGATCTGTTTACCTTATTTGGATGACCATGATTTTCATATAGTGCTTTGGTTTTCTTACTTATTTAATAAATCTTTTGTGGTACTTACCAAGTGACAGGTTCTTTTCTAAGAGCATTACAAATATTAACTTACCAGTTCCTTACCACAGTCCTATAATTTGGTCCTATTATTATCTCCATTTGAGAGGCGAGAAAATGAGCATAGAGAGGTTCAGCTACTTTCTCACAGTCACACAGCTGATAAATGGCAGGGTTAGGATTCAGACCCACACCTTCTGGCTCCAGAGACTTTGTTCCTAAGCATGATAACATGTTGTCTTCATAAGAATTTTCTCTCGTTCATTAGTTTCTAGTTCTTTTGATTTATTCCTTGCGTTTAACACCTCTGTGATGTCGTGTGGTTCTCCCAAACTCCGGGCAATCTTTGTAGGTGCCCTTTTCCCCAGCCGTCACCTTTCTCTCCGGGAGGCCCCTCTTCCTGCTCTCAGTCCTCCGCCAGTGCTGTCATCTTGGGAGCCCTCAATACGTCCACGGTCACCTAGATTCTTGTATTCTCCTTTTCTTAGTTTACTCGTTAAAAATAAGCACAACTGAAGTTTGTTTTCATGTGACCTCCCAGAAAAGGGAAAGAGAAGATGTTTTAGAGCCCTTGCCTGACTCTCATTCTTAATCTGCCTTCACATTTGATAGTCTGGTTGGAATTGGAATTTGAGGTTGATACTAATTTTTCACAGAATTTTGAATGTATGTTTTATTGACTTCTGATGACCAATGTTATCTATATGCCAGTCTGACTCTGTCCCTTCCTGTGTGACCTGTTATTATTATTGTTTTCTGTCTGGAAGCTTTTAGGGTCTTCTATTTATCCTTTGTGTCCTGAGGCTTCACAGTGATGTGCTCAGCAGCGGATCATGTCTCATTCTTTCTGCTCAGAACTAGGAGCACAAGTCTGTGCTGTCCTGGTAGACAACACACACTTAAACTATTATATATCAGCAGATGAGATATTGCAACAAATTAAAGGAAACTGGAAGACAAATAAAAGAGTGGGATGAACCCATGAAGTTCTCCTCCCTTTTATCTCCTCTTGCCCAACTTTTTGATCCATGATTTGGCAGATTTCCTTAATTTCATCATTCTACTTTGCCTTTATTTTTGGCAATCAAATTTTTACTTTTAAAAATGCTTTTTAGTGCTCCATTTTTTTCTCTTTCACAGCATACTCCTGTTTTTGCTTTATGAATGAAATATCTCCCCGGATCTTCTGACATTCTAATTTGGGGATTTCTTCCGATTAAATTCTCTGCTGTTCCCTTAATTATTTGTATTTCTTCTGGAGTCAGGTTTCCCCCTGTTTGTTATTCTTTCTCTTTCACATTGCAGAGTTTCCTCAGAGGTCTGCTGATTTGCAGTTGACTGTTTTTATTTAACGTGGATGGGACAGGAAGGTTGCCTGGGAGCTCCAACTGCTGGAGCTCATTTTAGAATAAGCAGTCAGGGAGCTGATTGTTCCCCGGGGACCCGTGTGGTTCTGGTTCCGGTGCCTGTTTGAGGTTCTCCTGGGCAGGTAGCCCCTCCCTCCGCTGCAGCCCCTTTGCAGGTCTTCCAGGTTATAACTTGCTCCTTGTTATTTCTTTAATCAGCCCTTCCCTTTGCACTGGCCTTCCAAATTTGATTAAATATCTTTTCCACTGAAGATGCCCCTCCCGTTCTCTTCACTGTTTTAAGTTTCCAAGTTCTGCAGTTTCCTTGAAATCTAATGAGATTAGATATCTGGAAGTAAAGGGAAAACAAACGCATCTGTGTTTGTTCTGCTCCACCTGCTGTCCTGCCCCAGGATTTTCCTCCTTGTCTAGCATTGTTAATGTGGCCATTCTGCATGTGTTTGATAACATTCACTGTGTTCCCATCGAGAAACACGCTGCGCGTCTCTTCCAGCCAACTGCATTTTTTTTTAGCCTGAATCATCATAGCCTCACTCTGCAGCCCTTGTCCAGGATGGATTAGTGAGAGGCACTAGCACGATTGGATCCAACAGTAATGTATTTAATTAGAATCTTACAGAGAATGATCATTTCCTGTGCAGTGAATTCTTAGGTTTTATAGAGACATCCCAGGGTCCCTTTCTCACTTGTGAGTAGAAACAATCTATCAATGTCTCATCTTAGCCTGTATTCCCAATCCTCCCTCTTAGCAGTTCCTTCTCCCACTCCAGTGGGCATCTTGTTCTGAATCGTGTGGCCTTGTTTTCTCTTGCTGGACACACTGTATCTACCAGATCTTGAGGACAGAGGCATCGCTTTGCCGTTAACCTCCACTGTGCTGGCACATGGTCAGCACTCAGAAATGGCTTGTTGCGTAAGTGGGTGCATTCTTTGTGACTTCTCTCCTGCTTCATGCATGAGGGTACCAGTACCTTTAACACCAGGCATGACTCGTTAGTTTATTTTTCATAGAATGAATATGTTTGCAACCAGGCACTATGGCCCATATATGATACCTAAGCATAGGCTTCAAAATATTTATCAAGCACCTCCTAAGTGCCAGGAACTGTGAACTTAAACAGAAATAGTCTTTTCTATGCTGCAGAGTCCACTGGCTGAGGAAAGATTTTACAACAATTGCACATGCAAGTGGAACATTTTGACTATTATCAATACTTTGAATAAAGGATTTGCAGAACAGTACAAGTGTCTTAACAGGGAGAACTGATATAGTTGGGGAGGTTAGTGATGCTTGAACAAAGGTTGAAGAATGAGTAGTGGTTAACCAGGTGAAGAGGGGAGAGGATTCCATGTAGAGAGAACAGCATGTACAAAGGCCCTGTGGTAGGAGGGAACAGGACAAGCATAAACACATCAAAATGGTCCAGTGCAGCTGGAGCTTAGATTACATGGAGAAATAGCAGATGGAGCCAGAGCACCCGTGACACTGGACATGCAGTCAGATGTTTGACGTTGGAGAAGCGGGTGTGTGTGTCTCTTAGAGCCACTCCCTGATTCTGATGCTTTCGAGCTTATCCAGCTGTCCCTGGGTCTCCTGAGGACACTGCAGCTAAGCTGAGCATCGGCTGAGCAAGATCATACTGTGGTGCATTCGAAGCTACAAAGCAGGGTGTGATGGAAGATAATAAAACTGAGCTGTGTTGGGACTGGGATAAATCCTTGTCTGCTCTATCTCCACTCCCTGCCTCCCATTTGAAGTTCAAGAAACTCCCACATGATTCTTTGTCTTGACTATGTCCTACTCTGCTCAGAATTCCCTCTAATTAGATCAGAGATGCCCAAACCTTCACTTATATGTCCCCAGGGGAGGGAGGAAGGAGAGGTGAATATTGGTGAGAGGCTATATTTTTAAATTAAATTGAATTCACATTAGTTCCTTCTTCTGGAACTATGTGAATATCCTTTGAAATAATTAGAGATGCCCAGGGTGTTGTGGACCCAGAATTAACAGTTACCACACTGCATGTGTGTTGGGGGGGTGCTGGCAGGTTGACGATGCAAGACTGTACCCACGAAGTCACGTGACAAACAAGTAAATGACAGGTCAGAGCTGATGATCTCTATCCCCACTTCCTCTCTTTCCCAGGTGGAGACTGAGGTGGCATATGCAGGGTCCTGTAAGTGGCAGAACACAGACCAGAACCCAGGTCTCCAGTGCCCCAGAACCACACCCTGTCCAGGACACCTCAGATTCCAGAAAGATCTGTGGGATTTTTTTACTGAGCCTATGACTTCACTGTTCTGGGAGGAAAAATCACAGAGCGTGTCTGAGACCCAGGTCACACTTAGTGTGGAGATCGGGGAGGGGCACTCTCCCTCTGGGGACTTGGGTTTCCTTAAGGATGGAACCTGAGGGCTGGATCGGGGGCAGATCTGAAACTCAGAATTAGTTTTTGGAGCCAACTTACTCTTACAGTCCCTTTGGACAGTGTGCCCTTTGTCCCTTCTCTCCTTTTGGGACAGAAGCCTCAATCACCTTCTCCATTTCACCCAACATAGAACTTCCCTAGAACCAGGTCATCCTCACTAGGAGGGGTGCAGAGGGTGGGTTTGGGGGAGCAGCTAATTCAATCCAGGCACCAGGGAATCTGGTGACAGCATTCCGAGCCCAACCTGCCCACCTCTACACAGACCTCCACTCCTCTGCGGGTTGCTCGGGTGGGACACCCTAAAGCTGAGCCCAGAATTCTCAAATTAGTTATGCAAAAGATACATCAGTTGCCTCTGGAAGGCAGAGAGAAAGAAGGGGAGGGGAGAAGTTATTCGTGGAGTTAGGGCTGGGAGGAGCAGTAAGAGAATAGGGTTCAATTTGCTGCCGCTGTTCAGACCCCTCCACAGCCCTGTTCCAACGGGGGTCCAGCTGGGAGCTCCCAGATCGTCTGTGCACAGGCCTGACCTGTCTCCTTAGGCCCTTTGTATGGTGATCACACATCCACCGATTTTCATCCTTCAGATCCTTCGGAATCTACAGGCACGTATGACCCTGTGCTCGCACTAGGCCACCATCTCTCCACCTCCCGTTCCCTCCACTGGGTTTTCTTCTGCAGGTTAAACAGCTTTAGTTATTATACTTAGAGAGTGGTGTGGCCTCGCCTTTCATACTGGGTCATTCCCTCCAGACAGGTGCACCGCCATCCTTATGGCTCTCCCGTGTGAAGGCCGGCCCTGCAAGTGGTTTTGTGAGTGTAGTGTGACCTGCAGAGAAAACCAGGAAAAGTTACTGCCTTTGTTTCGGGCTTGCAGATGCACATCTGTGCAGCCCAGCACCACAGGGTATGGGGTCTTCTCCCCCGAGACTGGCAGAGTGGCACGTCAGCTGCAATCTCGTGGCCATAAACGTGCTGGCTTCATGACTCAGTAGAATACCATGCATTTTAAAGATGAGAATCACACTTTAAGAAGCAAGTTAATATTTTTTAGCCTCCAAACTTTGGTAAGGAAGGGTCGGCATGATCTGGAGAAACCACAGAAGAGCATAGCATTTGGTTGAAATGACTTGCAGGTATTTTCGGTACTGCTGCTTCCAATTGCATTCTCGTATACAGGACAGAATGTGCCAGATGTGCACATGATTTACTGAACGGTGCCGTGTTGGCCAAATGACAAGTCAACAGAGCAACGTACAAATCCCATGCAGTTACCAGAACCGACTGCCCAGCCTTTTAACATGAGAACATCCTTTTTCGGGCTCTCCAGTAACCACAAATCTATCCAAGCTACAGGGAGCTAAAGACGAAAGAAGAAGTCTCTTCCCTGTAAGAACTTGTCTTACAAATAGGACTTTTCCATCAAGATTTGAAAGCACCATCCAAAGGAGACGTGGGAAGGGGGAAGCAGTTGTGTGCCTCTGGCTCTAACTCTCAATTTTCCCAAAGAACACGAAGGCCCATGGTTTGTGAACCAGGATTCCTGAGTTTTCCCTCCTACTCTGGTGTGTGACATTCGGTGGTGGGCTCTCTGGTCGTGCCTAAGGAAATGGCTTCAGCATGAGAAAACAGCCCAACTCTCATTCTGCATACAGCCTGGGCAGAGCGGGGCACAAGATGGTCCTAGATAGTCAACTAAAAGTTTGGGTTCACAGGGTCACACCTGAAGATGTCTGATGCTCGTGTAGCAATATTGTCATATTTTAAAGGATTCCATTCTGACTGTGTAATAGCTTTCCAGTTTATCACCATTTAAAAACTATTTTTAGTTAATTGGACAATAGTTCAACAACCATATCTTATAATTATTCATCATTTTTGTCTATGACTTAAGCATTTTATAGAGGTCTTGTAGAGCTTAAATTCCTTGGAACTGAAGCTCTTTCTGCAGCCATGTCTAGTTCAGAAATCTCTTAATGGCACGCTTAGTATATAACACCAAATTTCCGTGCTCTGTAACAAATGGATAAGGCCATTTCCACCCTCAGTGCTTTCTCAGTTTGTTGGAGTGCAGCTTTCTGAATTAAATGTCCCTTCTCAGTAGCTTGCTGTGAATTCAGAAATCAGCAAGGCAAAATCCGATGTCATGAATAGGATTTGGTCATGCTGTGCGCCCAGCTTCTGCTCAGCCCCAGCGTGGACCAGGTTCTGTCCTGAGTCCAGCGCTGGTCTCCAGCCAGCTTCACGCAGAAGCCTTGCTTAGCCCTAGCTCACCTCTTCTCTCTCCCTCCTCCTCTGCGCGTCACCTAGACGCTGACATCATAACCTCTGTGAGGTCATCACAATCCTGCCACCCAACAATGAGCTTTTAGCGGAGTCTGCAGAGGGCGCAGATGAAAGGATGAGGGAGAAGGAGAGTAAATGGGAGGGGAGGAGGTGGGTTGAGGGGCAAGATCAGGAGGAAAGAGAGAGACGGGCAAGACAGGGTGGGGTTGGGGGTAGCCATGCTAGTCTTAACAACAGCCAGTAAGTGGTGGCCCAGCCTGCTGGGGTCTAGAAAACTAGGAGAAAGAAGAAAATCATCCAGGAGACCAGTGATCCCAGGAGCAGGAACCTCCTTGTGAAGTCAGTGGGAGTTGGATGGGGTTCTGCCAATATGCTCTCCAAATGGGGAAGACGAGCCTTTCTTCCGGTGGCAAAGGTGAATGGCGGGAGGGAGGGTGGAGCATACCGTTGGCCGCCCGCATCAGTACGTCAAACTGTCTCCTGTGCTGGCTTCTCAGGCACCGAACTCACTGCAGAATGGAATCGGTGACTGACATTTGGGGACACCAGAGCCCTGTCACAAAACTCTGAGTCTGGATTCTACCTTCTGTTAATGGGTTTGCTCTGAGCTGTTAGACAGTCTCCTTGTCTGTTCCAGGTCATTGATTGCCTTCTTGTGGAGTTAAGAATGATACAGGATGGGGCATTTTTGTTAAATTCTAATGTATCCAAATGATTTTTCCGATATTCTATCTTATTAACCTGGGAAGTGCCATTTCGATGTATGTGCCGGCATGTGATACTGAGCGTATTTTCAGGGAGTTCTGCATTTGGCGCCTAACAGGAATCTCCAGGGTCGAATTCCCTTTAGAAGAATGAGGCAGTGGGGACAGGAACTTTGATTCCCAAACCAGGACCCCAGGAGAGCCCACGGCACCTCTGTGAAATAGGTGGACGTTTGCCTTTGCTCTCCAACCCCGTCCTGGTCCCTCTTTCCCTTCGTATATTCCACAGAGCTGAGGCACGAGTGGTAATCAGCACACAAATATTCACAGCAAGCGCAATTTCATTGGGATTTTAAGACGGTGGGTTTTCCCCTTGGTTTTGTTATGTTTCTGAGTCAGGATAGGGTGGTGGTCAGAGATGTCTCAGAATAGCCAGCTTGTGTAGACAGGGGTCTACACTTGAGTCCCCAGCCGGAGCACAGGTCCTGAAGCACTTCTTCTCTCCCGGGTCTTTTTAGCCTTCTTTAATGGATGACTGTGGAAACAAAAGAAAAACCAGTTTTTCTACATCCAAGAAGGACTTAGATTCCGGGGACGTTCCCAGGGCTCTCATTTCACAGCTTGGGGTCAGGACTTCACACCTGTAGAGGTGCCGCCCACTTCCCACCTGGAGTGTGGGTGGGGATCGCGGCGTTACCGCTGGAGCTTTGCACTTTCACTGACTCAAAAACTGATGAATTTGGCAATGTTCCTTCATCCATTCTCCATGACAACCAACACCTGGTCATCGCTTGACCCTGTAACTGGACAGTTAGATCATTGCAGCAGCTGCCTACCTCCGTTGTCGTCTGCTGCCCAGCCTTCCCGCCACCCTATATGGCCCGCCCACCATGGCCAGATTCACTTCCATAAAGTGGAGATTTCATAGGTTTTCACTCCCTGCTTATAAGCTTTTAATGGTTCTCGAGGGCCTTCCGTTTATTTATCTATTTATCTATTTATTTAATGGAGGTAGTAGGGATTGAACCCAGACCTTGTGCATGCTAAGCACGCACTCTACCATTGAGCTATATACCGTCTCCCCTTGTAATTAGGTTTATTTATTTATCTATCAGGGCCTTCTGTTTAAAGCATCAACTCACTAGGCTGCCATTAGTGGCCGTGATGTGTTGGTCTCAGCCTGCTTTCCCATATTAACCACTCAACAAACCCGTATGGGTTTAACTGGTCTACTTCATGGGATTTTTTTTTTTTTTTGATATGGCTGATTTAAATCTACCATCTTACTAGCTGTTTTCTATTTGTGCCATATGTTCTTTGTTTTTTCTCCTCATTTTCTGCCTTCAATGGCTTTACTTGAATACTTTTTTGTGATTCCATTCTATTTCCTAATTGACTTATTATTTATAGTTCTTAATTTTTTTAGTGAGTTCTCAAATGCTTACAATTTACATCTTTAATTAGAATTTATTCAAAAATAATACAATGTGTAGGGGAAGGACCTTGTAACAGTACACTCCTATCTCCCCTCCCATCTTTTGTGATTTTATTTTCATATATGCTACTGACACACAGAGCATTGCCATGATTTTGGTTTAGATCCAGGACTGATAAACTATGTCATATGGTCTAACACCTGTTTTTATAAATAAAGTTTTATTGACAAAGTCATGCCCATTTGTTTACCTGTCGTCCATAGCTGTTTTTGTGCTCTGATGGGAGAAATTAGTTTCAACAGAGACCACATCATTCACAAAGTCCACAATATTTACTCACTGGCTCTCTTGCATGGTTTCTGATGAGAAGTCTGCTATAATTCTTATCTTGTTCCTCTGTGTAATTTGTCTTTTCTCGGGCTGACTTTGAGACTTCCTCTTTGCTTTTATTTTCAGTAACTGAGATGTGATATGCCTGTGTACCTGCGTGTGCCTCAGAGTGTGTGTGTGTGTGTGTGTGTGTGTGTGAATATTTACCCTGCTTGATTGCTTGGTGTTCTTTGAGACTCTTGGATCTGTGGTTTTGTGTCTGTCACTAATTTTGGAAAATTCTGGGTCATTATTTCTTTAAATATTTCTTCTGCCCAGCTATCTCATGCTCTTCTTCTGGGATTCCACTACATGAATGCTAGACTGTTTGATATTAACCCACAGCTCTTAGATGCGCAGTTCTTTTTTTCACCTCCCTCATTCTTTTTCCCTCTTTGTGTTTTAGTTTAGGTGGTTCCTAATTACCTTGGTTCAGCTTCCCTGATTCTTTCTTTATTCTTTATGTTGAGTCTATGGATGCGCCTGCTGGAGATATTCATTACTATATATTCCATTTCTAGCATTTTCTTTGGATTCTTCTAGTTTCTGTTTCTCAGTGAAATTACTCATTGGATTTTGCGTATTGTGTACCTTATGCAATGAGAGACTTTAACCTATTAATCAGGTTTTTAAAAATGCATGTCAGAGAGTTCCATCATCTGGGTCACATCTCAGTCTGTTTCTTGTGATTGCTGTCCTGCAAGGATGTCATCTTGCCTCTTCATTTGCCTCCAAATTTCTTCTTGAAAGCTGGACATCTTGGTAGAACTGTAGAAACTTAGACAAACTGTTTTTATCTCTAGACATGGACCCCCTTTTCCCCCTGGCAGGCCTTCTGAGTTGGGGTGTGAGTTAACCTGGGTGGAAGTTGGCCAGGTTTCTGGTTCATTATTGCTGTGGTTACCCTCAGTGCCCCAAACCCTTCAGACTCCTGTGGGAACACCTTGTGTTTTAGGGTAGAGATGAGTTTGCCCGAGAAAGACCTACGTGACTCTCAGCTTTAGATCCTCCCTTTGCGCTGGACCTGTGAGAGGGTCCCTTTGCATATTATTTGTTCTCTCTCTCTGCTGTTCTTGTCACCCTGCTGTTGGTCTTGTTAGCTCAGATGTGCAGGGTGGCGGAGGGAGAAATTCTCTGTTGTTCTGAGTAAACCTTAGAGGAGGGAGGCTTGGTTCTCTGAGGCCCAGAGGCAGTTAAATGACAGCTACTCCCACCGGCCAGTGGGGCTGCGGTACATCCCTCTCTGCTCTGAACCCGGAGGTTTTCCTTGCTTCATGGCTGCACCATGCGCACGGGCCCCAGGAATCTTGGATTGCCCCCAGCACGTGGCCCAGGGGAGGGCGCACAATGCCGTCTAATTCATGTATCTGTTAGGGTCAATTAGGGTGGTGTGGCCTTCAAGATGCAGCTGTGACCAACTGTCACCCACTCTCCTTTATCCCCTTGCGACTTCTTTGGTCCTCTTGGATGCCTCAGCCCTAATCTGACCCTCTCCCAAATTTGGGGGTGGGCCCTCTGTGCTTTGGTTCCAGACATTTGCTCCCCTTGGTTTACCTTCCCTTCTCCTCCTCCTCCCCTCCTGTGGAACCCAGAATGTCTCATACCTGCCTCTTCTCCCAAGAAACTTGCTTTGGTTAGCCTACCCACCAGCACCCAGGGAACGCACTCCATCACTGATAGATTTCCACGCTGCTCTGTGCTCTGCCCTCTGAGGGAGTGAGGCAGGGCCAGGTGGTCCCTGGTTCCCATCTCACTCTTGAGGCCTTGAGCCAGGGAGTATCCTGCTGAAGTCATGAGGTCTACAGCCCAGGGCTGGCCTTGCACCCTCCCTTCCAAGGAGCCCAAGTCAGGCAATGAGATTAAAGTGCAGCCCTCTGGGGGAATAATTCATTGTTTTTTTTTTCTTTGCTATCCTTTCTGCTCAGGGCATCTACAGAGCTCACCACTGATGTCACCGCCCAGGGCTTTCAGGAGACCTGTCAATTGCACACCTACCTGTATTGTCTCATGGGGCTCCCGTGAAGAGGGACGGTCACCCTTTCTGCCTCCCCTCCCACTTGCAGAGCCCTTTCAATTGTGTAGGTAGCCAATCTGGAAAATTTCAGAATTCCCAGGATAATAGAGTTATTGTCACTGCCTAGAAGGCAGGAGGTTTCCAGCTAGTATAGGGCCGTTTAGATCATTCTCTTTCATTGCTTTTATATGCAGAGAGAAGTTCTGACCGTTGAGGAGTTGTAATTGTTTAGTCAGCAATCTCTGGGTGTCCCTCCTAGGAGGGAGTCAGCAGCCTGCTGGGTCTTGAAGCTGGGCATGCAGGTCACCCCATACCAATGCTGGGCTACACGCTGAACACATCCTTCGGGGAATTGCCACTCAATGTATTGGGTTCTAGAATTTAAAAATCTTTAAAGTTAGCAAAAGCCACGTATTTTACATGATTACTTTTTCCATCCTCAAAGTGGAACTGTGTGTTAAGCATTTGCCTCCCATTTTCCAGATTGTGAAACTGAGTCTTTAGACTTGAGGATGCTTATGTTGCTTTGCTCTAGCATCACTCCTCCCTCCTTCCTCCTCCAGCGGCTGGAGCAAGTTTACTCATCACTGTGGTTCCTTCTCTTCCGAGTTGAGCTGAAAGCAGCAGGTCCAGGGATTGGCTCAGGGGATCACCTCAGCTCTCCTGGCTGAGTCACAGCTGGGTGACTGCCTGGTTTCAGACTTTGCAGCAAGGGGCCCTCCCAGGGGGACTCCAGAGAGGGCAGGATCAGCAGGGCAAGAGCTTTGGTGAACCCAACTCAGCTTATACTGAAATGTGATCTAGTGGGTTCCTCTCTAGTGGCTTGTTGGAAAAAATTCTCCCTGCCAATCTGGCCTTGTTTAGATGTTATGGCAGGAGTGGGGATACCAGGGAAAGCGCCAAGGACACCAAACTTTTATCTAGACCTAGCAGACTTCTCCAAAGGGCACCAGATGCCTTTCCAACATCTCAGGGATGGCTGGAAAGCATCTCAAACTTAGAGTAGCCGAACTGCACTCCTGAATTTCCTTCCAAGCCTGCATTTTCCCTCTTCCTTGTGCATCTCAGTAAAGAGCACTGCGTCCCTCCGTTCTTCAAGCTGGAAGCTGGAAATGGAGATTTCACCCTTGATCTCCTCTTTCACTCTACGCTACCTCCACCCGAACCATCCATCTGCCAACCCATGGATTTTACCTTCAAAATATATCTGAAGTCTTTCCACTTGGCCGAACCACCCTTCCCACCCTCCTATCAGCGCGAACCACCGTCATTTGCTGTGGTTTCCAGCAGTAGCAGCCTGTCTGCTCGCTTCCACTCCTTCCCCCTACAGGCCATTTTCCACATAGCCGATAAGTGACTTTAAAATGTGAATTAGATCACATGATTCCCAGGTTTCAGCCTCTTCTTGGAATATTTAAACTCCTTGCCTTGGTCTGCAGGACCCTAAAGCTTTGGTCCTGTTGCCGTCCTCAGCTGCCCCATGGCTCTAACCACTCAGAGAGCTGCCTCAGGACCTTTACACTTGCTGTTTCTGCTCTCGAGAAAGCCCTGGCTCCTCCCACATCTTTGTAGGACTTGAGTGTTTCTTCTCTCCAGGATTTCAGTTCAAGTGTGACCACCTCTGATCATCTGACCTAAATTATTTCGCCACAAGAGATTATTTTGTTCCTTATTTATCTGTCCCTTTCCATGTCTCCCTGCTGGAGAACGGAAGCTCCAAGCGGGCAGGGACCTGTCTCTCTTGTTCAGAGCTACATGTCCCAGTGCTGGGGCAGAGCCTGACAAGTATTTGCTTAACGAGTGAACGCCGCAGGGGTGCTTGGTCTTTCGGATAAAGGTGGACCCGTGGTGAGAAGCTAAGTGTAAGTCTCAGTAGGGCCAACACAGCTGCCGCGGCCTCGGTGTGGCTGAAGAAAGGAAGGGAGGGTCGGAAAGGTTCGGGGACGTGCCCAGATCCCACAGCTCAGGAAGAGTCGGTTTACCAGGCTGCCCACTGCACTCGGTTCGGGAAATATCAATCTAAACTGTTGAATTAAATATAAGACTTTGGAGAGGAAAATCAGAAACATGGCCTAAGGTCCCAAGCCCACAGGAAAACTAAGTCGAACTTCCTGCGACAGATCTCCGCCGCCTAGGGCCGGGCGGGCCCTGAAAGCGGCCGGGTTGCCTGCATCTCATGAGGCCCTTCACGCCGCCCCGCCACCCCGGCCCGCCCCGCTCGCCCCGCCCCCAGGGGCGGGGCCGCGCTGACAGGGAGCGCGCGGCGGGCTGGGTGTTTGCATACAAAGGCGGCCACGCGCGCGGCGCCGCACGGTGAGCAGCAGCCTGCGCGCCGCCCGCCTCCGGTGTCGACTCCCGCAGAGCCCGGGCGGAGCCCCAGCGGACACCGAGGTAGGGGCCGCCGCCTCAGCTGGGCCCGGCGGGGAGGGGAGGGGCGGGGCGCGGCCAGGCCGGAGCTGGCCGGGGGGCGCGGGCCGACCCGACACCCGGGGGCCGCCGTCTGTCCCCGCAGCCCTTTCGGGGCTAGTGGTTCGGGGAAGGAGGCGGAAAAACAGGCCTGGGAGCCCCGCGGCCTCGTGAGCATCCCTCGGGCCTTCTCCCGCAAGGCTGACCTTGACCGGCCTGGCGGACTCGAGGGGCGGCCGCGGGACCCCGGGACGGAGGGACCAGCTCCACCCCGGGAGGATGGGTGGGTAATACCTGGGCAGGGAGCAGCCTCAGGTTAGTGCTAGGGACTTTTACGAAACTGTTCCCTTGGCGGGGTTTAGAATTTCTGCTTTGTTGTTGAGGAAACTGATGCTCAGGGAGGTTGACTTACGTGCCCAAGGTCACACAGCTGCTGGGCTGCAGGCTGAGCCCGGGTTGGAATCCCGGTTCTCAGATTACAGTCTGGTCCCCCTCTGCCAGCCTCCGTGCACCTTTCCTACAGCCTAACGGGTGCGAGGCCTTCCATCAGATACCCCTGCGAATAATCTTATTTTGAAGAGGGCTCGGCAAATGTAGGATGCAGTTTTTTGGAAATAACTTTGAGTGCCGTGGAGCTAGAGTGTGTCTAGATTGACTGGCTGATAATTTGTGTGGAGGGTGGTTGCTGAAGAAAGCAGATGTCAACCCAGTGTGTGACCACCGAACAGGAAGCTTGACTGAAACAACTGGTGGTCTTGATCTGGAGCGTTTTTAGAAGCTGGTAGTTTCCCCAGGAGAGTAGGAGTGTTTTGGAAAGATGAACTTACAAAAAACGTTTTTATGGGAGGGGTGCTGGGTGGTGGTTGTGAACTTTACTGTTGATTGCCTGTCCTATAATATGGGTCTTAAGAATTAAAGTAAGCAGCTGAGGAATGTATAGTGATCTAGAAATGAATGCACACTTACGCTTCTTCCCCCCTAGAAATGTTGGGAGATCTGAGTTTGCCTTACTGTTCTGTATTTTGATAGTGCTTTATGTTTGCCAGTATCTGTTTTATTATGCAGTGTTTTTGTGTATGGGTGTGTGTTTCTGAGCTTTTATGCCTGATTGTGTGTCGGGTCGTGTGGTGTTGGGGGTCCAGGCCTGGACAGAGCCCCCGACTGGAACTTAGTGGGTCTGGAGGCCCCGGGCTCTTCTCAGTTTTGCCTCAGCTTGCTGTGGGGCCATCCCCTAGTGCATTCACCATCCCAGGTCTCAGTCATCAAAAATCTTAGCTCTCTGGAAAAGAACAGCTGCAGGGGGCAGACCTGCTGAGTCTTGTTCCACGGGAGAGAACTTGGGGGTTCAGGTGAGGGACTGATGGATCTCCTGGTCCTGGGGGGACCTCGGAAAGGCTGAGGCGAGGTCTGCCCTGGAGGGGATGCGGTGGCCAGCCTAGCTAGAAGGAAGCCTGTGGGACAGCCCTCTGTCCAGTCAGGTGCACTCAGGGCCCAGGACCAGAGAGGTGGAAAGATATTTCAAAAAAGGGCCCGAGGCCACCATGGCCTTCTGGGAACCCAGGCTGGTGCAGAGAACTTGGCTTTGAGTTGGCACTTACTGTAACTTGGGCCAAAGACAAATTCTCTTGAGTGTTGGTTTCTTCATCTCTGAAATGAAGAGATAATCACACCCACTCACAAGTTATTGTCAAAGTTAGCTGAGATCTACAAGTGCCCCGGGACAGAGTAGGGGGTGTCAGTGACTCATTGTGGTCATTGTTACTTTAAGGGAGGAGCATTAGGTGCCAGTGAGGAGGGCTATTCAAAGGGTTGGGACAGTCCTACCTAACACTGGTCTCTGGGCTGTCAGTCATCCCTGTGGGACCCCCTCTCACACTGTGAGTTGGCGTCTCTTGGGTCCTTTCTCTACTGGGGTTGAGGTCTAAAGTGTCCCTGAAGGAGATGGACTGATTTAGCAAGTGTGCCCCTGGGGATCGGCGAAGACTGTGGGCCTGTTGGCTGGGGCGGCTCTTGGAGCATTTTGAGAAACACCTCGAAGACGGTGATCAGGTTGGGACACTGAGGCTGGTGGTCTGACCTGTTTGCATCCAACTTCCTCAGCGTGACCGAGGCGTGAGCACCCCGGGCTGTCAGGGTGATGAGGAACGCATGAGGCCGTACTGAGTGATGGCAGTGTCAGCGTCGGTCGAGTTCCCTGGGGAGGCGGGGGCAGAGTCCCACCTGTTACATTTCACTGAACCCTGGCCCAGGTCATTACGGGCTAAGCCCACTCACTTAAAATCTGAATGGGATTTGTGAAAAGAGTTTGGGCAAAGCTGCAACAAGCCCATCAACGATTTGACACGTTCTTAATGTATAGATGACTCCAAGTGCCTATTTGATGGCTGTTTCCTGAAATATGAGCTTTCTAAGCTGTGAGTGGAGGGTCGAGAGACAGAGCAGGGGCCCGATGCCTGCTTTTGTTCGTGGCAGCAGGTCCAGCTTTGGGGACGCCTTGGGCTGGGCTCCTGAGTGGGGACTGCACCAGGGCCCTGAGCCACGAGGCGGGGAGAGCCTCTTGCCCGTGGTGGGGGCTGTCAGGGAGAATGTGACCCCCCTTCCTGTGTCCTCCCCACTTTCCTGTGCTCCCCTACTTCTTCCTCTTCCCATGTCTCCCCCCTCCCCCTTTTATTCAACAAACAAGAAGTGAGCAGCATCTGGGGCTGGGGTAGGGACTGGGTTATGAGCAGCTGGAATATTTTGAGGGATTTGAGTTTCTGCCTGCGGGGACCCCTGGGTCTGGACATGGGTCTGTGTTTTTTACCGCTCAGCTTGGGACCCACTGGTCTGAAGATCAGTGTAGTAGGTCCATAGTCATTTTTTAATGAAATAGAATAGAAAAGAAAACACCAGACCAGGACATACTAATCTTAGGTTAGGTCTTGTTTTGTGAAACTTGTTTTAGCTGTGTTGTGTGTGTGTGTGAGTGAGCTCGGTGGGGTGGGGGGCAGAGAGGTGTGTGGGACAGAGTGCCTGGTGTGTTGGGGGGGCCTGCGTGGGGCAGGGGTTGGCCCAGGGTGGTTGTGCCATGTCCATTGTCCAGCTGGAGGCCCAGTGGGAGCCAGTGGATGGGGCTCCATCTGGAGAGGCGCTTTTCCACACTGGTGATCATAACTGCATCTCTCAACCCACTGATCAGGTTTGCGATTCTCACAACCACCTAGAACTTTTTGCTAGTGCTTGAATGCTGGGCTTTCCAGAAAAAAGCTGTGGGCTGTTAGAGCAGAGTCAGGGCTATGCATCGACTGTCTGTTTGCTCACAAGGCCGACTACGGGCCCTGCATTCAAGACACACGGCTGGCCCGGGTCTCTGGGGGCGCAGACCAGCGTGCTGACGCCAGGTGCCTTGTTCTCAGAAGGCCCGGTGTCTCCTTGCACACACGTGTTCTTTCTTTTTGGTGAAATCTTCCTCTGCATTCACTGGTCTCACTAGGCACACACCTCTGGTTTACAAAGGACAAGACAAGCAGCGAGGGTCATGGGATAACTGGGCACCAGCAAGGGAAGCCCCCCACGGCCGCTTTGGCTAGGGAATTTCCTGCCGGTGAACCCTGCATCATCCCCAAAGCGGCCCAGTCTTGGGGTTGCCTTTGGGCTCAGGTTTTTGGACAAAATGGAAATGTATTCCCAGCCAACTGGAATCTAAGCATACCCATCTGATATTACTGTGTTGATTTTAACCAATGGTATTCTTTGCCCTTGTCTGTTTGGGAAGGTGCAGTTTAAATAATTGGCATATACAAAGCACTGGCAGGCTGCAGCCTTAATTCACAGTCCAGCTCTGCACTTGGAGAAGTGCTTTACACGTGTGCCACCTCACGGTGATCCTACCAGGTGGGCGCTGTTGGTATCTGCCACCCGTTTTATAGATACGAAACGAGATGCCCAGAGATTAGTAACTTGCTCATGGTCATGGGTTAGTGGGTGGTGGAGCTGGGGGATGAACACCAGCCGTCCGCCTCCAGAGCCCGCATCCTTACCCCTTGAGCTGTAGGCTGCACCGCTTGAGCATCCAGGTGCTAGTTAGTCCCGCCGTGAGTTGCTGGTTGGAGTGGGCAGGGGTCCCGCAGAAGTCGGAGTCACAAAAGCAGGGCTTTCTTTTTGACCAAGTCACACACCTGGAGGGCGGGCCCTGGCAGGTGTGTAAAGAGAGGCTGCAACACCCTGTGCTCTGAGTAATGAGTTACGCAGTTAAGAGCCAGGGGATTGGGGTCTCTTTTGCCCAGCACATTGGCCACATTGCAGTTGAGACACCTTCATCCCCTACTGCCAGTGCCTTTTGTGCTCCTTGGCAGGGGCCTGAGAACACTCATCACATGGGATTATAAGATCCAAGTGTTGCAAAATCCCAGCACTGGAGGAGCGGTCACCCATCTGACCTTCCTGACCAAAGCAGGAGTTCCCTCCCCCATCACATGCTCCTGTCTCCGTGACAGGGAGACCCCGACACTGAGCAGGCCAGAGTTTTCCATCCCTTACCCAGTTCTCTGAGGTCATTAAAAATTAATGCTAGAGTCATACCTGCACGTATAAAAACAAAACCCAGAAACCAATACTGTGGAAATATTTATGATGAAAAGTGAAGGGTCCTCCTCCCCGTCCCCAGACCTGGTTCTAGGGTGAGCCTGTGAACCTTGTTTGGTGTGTTAACCAGAATTTTTTTGTGCATATCAGAATATACATAAATGTAATTCTTAAAACTGGGTTCATAATTGAAATATTTTTTGTACTTTTTTTCATGCAACATATATACCTTTTCATGTCAGCATTTGTGGACAGTATTTCCCTCTCCCTTTTTTGTTTTAATACCTTCATGATACTCAGCTATACGGTGTGGCTGGCCCATAATTTACTTACCAAAGTCCTACAGGCATTTGTTTCTAATTTTCCCTGTTATAATCAACGTGGTGATTACCATTTTATACATGGATTTTATAGCAGAATTGCTGGGGTTTGCCAGTCTGTGCAAAAAAGTGACAGATATTTCTGCAATGCTTACCCTGTTTGTGACCCCACCAGCAATGAGTGATGAGCATTTGTTTTTCCCCCTTTCTTACCAACCCTTGGGTTTTTATAAAATGCTTTGATTTTGGACCAACTGATAGGCCTCCTTTGATTTGTGTGTCTTAAATTATGAATAGGATTGAATGTTTTCTCATATATCATTGACCAAATGGACTTCTTTCTCTTTGAACTCTCTCTCTTTTTTGCCCATTTTTCTATTGGGTTGATCTGAGACCATCTAAGATTGACCTTAAATATTCTGGAGGTGGATGGTGTTAGTCAAACGGCAGGGTTATGGGAGCTATGGCTGGGGTTTTGCATTTTGGCAGAAGTTCCAAGAAACCTGCTTCTTGGCAATTTGTGAACCCTGGAGATGCCAATTTTGGATGAAATGCTGATTTTTCTGATGAAACAATGTGGTGAGAAGTCGTGAGACCTCCATTACCTTATCTTGATAAAGTGTTAGCAGCGCTGCCCCTCTGGAAGCACAGGAGACTGGGGTGACTAAGGCTCTGTGCCGGCGGTCGTGCAGGTTAGCCTCAGTGTGGGGTCTCCTGCCGTGCGGGGGGCCTTGAAGGAGGAGAAAACCTCCCATGCCCACTCTTAGTTTTTCCTCCGTGTCTGGGGTTGTTCTGGGCACCCACTTTCCTGACTCACTTCTGTGGGGTGACATACCCCTCAATCCCAGACGTCACTCCCCACACCTCCTGCCAAACCCTCTTCCTGCCGAACGGCCTGGAGCTAGCTCGCCCCTCGTCTGGGCCTGAAGCTGAGCTGCACCAGGCAGGAACTCTGGATTTCTCTGACCTGCTTTATTCAGAAAGGGCTTGGGTGCAGGGACTCCAGGGCCTGCTGGTTTTGCTGCTTCATCACTTTTGTCAGGAAGTATGTCTCACCTGCAAGCTTTTAAAAAGCATCTTGAGCTTTTCTAGTGAGTTTTCTTACTTTGGACCAGAGCATCTCCTGAAGAACACTGGTGCACCAATAAAGACCCCGAATGCCCGAGGGTATCGATGGACACACGCGTTTGCTCTTTTGTGTAGGCAGCCTCTCCTAGTGTTCGTTCAGGGCGATCGGACTAATGTGTGGAGCAGCTGATGGGCTCACTCGGTCCAGACCCGCCGAGAGGGAGGGACCTGCCCCCACATGTGCGGCCAGCGCACCAGGGCTGGGGGTGACACCTAGGCACCCGGACTTTCAGTCCGGCGTTCTTTTCCCTGCATCACACTGCACCTAAGTCATACTTCCTTTTTGGTCATTTTTATGTAATTTATCACCCTTGCCAGCTGATAAATATCAATGTGCAACACTCCAAAAAAAAAAAAAAGACTTCCTCTTTGCTGTTTATATGAATAGCAAGAGAAAGTTGTATTATTTATAAACCAATTTCCTTTCACTGTAAATCTGATTAGTCTGTTTTTGGGATTTCTTAGAAATTGTCTTTTTTTTTTTTTTTTAATAATGCTTCGTGTGAAAACCAGCGTTTGTCTCATAACCTCCTGGGCGAATGTGATCTTCGCCAGCCCTGGAGCAGCACGATGTTTGTGTTTTAACTCAGGGCTGGTCAGGCCTCAGATTTGAACCCCAGACATGGAGACACAGTCTGGAATGTGCTCAGAGAACAGCCGGGGGTCCCCCCACCCGTCCTTCTGAGGCCCAGCTGGGGGGCCGACAGTGCCTTCCTAGAGTGTTCGGCCCAAGGGGCAGTCACATAGCTATCCTCAGATGGCCGGTGACCACTGGGAAAGTGAAGAATGAGACATCCCCAGGCTTCAAGGAGCTCCGGGGAGAGCCCCAGGGAGGAAGATTTTGTCCTGCCCTTGAGGAAGAACGGTCCTAAGTAACTAAAAGCCAGTGGCTTGAATAGTGAACAAAATGCTCGCTCTCCCAAGGCACATCCTTTTGTTTTCAGAAAGGTTATAAATGGACGTCCATATTCGGCTGTTCAGTCACTGGGCCAGTTAAGATATAAGACTTTCAGCCTCTCAGGGACAGGAATTAGTCTTGGCTGGGGCCACGCCCATCGCCAGGCACAGGTGAGCATTTGTGTGATCTTCGGCCTGCAGGAGTAGATGTGTGTAGGAAGTGCAGGTGAGTATTGGCCAGTCACTCACCAGTCCTCAGAGCCCACTTTCAGACATTTGAGGTAGATCTGGATAAAGAGGAGATTTTATCCATGGATATTCAGTTTAGATTTTACTAGTAAAATCTCTGTGCCCTTTTTCTATGTTAACTCAAAAATACTGAGACCTTTTTCGGAGCTACAGGGTCCCTCGGGCTTGCCCCCGACTATTAGCTGGTGACAGGACTCAGCCAAGTCTGTGCACCTGCCCCGAGCACCTTCTGCTCGCCTACGTGTGCCACCTGGAGATGTCAGAGTGAGGCTGGCCTGCTGCTCCTGGACTGACTAGCCAGCGCAGGCCTGGCTCTGGAGCAAGCGGACCAATTTCCATACCAGACTCTGGCTTAGGAAAAGGAAATAAAACTATTGGAATGTACCACAGTAGACAATTTTGGCCTCACCGTTGGAGAAGTGAATATATTTTCAAATGCTGTGCATTATACCTTCCTGCATATTTAATTTAAAGTGTGTGTGTGTTGTCCCCTCTGTAGGTCAATCTGTCAGGTCACACAGGAGGTCTGCAGGATTGTCACACTATTGGATATCGACTTAACCTGCATTTGAATATTGCTTTTATGCCCTATCCTGCTCAAAGTATATAAACTCTAAAGCTCAGCTTCTTTCTCTGCAAAACGAGAGAATTACATCCTTTGCATCATTATGGTAAATGCGCAAGCAAACTTAAACACTTTTTTTATCATCACCATCAGGACAGTGTACCAGCCTTAATGGTATGTGAAAATGGACAGTGGATTTACAAGGTTGTGTCTCATGGGTTTGCTGCCATGATTATTTTTACCTGGTGTTGCCAGGAATCTCCGTGGGTGTTTAGAAGTGTCTCAGATGGACTCCTTTAACCCAGGTGGCTGGCAGGCTGGGACAGTGATCGGTGATTGGCTGGTGTCTGCCTGCCCCGGAGAGCACTGGCTGTTGGCTGTCTGGATGTGTAGTCCTGCTGCTTACAGGAACACGGAGCTGGAGGCCTCGCCCCAGGGGATGTGGGGTTGGTTTTCCAATCAGGAAGCTCCCTGCATGTGCCTTAAGCCACGATTCCACAAGTGGCCCTTCGGCACCTGCTGAGAGTTCAGAGGTGACGCTAGGAGCGGTGCATGGGGCCAGCTCGCTCCAGGAAGTGATGACTCATTCTGAGCACAAAGTGCCGAAGATGCCTTCAGATCACAGACCGAACAAAGGAGGGGGTTTTGACCTTTGGCTCCTTGTGGGCTGTGGGGGATGGTTTTGGATTTAGCAGAATTCTGAGAGGCCCTGAGGAGATATAGCTGAGGGAGGTTGTGAATACTTGTGAAAATGTCACACCCAGAGCCAGTGACTGAGTCTGACTTCTCTCGTCACTTGCCCAGGGAAGAAATGATAATAATAATTCACTTTCGGCCTGTGCCTTCCAAGGGCATGTCTTATTCCAAAGTCATCATCTTGTATAAGGCTTGCGATGACCGATGACCGATGGCCGATGACTCCTGGTGAGGCCTCATCTGAGAGGCTGTGTGAACTCCTTGCCCCCAGGCACAGAGCTGGAGGAAGACAAGCACATCCTGGCCCCTGACTCCTGCCCACTGGAAAAAGAAAACACAAAGAACAAAGCCACACAACCTAACAGTTGAGAATTACATTTATTCGGTGTCCTTACTGAGAATTGTAGCCTGGGAAGACTGCCTCTCAGATCGCTCTGGGGGACCTTTCCAAAGAAATGAGGGAGAAGCCAGGATATAGATAAGTTTTTGTTGAAAAAAGTGTAGTCGAACATCAAAAGGTTACTGCTAATCATGAAAAACCGGACGTCTCAAGTGAATGACTGTAGTGCTTTCTGTGTATGGGAAGGTGCGAGAGTCTGGGCTCGCTGGAATCATTCCTTTGATCCATCTTGACTGTCTACAACCCTTCTTCTGTTTTCCTCCATCCTGAATCCCGCTCAGGGCCCCCGGCAGCTGCCTGGCTGATGGCTTGATGGCGGGCTGTGTTGGTTGTTTACTCAAATGGCAGGCAACATTTTTTTTGGTCCACACCTCCAATTTTGTGCAGTTTCTATTTTTTTTAAGACTCGGACCCTTTATCTTTCCTGGCCTGTTTGTTTTCCAGAAGCGCATTATGAGCCTGTTATCTGAACTGTTTGCAGTGAATTTAGTTTGGGGCATTGTCTTCATGAGTTTTATGTTCCTGGGAGGGAACCATTCCCATTTTCTTAATTTCTTCTAATTGTTGAATTTTTGCGCTGTCCCATCATACCAGACTTACCAAGCTACTTTGGAGGTGGTGGGTGCGCCTCGGTGTCTGCAAGTCTGGGATTTTTTGTGATGTGACCAAAAAATCCCCAAAACAAACCCTTCTCCCCTATACCCACCCCCCAGAAAAGCCCAAACCAAAAAAACCAACTCCAAACCCCTTGTTTCTTGCTTGGGGTGAAGACTAGATTTCATGATGTTGCTATGACCAGGTCATAGAAGCATCAACTTAGAGCCGCATTCTTGAATTCCCTTTACAACCTCTTTGTCAAATCATGGTTTAGATTCTGTGAATACTCCCACTGATGGGGAGCTCACTCCCTATGATAAGTCAGTCAATTCTCTTTGAAGCTTGGTCTCATAAATTGTGCCTTCCACCCTGGCCCCGGGACTGTCTCTCAGCAATTCCAACTTTAATTATGATCTCTGATCGTCTGTATAGCCCTGGATACCCTGTAAACACGTGCTGAATGTTAGCCGACTTTTAGAACTAGATGGTTGCCATCTGTCTTGCTAAAGCCACACTGATTTTTCTTTAACTGGGCCTCACCCATTTATATCAGTTGTAGCCAGCAAGATGGGGAGGCAGCTCCATGCCAAGGAGGACGGGAGGCTGGGGGTTCAACCCGGGTTCCTGTCCTCACCGCTGCTTACCGGTCGTGCTATCCTGAGCATCACACAAGCCTGGCGCCCCCGTTCCTCGTTGGAAGTGGGGTGGTAATGCTGGTTCTGAGTGCTGCACAGGGCTGCTTGATTTGCGTCACATGAGCCCACCTGTGCAGAGGAGTTCTAGTGTATTGCGAAGTGTTGAGTAAATGTGTTGTGGAGGCTGTGTGGCCTTTTGCCTGGGATTCAGGAAAAAGTGATATTAGTGATTAGCGACAAGTTAAGGATTTGCAGCAAAATTGGGATGGGCCTTGGGTCTGATGCTTTGGAATATTCCTTTCTCTCTAAAGTTGGTGGGAACCCTTTGTGGTTTTCCAAACCCATCTAAATCTTCTTCATAATCATCATTTTAACTTCTCGCCACCAGTAATTATCCTGGAGTTCCCAGTGGCTGTGTCAGGTAAGAAGCTTGCTCATCTAGGCTGCACCCGCAGCTCCCCAGGGAGCCTCACGAAAACAAGCATCAGTCTCGGGGGGGCTGGGCCGACGGACAGCAATTTAATGTCACCCGGCAGTAGAATTTGTTTTCTCAGAGAGCCTGAAATTCTATTTCATTCTGGATGTCCTTTCAAAGATGAACCACGGGTTTGCCTTTGCTGACACTTGAGTACGGTGAGGTTCTCTTTCATTTGCTTCTAGTACGTCTCCTCGTTTCTCTTTATGTGACGACCTGCCTGCTTATTCCTCATTAGAACAGACGATTGTGCACGCCCGTGTGGTCTGACAGCCCTGAGGCCATCTGTGTCCTGGGTAAGTGGAGCCCCCCTGCAACACGGCTCCGCATCCTCCCACCTCCCACCGCTCCCGTCTGGTCACCAGGAGTAAGTAGGCTTCCCCGGAGCCCTAGTGCCTTCGCTCTGGGTGTGCATTTGCTTCAATGTGAGAGTAGGACGCGGGCTGCTTTGATGGCACATCCTCTGTTTCCATCAAACCAAAGCAGACGTGTTCCAAACCAATAAAGCATTTTCACTTTTTGGAAGATAGTCACGTATAGATTTAATTCAACTAAATCGTTCAGAGGTACCTAGCTTACTTAATAGACGGATATTTGAGATTAGGCTCCTGGCAAACGCTGGAGAATGTCATCCAAGGCAGCCTGGGAAGTAGTTAAAGAAATCGTGGCCACATGTGGCTGCAACATTTCCTGGGTCCCTGGGACGGGACAGGCGCCACGCGAGGAGCCGGGTGCCCAGAGGTGAGGAGGCACCTCCCTGTCCTGAATGAGGGCAGGCAGCTTGGAGGACAAGGTCTCTCCTTGTCACTTGACAAATGACAGTCCGTTCATCAAGCTGCCGTCCGGGATGAGAGGCATTCCCTGAACCGGAGGGCCCAGGAGGAGTCCAGTTCTCAAAACTGAGCTATTTGGGCGTTTAGATGAACGAGGTACCCTGACATGCAGATGAAGACATGAAGGCAGCAGTGGGAACACAGATTAAGGAGTGATGGTAGAACTCTTTGCGGGACGTTTAGTTCTCAAAGAGAAGAAGGTGGAAAGAAAAGTAAAGGTGAGAAAGGTTTAACAAAAATGGGGACGTTGAGAGTTGTGTTTGTTGAGACAGGTTTGTACTCTTTTGACCTCTGCTAAGGTGAGGCTTCTCAGCCCTGAGCCCTGCTCTGCTGGCCCCCTTGGAGGGGAGCAGCTTGGATCTGGACGCTGTCTGCCAGAGCATCACCATTGCATTTCCGGGGAGCACACCCACGAGATTAAATGGAGAAACTGTTTTTTCCTAGATAACATGCCTTTGATAATAATCTCCTTGAGAGAACTAGAAAGGGAATTAAAATCCCTTTTATCTGCTTGCTTGATAAATGAGTGGGACAGTGATTCCTGAGTTGACAAGGGGCTTGGCCTAAAATAATTCAAACACCTGTATTTAGCTTTAATAATTGTTGCTCTTCAAGCTGAACACCCTGTTTATCATTAATGTTGTAGATAGGATCCAGGTGGGAACACGCTTTTGGGTTTTTGTGTTCCGTGGTGTATTATCTGTTTGCGTCTAACACAAGCACTGAAGTGGATTCTAAGTTAGGGAAGGGTATCCGGAGAGACAGCGTTCCACTGGGACGGAATAACCTTAGAAAATTCATACTATTCCAGGACGTCAAGCTAGAGGATGTCACGTTTAAAAATTTATTTCCCTTTTTCTTAACCTGGGAGATGCTCTGAAAATCCACAGCCCAGCTCAGAGAACCCTAGTTTGGTTGGAGGGTTTTTGAGTCTTGGCTCAGCTTTCCCGGAAAACCTTCTGAACTCGGGTTGTGGAATCCTGTTTTCAGTGGTAAATGAAGCCTTGTCAGGTGAAGTAGGTATTTCCTGCCACATTCTGAGATTAAAACCAGTAGATCTAGACGTAATTTGGAATGGGGTGAGTGGAGAACAGGTGTCTCAGAGCTGTTAGACTGGATGTGTGAACGTTTGTTTCCTTGTGCACGGCTTTACTTGTCTTTGGTTACTCTTGGGTCACAAAGGCACTTTCTTTAGTTTCCCCCTTGGTGCCTGCCGCCCTCACCCCACCGTGTCTTCTTGAACACCATGGCAGGGGGGCTGGCAGGGAGGAGGGAGGGAGCCCGCTGGCCTGGTTTCTTCACGTCAATCAGATTAGCTTCTTACCTGATCCTTGCACTACACATGGGACTGACAAAAGTGAAACTTGGGAACTTGTGCCCAGCTGTGTATTTCTGTCCTCTGTATGTATTCGCCAGCACGTACTCCCAAGAGATCCTGGAGGAGGAGCAGGTAAAGGAGAGAGTGGCCTTCGCCCTCTGGCTAGGCTGCCGCCCAAGGAGACCTGGGCTCACCCTCTCTCCTCTCCTCCTGGGCCCAAGCCCTCTCCCAGAGCAACTTTTTAACCAAATAATGTTCATCTTCCCAAAATGAATTTTAGTTAATGGCAGTGTTCTCCTTCACCCCACCTCACCTTGTAAAAAGGTTTTTAAATTGTGGTGAAATACACATGACATAAAATGTAGTCTTTTAACCATCTTTAAGTGTGCAGTTGAGTAGACTTAATATACGTATGTTCACATGGTCGTGTATTCACACGGCGATGGTCTCCGCCATCCAGCCCAGAGCTCTCCACCTTGCAGAAGGGACGCTCTGTCCCCACTAGACACTAGCTCCCCCTGCCCCTTGTCCCCGCTCCTGGTTGGCACTGCTCTGCCTTCTGTTTCTGTGAGTGTGTCTGCTTTAGGTGGCTCACATAAGTAGGATCGTACAGTATTTGTCCTTTTGTTTCTGGCTTATTTCACTCAACATAGTGCCCTCAAGGTTCATCCATGTTGTGGCATATGCCAGAATTTCCTTCCTTTTTAAGGCTGAATAATATTCCGTGGTGTGTATAATGCCGCGTTTTGTTTATCCACTCATCCATCAATGGACACTTGGGTTGTTTCCATCTTTTGACTATGGGGAGTAATGCTGCTATGAACACGGAGTGCAGCTGTCTCTTTGAGACCTTGATTTCAGTTCTTTTGGCTGTACCCAGAAGTGGGATTGCTGGATTCTATGATCGGTCTGTCTTTGATTTTTTAGTGGAATCGCCATCCTGTGTTCTTCAGCTTTACCATTTTGCATTCCCTCCAGCAGTGCACATGGGTTCCAGTTTCTTTACATGCTCACCAATGCATGTTTTTTTTTTTCTGCTTTCTAGATAGTAGCCATCCAAATAGCTGTGAGGTGGGAGTGTTCTCCCCGTTAACATCCTCAGTGCTCAGTCTGGGCAGCCCCAGGGCGCAGGCGCTGATGGGTCCTAGGAGCTGTTGCCAGGCGGGGCCCTGACCTTGTCCTTTGTTAAGGATTAGGGAACAGATCCTTTTCTGCTTCCAAATGGAGGTGTTTTCAGATTTGCAAACAAGTTATTCAACAGAGGGAGTATCACTAGCTACTTCCGATTATTTGTGAAGGGAAAGCTATGCCAGCCAGTCCTGAGGCACGCGCACAGGGAAGATCCCAGGACTGGAAATCGGGGATCCTGAGTCCGGCTCCGTCTCTGCCGTGGGAGGAGCGCAGCCTCAGTCACTTGCCATTTCTGGGCTTATTTCTTTAAAATGAGGGTGTTGGGACAACAGGTCAGTCAGGATCCTGCCAGCTTTGGAAGTCTCAGATCCTGCACGATGACCTTGATTTAATCATCGAAGAAGGGGGAGAGGTGGGGAGGGATGTTTTGTTCTTGAGAACAAGAGCACGGAGCAACATTTAGTTTAAATTATTAAAGATGTCCTTTCGTTGCTAAGGATTGAAGAGAACAAGAACAAAGCCTTTATCTTCTAATGGCTGGAGCTGGAATTGGACCTTGCAGGTCACCTCGGCCGAAGTCTTCATTTTACAGATGAGCAGTTGGGACGCAGAGATGGTAACACCATCCACTTAAGAGCTTTCTCTTTCTTATGAATAAAGGATAGTGGCCAGCGGGTCCTGAGGCCTTCTCAGGAGCGGTGCTGGCAGAGCAGGGGCGCTGGCGTGGGTTTGGGTCCTTGGCTCTGGGGAGGTGGTCATGTGTTATCCAGCAGTGAGCGCAGCCCCTGTGTGCGGGCGATGAAGTTGGAGGAAGCTGTGGGGGGTGGGAGAGGGGGCCCGACAGAAGCGAAGCCGAGGTCAGATGGTCAGATTCCAGGCCTGTGATCTTGGGCATTTGCCTCGTTATACATTTTCCCACCTGAAAGGCCTGATACCTACACGGTTACTGTGAGAGTCACGCGAGCATGAGGTCATGTACGTGAATGAAATGATACAAAAACGTCACTCCTATGGTGAGCCCCGCCGTGGAGTTGGAGGTTACCTCTCTTGGTGTGCCCAGTGCATTAAATCTAGGTTGACCATTGAGGTAATGATTCCTTTTATAAAATGACTCCCTAGAAGAAGTGTCAGGGTTACAGATAATTCTCTTTCTATATTTCATATTTTCAGGAACTGTCCCCTCGTCCCCTTTTGCGTGAAGTTAGCTAACCTACACCACTAAACTGACTTAGAACTTTGGGGATTTTCTGTGTCTGCGGACGTGGGCCCTTGTTAGTGGTGGAGGCCACACAGCCAGGGAGGCAGGTCTGTGCGTCTCTGAACGTGCTTCCTGAAGGTCCACGTGCTCCCTCATTTGAGGGAGGAAGTGTGCTGTCCATCTCGAGGGCGTCGTTTAGAATTGCACAAAGAGCCGGAGAGGGCTGTCTCCTTTTCTCTGTAGGTTTTGTTCTCTGCTTTTAGGTCTCTGGCTTGTTCTAAGTTAGAATTAAGTCAGCAGTTCTTGTCTGCATGCAGGGCATTTGACCAGCCCCTTCTGAGCCTTAGTTTTTTTTTATCTGTGAAGTGGGGTTGCTTCACAACTCTTCTGCTTTTGTAATAGGGGTTGAAGTGAGGCTTATAAAAGGTACTTTTTTGTCTTTGTTGTTGTTGTTGTTGTCTTTAACTTGAAAGGACAAGGTTTGATCCTTGGCCTCAAGGAGAATCTGGCTTCACTGAGTGACAAGAAAACCACATGACAAAATAGAGACACGTCAGAGCAGGAAAGTTCACAGTCCAAGATGTGTCAACGGAGGGCCGCCAGGGCCAGGCGTGAGCACCTGCTGCGGCAGTTGCTGGAGTCATTGTAAGGGACCGGGGCTGGGTGGTGTCCCTGTGGTCCCACGTGTCCCTGGTTACCAGGGTAGGTGGCCCTGAGGTCTTGGGGACCTCACACAGGACCAGGTCTGGGGACCCACTGATTAGAAGTCACATGTGCGAGCCGAGCCCTCTGTGCTCGGGGTATCTGAAACCATGTGGCCTCACGGGTCCACCTCAGTGTTAAGTGTATAGAGAGGAGGGGATAGAGGTCCGGACTCGGCCCTAAAGTGGAGGTGCAGCTGGAGAAGAGAGGACCCTGACAAAGGGGGATCCCTGAGCAGAGCCATGGCCTCCGGGGAGGTGGGAGGGTGGTAGGTGGGGTGGCCAGTGATGCAGAGCTAGGAGGGTGGCCGGAGCAGGCTGCAGGGCGGGAGCATGTGTGAGTCCCGTCAGGGTGACAGGGCCGGGCCGTGGAACTGGGGGCAGGCTCTGCTGGCTGGGCAGTCTGGCAGGTGTGGGTCAGCACCGAGGTGGGCGTCGGAGCCAGAGGTGTGAGGCGAAGGCCGGGGCACTGCTGACTGGGGCTCCCGTTGCTCAGCACCCGAACTTCTCAGTCATCCCTCTGCCTCATTTCGTTGGTCACACCGCCTCTCGGGCCAGCGTCATTTTTTTGTCTTCACCAGCAGCAGCAGCCGCCGATTGGTCTTCCTGCCTCAGTTTCTTTTCTTGTCAGTCTTCTCTACATTTTTACCGCAATACTCTTTCTAAATCCTGGATCGAATCATCATTTTTGTAATTCCTGAGTCTCTGGTGGCTTCTCTTGGCTACACTGTGCCATCCGAATCTCCTAGCATGGCATCCGCTGTGGCCCTTCCCCTGCGTGTGCGCACACCTCTCCCTCCGCGGTGCCCTGGTGCACCCTCCTCTCCCGGAAGGCCCTCCTCCAAGCCTGCCAGCTGCCAGCCCCTCTGGGACGATTCTCCCCTTTCCTTGGGTGTGACTCCTTTAGTGTTTACTTAGGATCGACACAGCACTGGTGCGTGTCCGTCATGAGCCGGGGGTTTGAGCTGTGTCTTCTTTCATCTGCGTTCCCAGCACTGGGCCCTTTGTAGAGCAGACTTCAGTCGATCAGCTGGGCAGACAAACCGAAGCTGAGCACAGATATCCCTTGAAATGTGAGCGCATCAGGGAGGCAGGCAGGCAAGGACCAGGATGGAAATTGCTCAAAATAAATGTCACTTTTTTTTTTCATTTCTCAAGTAAAAATAGTAATTTTTTCCAACTAATATTGTTAAGTATCTCCTCTGTTTGGCGTGGACACAGTCTCTCTCTTCTCAACAGTCTGAAGATTTAGTCTATAAAACCTGCACGGGATGACAGGGCAGGTGCCCCGAGGTGATATAAACAAGTACTGTGGGCCCAGATGGGAAGAGCCGGTGATAACTGAGGTTAGGCCTCCTGGGGTGGCCAGGGTTTGAGGTGGGGGGCACTGGGAAGGGGTGGGGGTCGTGGAGCCCGTTCCAGTGGAACAAGACGACCCGAGCCAGGTGCGAAGTGGGGCGTGCGATACATGTGTCTGAAATGAGGAGGAGTTCACTTCGCCGGCCCTGGAGCCTCCCCCAAGTTAATTGTTCACGTGTCTTGCTTGTGTCTCTGTTTCCTAGGCCCAAACCATGAATTACGTGGGGCAGCTGGCAGGCCAGGTGTTTGTCACTGTGAAGGAGCTCTACAAGGGGCTGAACCCCGCCACCCTGTCCGGATGCATCGACATCATCGTGGTCCGCCAGCCCAATGGGAGCCTGCAGTGCTCCCCCTTCCACGTCCGCTTTGGGAAAATGGGGGTCCTGCGCTCCCGGGAGAAAGTGGTAAGTAACCTGGAGGACAGGTTCCCCCCTTAGAGAAAATCATTGTGTTTCTGTGGCTTTACATGTCCAGAGCTCCTCGCAGACCCAGAGTTTTAGTTCTCTGTCGGAAAGGGCTGGTCCCTGAGTTGACAAGTTCCAGTTACTATGATGTGTAAATTTTTCCAAAATGCAGTGGCATAAAACAACTATTTATGAAGCTCCTGGGTTCTGTGGGTCAGGGTTCCAGCCAAGTGCAGTAGGCTGGTTCATCTCTGCCATTTGCCATCTGGGGCTTTAGCTGGAGACTCGGGGCTCGGGGGCTGGAATCACCTGTAGATGTCCTGGCTCCCGCGGCTGGTGGCTCTCAGCTGGACTCTTAGCTGAGGCTGTTGGCCACAGCGCCTCCACACGGCCCCTCTGTGTGGCCTTCTTACAACATGGTAGCTGGCTGCAAGGCAAGTGTCTTCCAAGAGAGCGAGCCAGGCAGATGCCACCTTCTTGTGCTGGCCTAGCCTCGGGAGTCACGTGGCACCACTTGGGTTGTGCTCGCAGACTCGCTGGGGCAATCACAAGCCTGCAGGGACTCAAGGGGGTGGAGGTGGGGGGAAAAGACTCCGCTTCTCAATGGACCAGGTTGACCAGCTGAGATTGGGAACTGTGAGATATTTCGGGGGATGATTTGATTAAAGTGTGTGGAGACTGAGCCATCTCCCAGGAGGTTTCCTGTTGTGGTGAAGTATCTTGTTCCTTCAGGTTGACATTGAAATCAACGGGGAACCTGTGGATTTGCACATGAAATTGGGAGATAACGGAGAGGCGTTTTTTGTTCAAGAGACTGATAATGATCAGGTAAGGAAGGCGGGGTGTGAGGGTTACCCCTGAGTTTTGGGCTCTGAGCTCTGCTCCGCTAGGAGACACATGTGGAGCAGTGATGCTGGCGCCCGGCTGTGTGGGTGACGGCTGCAGAGAAAAGCGGCCTCTTACCCCGTACTGGGAATTTGAGCCAGACAAGGTGGGTGTGTGCTGTGTCCACAGGACTCAGCAGTCCTGGCCTGCTCCCTTTGGCTCAGTGTCCAGGGAGGCAGGGAACTGAATCACATTGGGCTGAACCGTGGTCCAAAGCACACAAACGATACTGATGTGTCAAATCTCGGACAGATGAATGTTCTAGTATTTGTTTACTGAATGACTAAATCACTTTTATTTTTATTAAATTTTTTAACAGCTCTATTAAAATACAATTCTCGTACCATACGATTTATCCGTTTCATGTGTACGATTCTGTGGTTTTTGGTATTTTCACAAATGCGTGTATCCATTAGCACAGTCAATTCTGTAACATTTTCATCACCTCCGAAAGAGACTCTGTACCCTTTAGCCATCACCTCCCCTGTCCCTAAACCCCCAACCTTTCACTGCCTGAGCCCGAAACAGCCATTAATCTACTTTCTGTCTCTCTGGATTTCCCTTATTCTGAGCTTTCATCTGAATGGAATTCCATGGTCTGGGGCCTTTTGTGCCTGACTTCTTTCAGGACCACAACTTTACAAGATTCATCTGAGTCACGGCTTATGCCAGTACTGCATTCATCCCACTGTAGGGCAACAGTGTTCCACTGTATCTATAGACCACCTATGCACCATCTATAGTTTATCTTTTCATGTGTTGGTGGATAATTAGGTTTGCTTCCACCTTTTGGCTGTTGTCAGCAACATTGCTATGAACATCTGTGTGCAAGTTTTTGTGAAGACTTACGTTTTCGTTTGTTTTGGGTGTGTCCCTGGGAGCGGAATTGCTGGGTCGCATGGAAACTCTGTGTTTAACATTCGAGCAACTGCCAGACTGTTATCCAAAGCGGCTCTGTTTTACGCTCCTACTGGCAGTGCACGGGAGTTCCAGTTTGTGAAGAGCCTTGTCATTTCTTGCTTTCCGGCTTTGCGACTCTAGCCGTCCTGGTGGGTGTGAAGCCGTTCCTCATCCTGATACTGATTTGCGTTTCCCTGGTGACTAATGACGCTGAGCATTGTTTCATTTGCTTCTTGGCCATCTCCATGTGTTCTTTGGAGAAATGTCTGTTCAGACGCTTTGCTCATTTTTTGTTGGGTTATGTGTCTTTCTGCCACTGAGTTGTAAGAGTTCATGACCTGTTCTAGACACAAGCCCCTCGTCAGGTGTGTGCTCTGTGAGTGCCTTCTTCCACTGTGGGAGTGAGTGGTCTTCACTTTCTGATGTTGTGCTTTGAAACACAAAGTTTTTAATTTTGATGAAATCCGATTTATCTGTTTTATTTTTGTTGCTCGTCCTTTTGTTGTCATATCTCAGAATTCTTTGCCAAATCCGAAGTCATGAAGATTTACATCCCTCTTTTTCCTTCCAAGACAGACCACTTTTTTTTGGCCTTTCACTGAGAAAGCCACTTTGAAGGGATCTGATGTAGTGATTCCTCAATAAAATCCACTCGAATTAGTTCCTTTGTGGGAAGGCAGCCTGATTGAAAAGGAACGGCTCTAAATAGCTCCAGGCTCTAAATCGAATGCCGGTCGTTTCAGTTTCAGGACAAAACCATCCCATCCCAGGCTCTGCTTCCTCTCGGGCTCCCTGAAGGTGTGACATAGGAGGAGGGCCAGTGTCCTCACCCCGTGGCCCTCAGGGAGCCCTGCCTGGCTGCTCTTTGTCTCCCTACTGAAAGGGGAAGCAGAGGATGATTCACTGGTTTCTAATGAATTTTAGGCTTTGACAGACGAACCACTGTTTGCCCCTTGGCTGTAGACAGATTTCACGCTGTAAGAGCTGGGGAAGCATTTTGGGTGGGGATGCCGTGGAGGCTGCAGGCCGCCGTGGTGAGCTGGGTCTCTAAGGCTAGTACGTCCTGTCCCATGTGATGCCCCTCCTGCCCCTGAGAGGCAGCTGGAAGCTGGGGAGCCTGTGTCCTTCATCACCAGATTGAGCCGTCTCCCCCTTCCCTTTTGACCCAGTGTCAGTCAGCACTCTCTGTGCGTTTCTTCAGCTGAGTGAGGCGGTCTGTCACTTCCCTCCCAGCCTCGCCTCACCTCTCAGATGAGGACTTCATACATGTAGGACATTAGATGTTCTCCAAGCCACTCAAACTGTCAGCAGCATGTGTGCCTGTCCCCTGAATGAACACTGGGGGGCCGTCGGCACCACCCGGCTTCTTACGTCCCAGTCAACAAGGCTCCTTTTTGAACATCTTTTCTGCCCTTCAGGAGGTGATCCCCATGCACCTGGCCACCTCCCCGATCCTGTCGGAAGGAGCCTCGCGGATGGAGTCCCAGCTGAAGAGGAACTCTGTAGATCGGATGAGAGGCCTGGACCCCAACACCTCAGCCCAGGTCTTGGCTCCCAGCGAGACCACCTCAAGTGGCTCTTTAGGGAAGAAGAGGAGGAAGAGGAGGAGGAAGTCCCAGCTGGACAGCATGAAAAGGGATGACAATGCCAACACGTCCGAGGACGAAGACATGTTTCCCATCGAGATGAGCTCGGACGAGGAGGCCGAGCCGCTGGACAGCAGTAGGTAAATGTGTGTGTGTCGAGGGGGGGGCTGAGCTCCAGCTGCGTGGCTTCGTTTTTTAGGAGAACTCTCTCTCTCTCTCTCTTTTTTTTTTTTTTTTGTGTTGGGGGGGAGGTAATTAGGTTTATTTATTTATTTCTTTTTTAAGTGGAGGCACTGGGGATTGAACCCAGGACCTCGTGCATGCTAAACACATGCTCTACCACTGAGCTATACCCTTTCCCCTTATGAAATGTTCCCCCCTTGACCCCAGAATTTCTTACTCTTCCATTAATGATTTTAGACTGAACTTTGGAATCCTGCAGGCCCAATTCTAAAGTAGCATAAAGACGTGACGGAGCTTGCAACTGAGAGGTAATTGGTAACACCCGACATCCCTGGTGTTAACCCCAGCTTTCCAGGGCGGAACCAAGGAGCAGGAACTCAGCAGACGAACACTTTATGAATCACTGTTTCAGACCCACACATGCTCATTTAGCGCCAACTTGGAGCACGGCGTTGGGCTGATTGACACTCAGGGGCCGATCTGTGGTCCACTCAGGGCTACAGGTGGACCCATTTCTCTACAAGCAGACCTGTCCTTTTCAGTGTTGATCAGGGTCAAAGTTTGGTGGACACTCATTGTGTTTTTCTTTGCTTTTTATAGTGTGGTGAAATTCTGTGTCTGCGTAGTGCTATTTTGGTGAAAAATGCCAGTTTTAAAAGTCAAAACTCATTTGTAAAGAACTATTTGATGTTTCAGATTTTTTATGTAATTCAGCAGAATTTTTCGTAATTGCTTTTGTGTCCTATTAGCATAAAGAACATCAGGAGATGTTCAGGAGAAGGAACATCTGGAGTAACCCCCTGCTTCGTTATTCAGAGCTGAATTTTTTTTTCTGGCTGAAAAATAAAGGCACACCAACAATGTCGCTTTTCCTAAGTGCCGTGGGCTCAGGAGCTGGTCAGTCGGCTTATTACGGCTGCCTTCCCTGCGTGGCTTTTAGTTCTGGACTTAGATGCTTCAGAGAACATCAGAAATACAGACAGGTGGCCTCTGCATGAGAAAGAGTGACTTGTATCTTGTAACAAGCATGCTGTACCCGATGCCAGATAGATTTGCAACCATTTTGTAATTATAAGATACAGTTTGTCGTGACATTTATTTATTGCGCTAGATAAGCTGCTGTCTGTGTGTTCAGTGGTTGGCAGCTCCCCCGGGCATGGCAAGAGTTTATAAGCCTCTGGGTCCAGTCTTGGGCCCGACTACCTCGCAGGCTTTTTGTGGAGGAAACGTGAAAGACAAGCGTATCGCGCATCGGGCACTGCGGCGTAAATATCAGGCGTGCAGCCATGGTGTCCGTGTCTAATACTGGACCAAAGGCAGTTCACACGTGCAGTTCAGCCAAAGCACGACCGCACAGTACACATTTCTCTTGAGTCACTTTTTCCTCTTCACCTCTTAGAATATGCCTGGGTGGTTTATTTAGAAGGAGCTCACATTAGTCTACCAGCATTAGAGAGAAGAGAAAATGGAGACTTGCCTTATTACAAATCGATCACTAATCATTCTTTGACTTTGATCTTTCTTTTTTTCTTTCCCTCCAGAACTCTTTCTAATGATATACCTCCATTCCAAGAAGACGTTCCTAAGGAAAACCTTTCCCCAGTCCTGACCTACCCTCAGTCAGCATCATACCCTAATTCCGACAGAGAGTGGTCACCCAGCGCCAGGTGAGTGCTGGTGTCTGTGCCTGTGTGTTCGCCTGTCCTGGTCCAGAGGGTTCCAAGTCAGTGATAGGAAGGGTGTTTAATAAAATAGTGAAATAGAAATAAAACATCAAAATAACTAGGACCCCCAAAATTGCAGTTTAGACTAGGAGGTACAGATCAGAGTTGAAAACAGAACATGTGCAGATCATAAACTTCTGTCTGATATCAGAATTGAACTCAGACGTGGCTCTTATCTTTCCAAGGTGATGTCGAAGGGGAAACCACTTGTTAAGTTACATAAATGCCAATTGTCAGCAGGGGAAAACAGGTGACGGAGCCTTTCAGGGTACTTAGCCCTAAAGTAAGGCTCAGGAACAGAGAGGCTGCTTCAGGGGCCCCGGAGGTCATTCTGCCTGTTGGGGTGATGCCTTCTTCCCAGGTTGAGTCCATGCTGCTGAATTCAAGAATTCTCATTTCCCTGAAATGGACTCTCAGGTGGCCCTAGGCTTCCGGTGTAAACCTGGAGAACCAGAGCTGCTCTGTGTGGAGAAGATGCTAGAGACTTTTAAGTGAGACCTGTGAGAATCTGTGAGCCCTTCTGAGCAGTTTTCAGAAGAACTAGGGAGGGGACACGTCTGAATAGTTTGTTCCCAGCAAGGACAGTATCACCCCCATCAGGACAAAAATTGGTTCCTGGGCAGCAAAATATAATAGAGTGTAGCCTCCAAAGGGCTGTACATAAACAGGTGCATAGTATATCCTTGGCATTTAAATTTCATGGTGGAGGGAGGACTTTTGGGGAAAAAAAGGTCTCAAAATGCTCGAGGGCGTGGCAGTAACGGAAAAGAGGTTGAGGAGCCCTGATCTGAGTGACAGCGACACCCTTGGACTGTTCTTACTCCTAATGTGTTGGATTTACTTCTGGTCTAAAATGGGGGTGTCAGAGCCCCTCGAAGCTCGGCATGTGCTGCAAAGGCTTCCTGCCCAAAGCCAGTCTCCTGTGAACACCACCCCTGGTTCCAGTTTGACCAGACTGATCTTGTTAATGAGACAGCAGGGTCAGCGGTGGGTGCTGAAGTTGGGGTCGGAGAAAAGTCCACGTGTCACCTGCCTGGTTTCCAGCCAGGACCGTGACGGTGAATGTTGTCAACCAGAGCGGGGCTGGGGGCCTGTGGAGTCCCCGCGTAGGGGTCTGTCTGTCCTTAGGCCCGCCCTGTCCAGTAGAAACAGAATGCTAGCTACATATGTAATTTAAAATTTTCTAGTAACCATCCTTAAAAAGTAAAAAGAAATCAGTGAAATTAACTTTGATGATCCGTTTCATTGACCTGATATATCCAAAGTATTTTCATTTCACGTGATCAGTTTTTAAAAAAAAGTTGAGATATTTCACATTCTCGTTTTCCTAAGTCTTTGCAATCGTGTATCTGAAATGTGCGGAACATCTCAATTCGGGCTCGTCATGTTTCAAGTTCTCAATAGCCACACACAGCCCATGGTCTTCCTATTACACTGTGTAGGTATAAGACCCTTCTAGAACCTCATACGTTCTCTCCCTAGGTCTGTGGAGTTAAGCCCTAAGGAGGGAAAACCACAGTACTTTAGGAAGAAAATTATGTGGAATAGTTAGAAACCACTGACAGTTAGAAAAATCTGTTCATACACTCTGTGTTAGTTTTGAGAATTTAAATACAACCCTGAATACGTTTCCCTGTCTGATGTTTTCTCTGTGAAACCAGAATAATGACCATGTCAGATTAGGTGATCTGACCACTGTTAAACGTAATTACAAATTAGGAGAAATAGATCCATTTCCAGACTTTAGCTTATGTATTTTCTTTAGAGAGACAGTTGTCAGCACAAATCACCTTGTCTTTTGGAGGATGTAGTTTGCTGAGGCACTAAATTCTGCCCCGAGAAAAACAATTTTTTTATGGGCACATGGATGAAACAGAAAGTGAAACGGGTGCCTTGACAATTTCCTGTTTTTGTGGTTCCAAAGATTCGTGTTGATTTCGTAGCGACATCAACATGGGGTCCTCTGCTGTTGTCAGACACCCGAGCGCGTTCACCTTCTTACACACGTTATGGGGAGAGTAGTCAAATAATGGGCGTGACACTTTGTTGAATGTAATTGACCTATGATTTCTCTTCCTTTCAATGTGGATCACATGGTATCCAGTAGCCCGGTAGATTGCAGGAGGCCCCCCCCTCATCTTGCGGTTGTGGCCGAGGGGGGCCTGTCTAGCTCCTGCCCCCCGCAGTCGTCCCACTTCCACGCTTCGGAAAGGTAGAGGGGGCGCTTCCCCATCCTGGGTGTCTTTGATTATAAAAATTTTGATCTAACTCTCACAAGTACGTTTTACCATTAACCAAATTACTTATGCGGAAAATACATAGAGATTCTGTGAAGTGAAAATTTTGATCTAACTCTTACCAATCTGATTTACCAACTAACCGGATTACTTACGAAGAAAATACGTATAGGTTATTCTTTTCCTTTCCTGTTAAGCATTTGTAAATTATTAGATTTTTTTTTTAAGTACTAAATTTGACTCTGAAAATCAGGGTTAAGCATATCATTCTTCCTAACTTTGTGACGTGCTCTTAAAAAATAGAATAATGAATTGAAAACTGGGCATATGATCTTTATTTTGTGTCTGAGGTTCAACAAATAAGTTTACAAGACATTTATTGTGATGTCTCTGAAGCAGAAGAGTTATTATAACTCCTTAAGTAGCGTATAGACTTTTTGAATAATGGAGCCAGGTATTTCCACAGCATTTGTAGGATAGAATTTTGGAGAATCGCCTAGGCTGCATCTGACGGTTTGGATTGTAGGTGTGATGTAGAGGTCTCAGACCACAGCCTCCTTTCCCTCAGTGTTGGCTGTCCTGCGGCCCGCCTTACTTTGCAAACCTTAATGGTGAAGCTATGATTAATTTCTACATGGGAAACTGTTTTTCTTTTTGACTAAAGAATCAAATCTCAGGACATAGCTTCACTCACAGGTACATGTGTAGAAGAAAGGCCATTTTAAAATGAGATCAACTAAGTTGTGAGCAGTTTGTAACTGATGTGCCTAACTGGGACCAACAGAAGTGCTGAAAACTATTACATGGCTAATACATGCATTATTTGTGAATACCAGTCATTGACCTTGAAGCTTACTTTTTTGAACAACCTTTGATCTTAAAAGTCTAAAATTTGGTAACGGGGAATTTTGGAATCATCCTTCTCATCAGTCACACTCAGCACTGGGGGTCTTTTCCCTAGTTCACCTTCCGTCTGTCTGAAGTCCCTCAACAAGCAGGCACAGACTGTGCACGTGTACTCGGGTGCAGAATCCTGAGCGAGGCTGGTCCGTCTTGAGCAGCCAGCAATTATTGTTGTGACGTAGTGGGTATGAGAGGTGGGACTGGGGATCGAACCCAGGGCCTCGTGCATGCTAAGCATGCGCTTTACCACTGAAGCTCTTTGTGAATATGAATTTGCCCGCCTGAATGCCTCTGTGGAAACATATGGCTTGTAGCTTTTATCAAAGGATCAGAATCTTAGGGCTTCTGGAGTTGGGTGGTGTGACAGAGAACTGTGTCCAGAGTTTGCATTCTTCTAGAGTGGGGGTTGGCAAACCACAGCCTGTGGCCCAATCCGACCCACCCTCTGTCTCTGTGAAGTTTTCTGGTTGCAGCCGACCTGTTCCCATGATGTCCATGGTCGCTTTTGTGCTCTGATGGCAAAGTTGAGTAGTTGCCGCAAAGATCGCAGAACCTCCCCAAAGCCAGGAGTGCTTGCTGTCTGGCCTTCAAGGGAAAAAGTCTGCTGACCCCTGGCTGCAGAGCAGGCTCAGTCTAAAGGGCTTTACTTAATTTAGTGCGGTGTCTAAGACAGTGTATTGTTCCAAAGAATTTATAACAAAATGTAAATTTAAAATTATGTTGCTTTAAAACTGTTTGGGCGCAACACGGTTGAGAGTAGGGAGCCCTTAATGATGGACCTCTTCTGTGATGCCGCTGGAGACGGCGACCCAAGTCACAGCTGTCAGCATAAAGGCCCTCACTCCCTGTGCGCATTTCACTGACGTTAAACATGTAATTGTGGGCACTTTGGTGCCAGAAAAGCATTGACCCTTTGGAGAAAAGCATAATTATAAGACTAGAGGAAGCAAGAGAGGTGGGAAGGTGACAGGCATTTTACTGCTCAGATACTTGAGGTGCCCGGTATGCCTTTCATGGGACTGTGTGCCCCTGGTGTGTGTGTGTGTGTGTGTGCGTGTGTGCACGCACGCGCGTGTGTGCACCCCCACAATACACTGTCTCCAGATCCTCCTGTCCACACACTGGCCAAGTAGAGCCCAAGGGCTGCAACGAACGATTTAGATGGATGGTTGCCATGGGCACCAAGGGAGGAGCCAGGCTCCATCCGCCTCACGTGAGATGAAGGAGAGAGGCGTTGGTTCTGTTTGTCTTAGTGGCTGGACCAAGGAGAACCAGGGTCAGTTTAGCCATGAAGGGTACCGGTTTGAGACAAGTTATGTGTCACCCACGAGCTCTCCACATGCTGACAGAGTTGTGCTCCTTTGGGGCTGACATCTAACTCCAGCAGGTAAACAAGACCAAGCACAGGGATGAGGGACAACTTAAGAGACTACACAGGGTCTGTGAGAAAAGTGCAGGAAAATCGCGGGGCTTGCTTTCCCGCTTTATTTATAACTGTCACCTTGCTCTAGGAGAAATGGTGCGGGAGACTGAAGCCGAGAGATAATGAAATGGGTCTTTTTTCTCACCTGTATGATGTTTAGCATCCTGTGAGAATTCAGCAGATAAGCTGACGCTTAACTGTGGTTGGACAGAAGTTAAGAGTTTGTTGAGGTCTCGAGTAAAAATATAGAAAACGTAGAGATTCAGATGCAAGTAACAACCACTTAAAAAGCTGGTCTGAGAATTAGGTGTCTTGAATGTTGTTGCAGGAAGAGCCTGAACAAGTAGGAATCTTTGAAGTATTCCTGGAAGATACAGTATTTGACAAAATCTCAGCTTGGAGGTTCCCGCACGTTAGCGAGTTTGTTTGTGGCAAGTGATATAATTTCCCTGTTTCAAAGCTCGTGCAGATTTGGAAATATTTTCAATATAAGATATAATTGGTGGATGTCCGAGATGGCCAAGACTCTTGCAGCTGTCTGAGTGTTGAGAGACTTGATTTGGAAATTGGGATTGCTGGAGAGTTGAGGTCAGGGTGAGGCAGGGAGAGGTGGGTGGTTTTGAGGTAGCAACAAACTCTTTTTTTCCCCCTCTCCCTTTTCATCTTCCTTCCTTTGTTTCCCCTTCTATATGCTACTACTTCTCAGCTTTACTTACTTGTAATTTAGCAGCAGGTTGGGACAGGGTTACCCAAATTGGAAGCACCTTCCACCCGGGTGTGTGTTCTGTCGACCCCTGGTGGCCACAGAGGGGATAGTCATGAAGCCACACCCGTAAGGCAGTGGCTGGTGGGTGCATTTTCTGGGCTATTTGCACTATAGATTTCTGGGCCAAAAACATTTTAAAAGTTTCTCTTCCCACTCTAATCATGCATTTGTGTTTTCTTAAGTCCTTCAGTTTCCCGGCCTTCAACACCTAAAAGTGACTCAGAATTGGTCAGTAAGTCTGTGGACAGGACAGCGCAGAAGAGTAACTTAGAGATGCTCTGGCTTTGGGGAGAACTGCCACAAGCCGCAAAGGTAAGTTTTTTCCCCTTCTCAATTCTGCCGTGCCCTGAAGGTAGTTTCTAAAAACATGAAATGAACACAGTCTTTTCTTTAAATAAATTTTATTTCATATTTCAACATAGTACAAGAATATTGGATCATATTATTATATATCAAACTTTTTTTTTAAATATTGTAGGAAAGGGCAGCTCTTTGGAGAGTAGATCTGTTGAGGTTAAAGTTGTGGATTCATTCCCTTTCTAGGTTATATTTAGCTTTCATGGAAAATGCTGATTTCTCTGCCCACGAGCCACAGTGCTGACCTAGCCAACCATCTCTACACACTCATGTCATTTGTTGCTGGAGAGACGGCATGGAAGTGCAAACCCATCACTTCTTCCAGCAGAACAGTTCTGACCACAGATCCAGTGTGGCGTTGTTTTCATTTGTGCTCAAAGCTGTGAAATCAGATACAGAAATGCATCTCTCTCCCTGCTTTCTAACCCACAAGTTGCATTTGGTTTTTGCTTGGATTAACCTTTTCCACCACTGGAAACTCCTTGGAGAGGTAGAAGTCAGAAATGCTGAGGTCCCGCTCCATGAACCAGCCACCAAATCTCTACTTGCTCACGTTGTGGGGGTAAACTTTACTGAAATAGAACACGCGTGTAGAGAAGTGCCCAGACCCCAAGTGCAGAGATCAATACATTTTCACTCTGTGACTGGGTGACTTGCACGCAGGCAAGAAATGGGCCTTAATCAGAGCCTGGAAGCCCCCTGACCCTTCACAGTTTCTGTTCCAGCTGACCACCCCCAAGGATAAGCCTGATCTAGCCTCTGACGGCAGAGATTCGTTTTACAAGATTCATCATGTTGTTGTGTGTAGTTGTAATTCACTTATTATTTTCAGTACCACCAGCACCCTGTTGTGTGAATACATCTCCCGTTCTCCTGATGGACGTTTGCGTTCCATCACTACTCTCACTCACTTCTGCTTGGCAGTCGATGTTTTATATGAAAGTTCATTTGCTTTGGAACTGCTATTCTCGGTTTCCAGACCTTCCGACAGGTAGGGGGATCACCAGCTGACTCCTGAGGCTCCTTTGTCTCCTGCAAAGTGTGGGGCCGGGTCTGCAGATCTTCAACTGCCCAGTTGTCCTTTGGTTAACTCAGTTTTTCTCTGACCTTCTCCTTCCCTCTCTCTCCCTCCCTGCCCCTTTGGTCTAGTCATCTCCACACAAGATGAAAGAGTGCAGCCCACTGAACAGCAGAAAAATCTGTGATAAGATGCACTTTCAAGCCATTCACAGTGAGTCTTCAGATGCCTTTAGTGACCAGTCACCGACACTGGCCGGGGGACCTCCCACGCAGCCACCGTTAGAGCATAGCAAGCCGCAGACAGAGATGCAGTTTGTGAACGAAGAGGACATTGAGGCCCTGGGAGCAGCAGCCCCACCTGTGCCCACGATCGAAGAACCCAAACCCCTCTCTGCCAGTGCCGCCCCGGCCGCCAGCAAGGTGGACTCGCCTTCGAGGAAGAAGGGTGAGAAAGCTGGCCCTTCCCCGCCAACTCCACCAGGCACACGTGGTGCCCTGCAAACTCTAGCTCCTTCCCTCAAGAATTCAGAGTACTTCAAAGTAGGAACAGCCCGTTGCTCCTGTTTGGGCTGTGCCCTTTTGCTGGTTACCTGAGTTATCAGAACTCAGCTGTAGAAAGTCCAACCCAAGGGAGGCCTTGGAGATCGTGTTATGAGGCCCTCACAGTATAGATCAGGGGTGCGGGGTCCAGCCCCCTCTGGGACTCCACAAGACACTGATTATTAAGCTAACCTGCACCACTCTCCCTTTGCCCCCAGTTTCCCTGTAGTGCATGACCTTCTTTTAATTTCTGTGTACCGTGTGTCACTATTTTAAATGGTCGTTTGTTTTTTGGCCAACTTACCTACTGGAACACACGGGCTCTGTGAGGTCAAGAATCTTCTTGGCCTGGCTCACCTGTGTCCTTGGCACTTAGTGGTGCTCCGTTCATGCAGTTTAATGCACACCTGGTTGCTTGTCCAGAGCAATGTTGTTAAGCCTGTCTGGTAGCTGTGCGGCTTTGCACAGGGTTCTAGGTTTGTATAAATGGATACATGATTCTCTGGCAGAAGGAAACAGGAAGTGTGCAGTCACGGCGCCCAGGGGCTGACGATGCATCGTTGGGGATGCTGTGCTTCATTATTGTTGGAGAAATGCTTAGTGAAAGTGATATTATTCAGTAATAATAACATCAAAACCAAATTGATACCAATAATAATAATCATAAAAATAATGGTAATTGTGCCAGTAGATTGGATGCTTAGTACCCCTTAGGCCTCCGCGGTTGGGAAGCTGAAGTTCAGTGAATCAGTGAGTGGCCACAGCCACAGGGCTGCGAGCGGTGGAGCCTGGGACCTGGCGGTGGTGCTGTGCTCCTGTGCTCCAGTTGGGGCGCTTCTGAGCCAATCCGCACATCGTGCTCACGTGCTCTTTCTAGAGACACCCAGAAGTCTGTGGGTCTTTTCTGGGAGAATGGTGTTCTGATTTGACCCGTTCGCTCTTTCAGACAAACGAAGCAGACACCTTGGTGCTGATGGCGTCTACTTGGATGACCTCACAGACATGGATCCTGAAGTCGCTGCCCTGTATTTTCCCAAAAAGTAAAACTTCTTTCTATTCTTTGTAGCATTTTCTGCAATCTGTATGTTAATCTGCAAGTCCATTTTTTTCCTGATGTTTGATTGGAAAGTGAGTAAGAAAAGTTAGCAAGTGGCTCACGTTTCACTGTGAGGAGCAGCCATAAGAGCAGTGCACTCTGTAGACGTTGGTGTGTGGACGTAGCCCCGGGGCCGGCTTCCGAGCAGGAATGTAGGCACGAGGCCAGCTCCCCGTGGCAATCTCCCCGTGGCACTGAGGTCACGTCACAGTGGTCAGTGGCCCACAACCCAAGTCAGTGGCAAAGACCCTGTCCCTCCCTAGGGGAGAGTCTCCTGTGGCCGTTGGGGGCCCGTCTTCAGTTCCCCCAAGATTTGCAGGGAGGGCCTGCTCCTTTGAGGGTGAAGACAGAGGCCTGAGGCCCTTAGGACAGGATTCTTCCTCCTCAGTCCATTTCATGTGTGTTTAGACAGGATACAGGGAGATGGACAGGCTAAAAATGATTGTTTTCTCTCCTAAGGTAACACATTTAACTTGTCTGTCTTTGTCTTGGAGCTTTGATGAAAGTCTGTCTGGTGGGGGACGTCATCTGCTCCTCTGATTGCTGGGGTCACTTGATGTCCCTGTCAGGCCCCAGACAAGGACTCAGTTTCTGCTTTTGCTCTTCCCAGCGGAGATCCTTCAGGGCTCACAAAACACACCAGCGACAACGGAGCCCGGTCAGCCAACCAGTCCCCGCAGTCCGTGGGCAGCTCAGGCATCGACAGTGGCGTGGAGAGCACCTCGGACGGCCTGCGGGACCTGCCGTCCATCGCCATCTCCCTGTGCGGGGGCCTCAGCGACAACAGGGAGATCACCAAAGGTACCTCCGGCGGTGGCGCTGGTCCTCGAGCATAGAGCGCCCCCTGGTGGCCGCTGGTCAGAATGTCTGGAAGCCCGGCCTCCTGTGATCCATTCAGGCCACAGGGCGCTTTTCTCTGGTGTGATTAGTGACAACCCCTGACTCACAGCTGCTGGCTGGCAGTTGGCTGCCCTCAGGGTTCTGTGGGTCATAGGTGGCTCCAGGCGACAGCAAGGCCACTGGGGTCACTCACCGTCAGGTGTGTTTTCTGGGCACAGTGCTGCCTTTTGGCCCTGAGCTGGTCCTGCAGGTGCGTCTGCGGGTGGGAACTTAAGCATTAGGAAAGCTCAGTGCGCTGCAGGTGTGGGGGGAAATGGTGTGGGTGCTGGCGGGGGAGGGTATCCAAGCAAGTCCTGGGACGCTCCCCAGCTGGATCTGGAGGGTGCTGGCTTAGGGAATGAATTAATGCATAGTGCCCACACTATTTATAAAAGTGGTTTCTCAGCGTCTCATCCCAGTTACATGGTGACGTGGCCCTGAGACCTCAGTCGGTTCACTCAGCTGTTCCAGCTGATGGGTGTCCCTCCCCTCTGCCCCACCTGGTTAGGCAGGTCACTGTGCTTTCATTCACAGCCTTCTCCATCCTCACGACCACCTAGGAGGTGGGCGTGGTCTCTGTCCCCACGTTACAGCTGAGGGGACTGAGCCTGGGCTGATGAATCACTTGCTCAAGTTCACACCAATGACTGATCTAAACCCAGGTAGCCTGACCTCGAGTCCTGCCCCGCATGCATCTGCTTCTGCAGGTGCATGTGTGTCCTGGTTCCCACACACCTGCTCCTCGCGTAAACATGTGCCCTAATTAAGGGTGGGCTTCCCCCATATCCTCCGACTGCCCCCACCTCCCCTCAGCTCTGCAGACTCTACCCCCAAGACTAACTGAAGCCCCCTTTACAACTAGATTTTATAGGATTGTCTGCACAGTTGGAATGCTTGAACTCTCAGAAGATAGCTATGAATATGAGCTCACGAAAAACAGGCCTGTTTTTTGAACCAGATTTTCCTTACATTTCCCCCTTTTCCCCACGATTGCTTTCACAGACGCATTTCTGGAACAAGCTGTATCATATCAACAGTTTGTGGACAACCCAGCCCTCATCGATGACCCCAATCTCGTGGTGAAGATCGGAAATAAGTAAGTTCCTCCCGAAAGTAATTTTGGCCTTCGTGGGATAACGTCTCAGCTTCAGGGTTTCAGCTGTACAGACCTAGACGTTAACCTTCAGGAATGAATATGATTAAGTCTCTGTTAAAATGTGTTATTGTCTCTTCACCATTGGCTGGATACTGCGCTGCTACAGAGTTAGCACGTTGACGTAACCACAGACCCTGTGGGTTTTTAGTTCACCTGCACTAGATTTTGCGATGGAACGTGTGACGTCACTGCCTCGGCCTGTGGCTCTTGGCTTATGTAGTGCCCGGTACTCCACACCAGTGTCACACAATAGACTGAGGTTCCACTCCTGAAAGCTTTGCTCTCTGAGGTCAAGCAATGTGCACGTGTTTTTACAGACTGTTGGCAAACTTTTTTTCTCTAAGAGGAAGTCCCAGGTGTTCACGTGTTAACTGAGGGCGTGAAGCATGGCAGGAAATGCCCACCACGTTGGTGGCTCAATGCACAGCAGGGCGTGGGCTGCTCTCAGCTGGCCACAGGGTCACCTGCCGCGTCGTCTCTGCTGCTGCCATGATGGCTGCTTGGCCCCTCAGTGTGGCTGCTGGGGGTTCGGATGGAGGAGGGGCTCCTGCCAGGGCAGGCATGTGGGGGACCACCAGAGGGGTTGGCTGCAGGGCTGACCCAGCTGGAGCTCCAGAGCCTCCCACGAGCACTTCTCAGGACATGAGAAAGGTCGTCAGTCTGAGCTTTGGTCTTCTGACGTCTCTTCACTGTTTCCCGTTAGGTACTACAACTGGACCACAGCAGCGCCTCTGCTCCTGGCGATGCAGGCCTTCCAGAAACCTTTGCCAAAGGTGAGCTTTAACACGAGAAGGAAAAGGGACACTAAAAATCATGGTTAGATGAATCTGGGTGATTGAATTGAACTTTTATTTTAGAAACCCGAAAGTTAGTGACATTGTGCTTTTTGGAAGTTCATGAGTATGAACATCAGGGGTCTCCAGTCTCTCTCTGGCGCCTTGAGTGTCCTTCTCCCTCCTCCTTATCAAGGCAAAACCTCCCAGTTGCGGCAGTGCTGGACCAAGTCCTGCCTCCTCCAGGATTCCTATCCCAGCATCTGCCGTGCCACGGACACAGGCGGGCAGAGCAGATGGGTGTGGCCGTCAGAGCCCAAGGCCAGTGAGGGGAGAAGGGTGGGAGCAGACGGCAGGCTTGGGTGCAGGCAGGTGCCATGTGGATGCCAGGTGCCAGGTGCCATTGCCAGCGTCAGGCATCGCTCAGCCCAGAAGCAAGCCCTGGGACGACTGGCCGAGGAGGAGTGAGTGCAGGTCCTGGGCAGCCACTCGCTGCACGTGAGAGCAGGTGGGTGGCTGCAAGGAAGAGGCAGGGGGAGCGGCAGCTGCGCTGCTGCAGGCCACCCTCCGCCCCCGCTGTCCTCACCCCCGTGCCCGCATTCTCCCTCCGACGGTTCCCGCGCCTTGCCTGGAATTGACCGTTCTGCAGCGTTGGGTCTTTCGGCTGAGGTCGTGTTCTCCAGAGTGGCTCTGATCTGTCCCTGCCTGGCTCTTCACAGTGTCCATGGCCCAGGACAGATGTTTATGTTCCACGTCTCAGCTCTTACGCATCAGTGAGGAAAGAGACCAGTGCCATGGAAATACGATTATAAAGGATATAGTTCACAGAGAAAGAACTATCTGGACTCTTGGACTTAAAGAAATTGGTCTTTGTGGTAGGCGTTCTAAATCTTTTGATAGGTTGTCAATCATTTTTTGACTCTGTTTATGATGTTTATCTAATATAGAAATTATTTCTGTATGTAGAATTTGTCAGTCTTATCTTTAGTGGCTGCTGGGTCTTGTATCGCACTTAGAATGGCCCTGGTCCCCATTTCTAAAGCTTGTGAAAATACGCCCCGTCTTTCCTTCTAGTACATTCTTAAACCTTTGATTTATCTAGATTTTATTTTGAGAGTAATGAGTGAGGTATCAGGAACCGAACTGATTTTTTTTTCCCGCTGGTTATTGAATCAGGATGCTTTGGTGGCAGGAAACAGGGTGACTGCAAATGGCTTAAATAATAGGGGTTTATTATCATACATAATAAGAATCCTAGAGGTTGGCTGTTTGGGTCTTGATGAGTCTGTGTGAGCTTCCCTGTGCTTCTCCTGGCTTTCCCTTTATGATCACGAGAGACTGTTCTACACGCCATAGCCTCAGACAGCCATGTCCCAGGTAGGAGGGATAGAGGCAGACTGCTCACAGTTCATCGGCCACAACTTTGTCACACAGTCACCTCCAAGCCAGTTTTTGGCTCAGGAGTGGGATGTTATGCGTGGTGCAGACCAGTCAGGGTCCTCCTCTGAAATTGGGCCTGCCTTCCCAGAACGTAGTGCAGTCTGAGTCTTGAGCAGAGTTTTGGATATGCTGGCAAGAAAAAAAGGGGATAATTCACCCAGGGAGGCAACTGATAGGGTCTGGCAGGGCTCCCTGGTCATCTCAGTACCTTTCGTGACGTAACACTTTCCCCCACTGATAGGCAGTTACAGCTTTATCATCTACTACGTTCCTCTGTGAGTTTAGATTTGTTTCCGGACTTTGTCTTCTGTTCCATCAATATGTTTACTCCTGCCCCACTGCATTCTCTTAGTCACTGTAGCTTTTAAATATATTTTAATATCTAGTAAGGCTTATGACTATTTATTATTCTTCGATCTGTGAGTCTTCTTGGCGATTTTTGTTTGTTTTATAATGAACTTTAGAATCAGTTCATCTGGGTCTGAAAATAATCTTGTTAGGTTTTTTAAAAATCGGAGTCTTGTTTCCTTTATGGATGAAATAGGAGGAGTAGGGTCATTGACATCTTTATGAATTGTTCTATTCATGATTTGCTTTTTAGTGTATTCAGGCTTTCGTTTGTGTCAGGGATTTTTAAATGATAAAAAGAAGCACACTTCAGGCTAAATATGCGAATTATTTCATCTTGTCACTTACCTGCAGCTTGTTTGGTTGAAAGACTTTAATCTTTTTTTCATTACCAGTTGAGGTATCAGCTACCAGATAGTTCTGTAAACCAAGGAAGGGAAATGAGATAACATTAACCCTGGTACTGGAGTTAGCCTCAAGATATATATTTTGTTCTTTGGGAAAAAATTATTAATTAATATTTAATTGTCTCCTATTCAACTTGCGTTTATTTAGGGCAAGAGTGTGAATTTTCTTTTTAATTCTTGAGGTTTTAAACCAAATGCATCTATTAATGTTCAGTTTGCCAAAATTTGGAAGTTTACATTTACTAAAAAGATGCTGCGCATTTTACCTTTTGTTTAAAACTGTTTACCTAGACCCCTTATTAATCATTTCATTTTTTATTTTATAATCATCATATTGAGAATAACAATATCTTAAAATCAATAAACCACTTTAATTTGAAAACTCCTGGTCTGGCTAATCACTAATGATTTTTCAATGCTTTCTTTTTCTGTTGTTGTTGTGTTGTATTTTATTTGTTGTTTGTTTATTCCTTTAACATCTTCTTAAGTCTTCATGCTTAAGTTACCTTAATGTAATTTTGGACGCCATTAGGTTTTGCTTCTCAAAAATTTTTAATCCACAAATAGTATGTTGTGTTCTCTCTGATTATTTTTTTTAAATGTTACTTTAATTTGCATGTGCGTGTCCTTTGGTTTGAACGTGCTAAGTTGATCTTTTTTTGGTTCCATTATTTATGTTACCATCCATTTGAAACAGGCCACGGTGGAATCTATCATGAGGGATAAGATGCCCAGGAAGGGAGGAAGATGGTGGTTTTCGTGGCGGGGAAGAAACACCACAATCAAAGAGGTAAGTCTGGAAAACAGGAGCGTTTCTACGTAGCTCAGCAAATTTGAGTTTTGTGTAGCGGGGTCCGTTTTCATGCTCGTGTGTCACCCTGAGTGTGCAGGAGGCACACTTGAAGCAGGAAAAAGCGCCCCAGGATGAGGGGAGGCGGAACAGAAAGACCCAGGGAGTGAGCAGAGAGTTGGTTTCACCTCCTGGCTCTGCTGCCTCTGAGCTTGGAGGCCGTGGTCAGGTCACTCGTGCTCTGCAACATTTCATCTGCAGAAAGAAGAGAGTCAACCTGATGTTCACATTTTCCTTGAAGTTCAATATCTTCCTGTTGCCGGTGGGGACAGTCTTACTGAGGTAGACTTACAGCAGTGGACTGGTTCTCACTAGTCTTTTCCCTTCAGCGGCGTATTGAAATATACATGACCTTGGTTTCTGTTTCTATAAATGCCTGTAAGTTTTTCCAGGTCTTTGCCGGCCTCTCCACCTGTTTCTTGAAGCACTTTGTTTGCTTGGCTTCCAGGACAGTGTGTCACCTGGGCTTCCTCCCCCAGGGGCTGTTCCTCCCCCAGCTCGGCCCCTCTAGAAGTGGGTCCTCAAGGGCTGTCTCAGGGCCTCCTCTTCTGCCTCGACTGCCTACTTCTCCCCTGGCAACCTCACCCACAGCCACGCCATGACTCCCTTTTTATTTCCAGAGGAGACATTGTTTTGTACTTACATCCCTTTATGTAACCACTTAGGTAGACATCTCCATGTGGATGCTTCACGTACTTTTTTTTTCCTTAAATTTTTTTATTTTTTAAATTGTTTGGTGGGAGGAGCTAATTAGGTTTACTGATTTATTTATTTTTAGAAGAGGTATTGGGGACTGACCAGGACCTTGTGTGTGCTAAGCATGCATTCTACTCCTTGAGCTATACTCTCCCTGCCCCTTCATGCACTTCTAACTCGTCATTTCTAAAATCAAACCAATGATCTTCTTGTGAATTCTTCCTTTTTTGGACCATAGTCAGAGAATGGCATCCCTGTCCATCCATAGCTGGACACTTCCTTTTCTCTTCACTTCTCCTATCAATTTACCATCCTAAACATTGCTCGGATTTTCCACTTCTCTCCATCTTCAGCCCCGCAAATCTAGGCTATCATCTTCTCTCCGAGGACTGCTTCCAAATGGCCTATTTGTATCCATTCTTACCCTCTCTTCCTCATTGTCTATAGTTGCATTGGTCTGTTTAGGATAATGGTCCAATTTATATTACTTCCTGCTTAAAATGTTTTAGTGGGTTCCCAGGGCTCTTACAATTAAGACCAATGTCCTTAACATGGTCTACAGAACTTGTGTATCCTAGCCCCGCCTCCCTTTTGCCATTCTCCCTCTGCCCTCTGTGCATTGGCCTCACTGGTGAAAGTACATTCTACCCCAGGACCTTTGCATGTGTTACTTTCTCTGTATAGTGTTCTTAGGACCCCTCCCTCCCCTCTTAACTTAATTAACCAGCATCTCAAATGGGCCCTTTCTTGGCAGGTTAGTCTGGTCTGCAGTTCTCTGCTCTCATAGCCCTGCCTGTGAACTTTTCCTTCACAAACTTTGTCTGTGTTTATTATTATACATTTATTAGTATGATTATTTGATTAACATCCCTTTCCCCTCCAGACACTAAACTCATGGAGGCAGAGATTGTGTGTGGCTTTGATCCTTTGGTGTTCCCAGTGCCTGTGTTGCACCCAGAGCAGGGATTTGGCAGGTATTTAAGGGAATGCTAATTATACTTTTGGACCATAGGGTGAAGAAACCCCAAGGACAACAGTCAAGTTGATTATTATAAAAGTAAAAGGTGTTCCAGGGGTTCAGTTTGTTTATTTCATTAGTTCAAAAGGAAAGAGTCTGTTGGAAGGACTTTATCAAAATAAAATTGTTCTTTGGCATTTTCTGTTAGTGTGCCTGAGTTTTAATGATTGTTCATTATCTCCAAGGGGCATAAACATGTTAGAGTGATCATATGCTTTACTTTAGGAGACTTGAAGCATAAAGGGCCTTTCTGAGTCTCTTACAGAGAGCAGAATGTTCTAGAATTTAGGCAGAAGGCCATTTCAGAGACCTGTTTACTGCAGAGTATCCAGATTCTCGTTAGTTTGAACTGAGGGGAATGAATGCCTGCATGAATAAGGAAGAGCTATTAAAAACCTCTTAACAAACTAAAATGCATTATTTCAGATAGATACATATTTTTGAACTAATACATATCTTTATTCTAATGAAGAATTGTTGATAGTGGTGGCTAAGTTACCCACCTCAATAGATTAAACATTCCTGGGCCTGTCAGCACATCAGTTATTTGTGTGCTTATAAAAAGCTAAATAATACTTGAAAACAGCTTGTACCCATCATGTGTTAAGTTGGTCACCCTGTTATGTTGTTTCTGTCACTCATTTTCTTTATTAACGTTAAAAACATTAACTTACTTCCTGACCAAATGACCACAGACGATGAGATTTGATTGTAAAGCCTTTGTCCTTTGATACCTCTTTCTGGCCTCTGGTTGACTTCCTGTGACATCTGTGGGGCTAGTGGATGTCTTCCTCCCCCCTTGCCTGCTGGGGCCAGGCTCTGATTCACCTGCAGCATCTCTGGGGTCCTCATGGCAGCGTTAGGAGATGGAGCTTATCACCCTTGTGTTGCTGGTGAGGAAGCGAGGCTCTGAAAGGTTCCATCACTGCCCCAGGTTCCTAAGCCAGAGAGGCAGGACTGGGCCCAGAGCTCTTAGAATTCCAAAGCTCTTTTCATTAACGGAGCATCTTCTATTAAGACTATACAGTGTTGAGAAAGAGAATGCATCCATGTTTTTCTCAAGCAAAATATGGTGTGAAAATATTTTCAGGCATTTCTATCAGCAATTATAAGAAAATATTTTGAAAGCCCTCGCGTATCCAAGCAGCCCTCGATAAAGCATTTGCATAAGCTACAGTGATTATGAAGCTTGGTTTAGTGCCACAGACACTTATGGAAAACAGACTTATTTCTGTCAAAAATATTTCTCGGCTTAATTGTAGACTTGTAAACGAAGGAGGGACTAGGACCTGCCATCCCTGAGGGGTGTTCCGCTGGGGAAGGCCCTGGGGCTCGCCCTGGGCTTGGGGGGCCCATCACAGAGCACCAGCTGCTGCGTAGGTGTTTCCCTTTGGTGTGTCCGTGATTCTTTCCCGTCTTCTTCTCTAGGAGAGTAAGCCAGAGCAGTGTTTGGCGGGAAGGAGCCACAGTACTGGGGAGCAGCCGCCGCAGCTCGGCATGGCCACCAGGTACGTGCCGGTCATCTCAGGGTGGTGCGGCTCCATTCTGTGTCCAGGGTCACGGCACATGCCCAGCAGATGCTGATAAGTTTCCCTGAATAGCCCAGGCCCTGGACCCAGACAGACCTGGGCTGCAGACCTGGGTTCCAGCCCTGGCTCCGTCATTTACTCCTTGACCTGGAGCAGTTTACTTAAATTGATGTCCCCGTTAATCAGATGGACGCAATTGCTCCCTTAGATACCGAATTTCCGCAGTGAGTGTGAGGCTTAAGTGAGATACTGTAACTAGAGCGTCCGTCGTGGTCTCGGCACACGACAGCCCTCAATGCACAGAAGGCAGTAACCGTAGCGGTCGCGGTGGTAAATGATGCTGATGATGTGGCTGAACCACAGCGTTAACAGTGACATGAAAACAAGTTTCCCTTCTGAAGGAACTTGCCTTTTTTCTACAGTAAACACTTACCAGGTCTTACAGTGATGCTTTTCTAAGTATTGATAGGGGTTCGTATTAGCTTGAATAGGAAACATTGGATTTTGATAATACTGATCCACATTAGTAGTGTTTTGTCTTCAAGGCAACCTAGTCATGTGCAATTTGAGGTAACTTCTCTGAGGGCAGTGCCATCGCCACTGATTTGATTGTGAGATTACATACTGACAGTGATCTCAGCCAGTGTAACACCTTTTACATGAGACGTCGCCTTTCCATGCTTAAGAAACCCAGGATTGCATTTCTTATTTGGCAGGCAGAAAATGCTCACGTATTCATTGAAGGCAGGGTGCATCCCTTAATCCTGTTTGCACCTAGGAGGCCGAGAGCCTGACACAGAGCGGATATTTCTCACGTGTTGTTGCTGTCACTGAAATAATGAGATCTCCCCAAGCACGTTGTTGATTCATCGGAGGCGCGGGCTTAGATTTCGAGTCCTTGGATTCATTCCTGGCCATAGCTCTATATCTTAAATTATTTTATTTCTAGAATTTATTTTTGGAAATAGAAAGCCATGGAGGTGTCAAGGAGAAAACAGTCTGATTTCTTTATCATCCTCTGTGGGGAAGCATGTGCAGGAGCTGATAAAGCTGCTTTTGAAGAGGACTCTGCCTGGCGGGCCCAGCTCTTGGCGGGGATGTTACTGGGAGACACCCCTTCTGTTCCCCTGGTGGCGCCCTGGCCCTGCTCCTTCCCACTGGCCCCTCTGTCGTCTGCACTGACGGGAGCAGGGCCCAAGAGCTCGTGTGCTTCTTTCCTATTCTTCACTCCCCATCCCTGGCTCAGTCTCTGGGGAGGGGCTTTCAAGCACAACTCTCTGGGTATCATCTTGAGTACACCTGGAATCTTGAATGTACTTTGAGTGAGCTTGGAAGGGAGAAGGCAGGTTTGTTCAAGGTGGAGCTCGGGCTGAGGCTGTGCAGTCCCGAGTGGGTGGAGAGCAGCCAGGATGGGAGCCAGTGGGTTTTCAGCAAGTGGTGTTGACTCGTAGTCGTGGGGAGCAGCAGGCTGTACACAGCGGACTTGGGAGTCAGGCTTGGAGTCCTTCTCTCCGTATCTGAGTGAAGGAATAAGCATGATGGTCGTGCCCAGAGCGGCCGAGGAGAGGCCACAAGCAGATGCCAGCCTTTCTGTTCCAAGGAATTGAAACCAGCAGTTCGCTGCCCTGGATGTGCCCTGCTCTCCTGGGACTCTTTTTGAGAACCTCTCTATTCTGCGGTAACTTCCAAACACAAAAGGCGGCACGAGCCGGGACATTTTCGGCCTTCTCTGTAATCTTTGACAAATTCATCAGCCCTTCAGCGTCTCCTCCTTCATCTGTGACGTGGGGATGAGCGTGACACCCACACCGCTGACGCTGGCTCATTTAATCCTCCCAGCAGCTTCATGAGAAAGGAGATCCAGGATGGAAGACCCGACGGCCACCCGGGCTGTGCCTGTGGCGACGGTATCAGGATGGTCAGGAAGGTGGCTCTGTGGTGACCCAGAGGACACGTGCTCAACCTAACCGTGCAGTTTCAAATGGTTTAAAATTATACTCCACTATATGGCAAAATGCAGGGTGTTTGCCAAATCCACCCTGCAGTTTGCCAGCCTGAGGCCTGGGGAAGTCAGGCCAGAGGCTCAGAGAAGCTCTGGCAGGCCAGAACATGGTGGTGGCTGGTGCAGGGTCTGTATTCTCCTTTCCGGCAGCGGCGTGGCGGCTCCTGGAGGCCGCGGGGTGGGCCAAGGGCGGGGGCAGGACGCCTCGGCAGCTCTTCCCTAGTGGGAGCATCACCCTGCACAGTTTATTTGAAACTTTTCGGATCTTCTTACTGTCTGATACGCTCCTATTCAGACGTTGACAACAGTGCTTCTCCCGACTACAGAGCACTCTGCGCTGGTCACACTACGCTTCTTGATTAAACTTGAAAAATGAAGACTTGACTTCTGTGAAAAGGATTTAAGATTGTGCAAAGTCTTCATATAAAGTTCTTTTGAGCAATGTAAATCTTCTCATTTTTGCTGGTGTCCTAGACTTTAAGTCTCCTAATTAGATTCATGCAGTTGACTGAAAAAAAAGTGTTGGAGTGCTCTGCTAATTGACAGATTTGTGATTGACAGAACAGTCCCTGAAGTCTCATAATTGAGCAAACAGCTTGTCACCATGCAAGTCATTAAAATACCACTGAAAAATGTACACTGACAAGTGCTAACTTAGATGCTGTTCACAGCTCCTGAACACAGACACTTGAGTGGGATGAGCCCTTTTGTTTTGTGCTGTTGCTTCTTGTAGACGCCGCAAAGCAAGGGGTGAGGGGCGGGGGCTGGGGTGGCCAAGTTCGCAGATGACAGTGTACTTGCCCTCGCCTGGCACCACCCGCAGCCAACTGGACCACTCCCATCTCAGTTTCTGGATCTGTGTTTTCCTTTCTGTGCTCCCTCAAACGTGGCATGCATGCTGCACGGATTTAGGGTTTTGGTTTTTTCCTTCAAAGCAGCAGATGGAAATAACAGCTATTCTGCCTTGCTTCCGCATCCCACCAGCAGAGGCACACATCAATCTGTTGTCACCAAGAGCTCTGGTTCACATTTGGATGTCATTTCACTCCAAACTATTGGCGTGGAGCATAAACATTTTCCAGTTCAATGAGGGGCCCCGCAGCCTCCTCTCCTGAGTTCCCACCCAGGCTGACTGGCTCCAGGACCATGCCTGCCTGTCTTTGGAAAACCTCTAGGTTATTGGTTCAGAAGTACCAGCACCGTTCATAGGATCCGCAGGGGTTGGAACCGGAAGGCACTTTTGTGTCATTTTACAGATGGGCCACTGAGACCCAGAGAGGGGTCCTGTGGTCTTGAGGCCTTTCCTGGGACCCATGTCTCCCAGTCCCGTTCTTTCTGTGTGTTATATGCCAGCATCCTGAATTTCTTGGTGGCTAGAATGCTGTTTGCTCCTCTGCATTTTAAGATGAGGAAATCAGATCTGAAAGAAAAGTGATCTGAGCAAGATAACACAGCCTGAAGTCCCTGGGGTTCAGACCCAGGCTTCTCAGGTTCTCACTGCTGTGCCAGCCCCAGTCCACCTTGAACTTGGCCATGAGTGTTGTTGATTCATCCACGTGGAGCTTAGCACCCCCATGGACCAACTGAGCCCATGTGCTCTGTCTCTGTGGACATGTTCCCACACTCCTTCACCAAGGGCTGTGTCCCCTTGACGTCTGTGACTCCAGCCCACATTGTTCTGAGCAGCTCCTGGGGCCCTGGTCCAGCCGCTCTGGACATCCTGGCATCGCACTTGTCCTGCTGTGTTGTGTTTAGACAGAAAGCCCCTAGGAGAGCAGGGGCCAGGCTGTTTGCTGGAGCCCCCACGCCTGGCATAGTGCCAAGAAGCATTGGCAGGGTGAGCCCCCAGTCCGCCAGCCTGCAGCCCACAGCAGCCTCTTGCAAGGCCCGTGAGGCGCTCGGTGGGGTGGGGTGGGGTGGGGTGGGGACTCATTCTGGATGTGGAAAGAGCCAGTAGAAGGAACAGAGAAGTGGGCTGCTGGGTAACGGTGTCCTCCCTCTCATCTGCCCCAGTTTGGGGCAGTACTGGATTGCAGGAACTGCTTCTGGAATGAACACGTGGGGTAAGATTGCAACAGGTTACATAGGAAATACCTGATCATTTTCTGGTGGAAGGGAAGAGGAGGTAAGGGGAAGATGAGGGAGTAGGAGGGCAAGGTAAAAGCCCACTGAGATAAAAAGATAAGATGGACCCCCCCCACGTGCATCAGCCTTGGGTAAAGGGCTGTGCTGAGCAGGACGCTTTGCAGGACAACGTGCACCCGAGGAGTTGCGACGTGCCTGCTTCGGGGCGCTCAGCTTTCTCCATTTAGCCTAATACACGTTTATGAGGCACTTGGTATGGTGTTTGGGCATTTTTAAAGAGAATTGTCCTGGGAGCAGATCTAGTGCTGCTGGGCTGGGGGTTACGCAGCAGCAGGATATGAATCCAGGGAACAGCTAATTCCTGAGATGCTTTATATGAGCTATTGAAGGGAAGTGGGCCAGCTTCCCACCCACACCTCCCAGCCCCCTACGAGCACAGAAGTGGCTTGTGGATTCTGTGCAGCTGAATAAGGTGCAGACCTGGCTCCTGGCAGCCAGCTTAGGGATTCTGGAGGATGATGGCAGTCTTCTGTGGCTTCACTGGCACTTGCTTGTAGGTCCTGGGGCCCCAAGTTTGGAATTGTGTGCTTGGAGACGTGCGTCCAGGGAGCTGGTCAGTTTGGACATGGGGAAAATTTGGAGTCCTCGTGCTTGGCCCGCAGCCTGGGACAGGGGAAGAGGAGAGTGTAAGCGTCCTCCCAGGCAGGAAGGGAGTTTAACCCTGCTTGTCCGGAAGGGGAGCCTCTCAGTTACAATAGAGTGGCGACCATGAGTGAACAGGGAAGTGAATGAGGAGAGGCGCCCCCATGAATAATGCAGGAGGCGTGTGAATGGGGGTTTAGAGGCAGCTCACTGATGAGTGTCGGGGCATATGGTAAATGACCACCCAAGAGACAGCACTCAGGAGAGACCCCACTGACTCCGTCATTGATTCCGGCCTAATGCATTTTTAATGGCTACCCAGATGCATTTCCTAATTGGTGATTACATCGCCGTGTGTTCCAGAATCAAGCATGAATCATCGTCCAGTGATGAAGAGCACGCAGCTGCCAAGCCATCAAGCACGAGCCACCTCCCTCTCTTGTCCAGCGTCAGCTACAAGAAGACCCTGCGGCTCACTTCCGAGCAGCTGGTGAGTGTCCGTTCTTCCCCTGCCGTGTTTGTGGGGGGCGCGGCCGCCTTCCCGCTCTCTGGCTCCTGGTACCCTCTGCCGCCTTCCGCAGCCTCAGATCCCCCTTTTGGTGCCTCGTGGCTTCACCCACCATCAACTCCCATCCAGGCCCCCCCTCAGCATCTCGCCCCCTCGTCTCCTGGATGAAGCGCTGGAGGCTCCTGTTTCCAAATGTTGGAGGAAGGCAACCTGAGGGAGCGAATTTTTCCCGAGGTGTAAAAGGCCAATAGACCAGAATCTCGTAGGGCTCTTTCCACTTTAGAGGGCTGCTTGTTGAGCCAAAGACATCCCCTGAATTGGGGGAGATCAAGCACTTGTGAGGGAACTTAGTTTCCAATAGTAAGGGGTCATCCTGGTCCCAGTATCCTCTTTTGTGAGGATGTACCACCAGTTTTACTCAGGCCCTTCCTTCCCTGGACTGTTTCCCACAAGCAGACGGTGGGCAAGGGCCTCTGCTCTTGCTGTTGTCCTAAGAGTTCTGGGGGGCCAGGCTCAGCTGTGATGGTGTTTGATGGGAAAAGATGACAGATGGGCCGGGCACCCCGCAGCCTGGCAGTCCCTGCGTGGCTGCGGCAGGTGACCCAGCCAGCAACGCGGGGGGCGACCTGGACTGGCTTCTACTGGAGGGTCCCAGTGCGGAGACTCAGAACCGCCAGGAAGGGGTTCTGCTGTCTGAGCCTGGTGTGCTTTCCTTGGGTCTAGACTGTATGCTTCTGGATGTGAAGTGTCACTGATGATGGAGACTTGCTTTCTTCCAGTTTGTGTCAGTGTAATAATAATCATGGTCGTTTCAGGCAACATATTTCCACGCTTGGCTTAGATCCGTCTCCCCAGTCACGGCCCTTCATACCCAGTCATGCCCGAGTAAGTGTGTCCTTGTCCGAAGTCGTGATGTCCTGTGGCCTCAGAGCCTGTCACTTGCCCTGTGAGACGTGGGCGAGCGGTGTTACCCGTGGGCCGCGAGGGGAGCTGGGGCTAATGCTGCCCAAATCCTGGAAAGACCCGTCCTCGTCTGGAACAAGACTGGGAAAGAAAGAATTGTACGGTGGCCTAGGGCAGTGACTGAGAAAAATCCAGATCCAGCTTCTTAGGGAGCGGAAGCCAAATGTCCCTCCCCCTGGGCCTTCCCCTCGGACGCAGAGTTCATGTTTTTCAGAAAAGCCTGAAATTGAAGAACGGCCCCAACGACGTGGTCTTCAGCGTCACCACGCAGTACCAAGGCACGTGCCGCTGCGAGGGCACCATCTACCTGTGGAACTGGGACGACAAGGTCATCATTTCTGACATTGATGGAACCATCACCAGGTGGGCCCCACTGGCTCGGCGGCCTGGAGCTGGAGTTTCAGATCCTCCTTCTGGGGCGTCATGGGGCCGGTGCAGCTCAGTTTCTGGGGCGGTCGGTGCTGCTCCTGGAGTCGTAGCTCCTTGAATTAAACAGCTGCAGTGAGGACTCGGGGCTCGCTTCCCTCTGGGCTCTGTTCCCTGCTTTTGTGGCTTGAGTGGGTGCTTCTGGAGCACGCGTTCCTGCGTGGCCCTTTCACTTTGGTTTAGCAAGTCAAGGACTTGACGGATGATCACAGAGAAGGTGCCCTCTCAGATCTTAACATCCCTCCACGAGCATTCTCGTGCGATGACTTCAGTTTCTGGTTTTCTATCCAGAGAGCAAGCAACAGATCTCACCTGCATTTTTTTGTGATACATGTACAGTGCGAGGAATCGGGGTAGACTTTTTTTCCCTTTTCCGATGCTATCTTCACTTTACCTTTCTCGTTTCTGGTTTTGTTTAGATCAGATACTCTTGGCCACATTCTGCCCACCCTCGGGAAGGACTGGACGCACCAGGGCATTGCCAAGCTGTACCACAAAGTGAGCCAGTGAGTCGCAGCCACGGCGCGTGGCCCTCTGCACACGGAGCCTTTCCCGCTGGGCTGGCTTACAAACGCGTGCCCCTCTGTGAGGGAGGGTCTGCGGGGGGCGGGGTGGAGGGTCCTGAGCGCACGGTGAATCCCACCAACTCCAAGTTTGAATTCAGCTTGCAAAGGGCAAGAAAGGAAGTGATAGGGGATTTGAAAATGAGCGGAGAAGGAGGATGGTGCGTTGGGGAGAGATTGAGGTTCCGTTCACGCCCCCGAGTGTCAGATGATCGGATGAGGAAGGGAGTCTCATGTATGCCGAGTGATTTATTTTAGGCTAAAAAGGTGCAGATTCTGAGCAGGTTTTGTGGGCCAGCCAGCAGCGTGCGGCTTGCCCACCTGGCCCGGGGAGCCCCTGCTGACAGGCCCATGCCTGGGACGTCAGGGTGGGAGAGCAGTTCGGTGGCTCTCTTGTGTCGGGCATGTGTCACCTCACTTAGTTCTCATAGTACTCCTGAAAAGCAAGTTATCATTCCTAAGCTCAGAGAGTTAAAATAGTTAGTCCAGATTCCTGCAGCTGCTAACAGGCATAGCTCAGTGAAACCCCCGTGGACCCAGCTCCCAGCCCATTGCTTCTGCTCTGGTCCGTCTCCAGGGTTCAGAGCCCAGGGCCTCCCTGACACTGGCTTGTGCTCTGTCACACCTTTTCTCCATCTTTCTGTGAACTAGAGTCTCTCATGTAAGTGAAACCTCTCCTTGCACGGCTCTCTGTCCACCAGTTTGTTAGGGCAGGGAGGTGCCTTGGGCTGACGGGGTTCCCGCCCTGACGTGCTCACCTCTGGCCCACGGTGGTGGTGACAGTGGCGATGGGGGACAGGCAGTCAAAGCTCTTGCCGGTACTTTGAGGACAGATGAGTGAAGTAGACTCCCCTGCTCCTCATCCATTCATGTATCCAGCATTTATTGAGCGCCTGTGGTGTGCCTGTTCCTGGGACAGGAGTTTGGGATGATGAGGAAGTAGACCCAGTCTGGCCTCCGGACCTCGCACTCCAGTGGGGGCGGGCGCCGGGAGGCCCTCACATCCTGGCGGGATTGAAAGCTTCTGGTTTCTTAGATGCCCGGCTTGGTTTGACTTTACTTTTCTACGTTTCATCTTTAAGAAGTTATAAAAGTAATAGGTGCTTCTTTAAAAAAAATAAAACGAATAAGAAAAACTAGAGAAATGTAAAAATACAAAGGTCACATCTTCTTCCTCCTGCCCCATCACCAAGCTATGTTACAAGCTACAAGTACGTTCTCCACCAGGAGAAGTACTGTGAACAGCCTGGTTCTGTCTGTATTTAAAATTCACTTATGTGCTCCCCACCCCCTGCCGCGTGTCCACATTATTTAATAATAGTATTTTTCTGTTTCATTACGTGTGAGGTTTACCTCATTTTTCTTAACCACGGTACAAAATTGTATGCTATAGATAAACCGCACTGTATTCAACTGGTCGTCCGTTGATGAACATGGCAGGTAGTTTCCAGTTTTTCACTCTGTCTGACAGTGGTGCAGTCAGCGTGTACAGAAAGGGTTTGTTATGTCCAGTGAGCTTGTGAGTAAGTGGAGAGGGTACAGCACTTAGGGAAGAGCTGCAGGGCGGAGTCCCCGAAGCAGCGTTGCCGGTCAGAGGCTGGGCACGTGGGAGGGTTCGGAATGTTCCCGAACTGCCCCCTGAGGGCTTCTGCTGGTCCTGCTCCTGTGGACGGTGTGTGCAGAGCCTTCCCACAGCCTCCCCACAGCCTCCCCACGGCCAGCTCTTCACTTCGAAGGATTAATCCACTGATGAGCTGCCACAGTGGCCAGACGCTGAAACCTGTCTCTACTTTCAGTTGAAAGAAACCCCTGGGGTCAGGATACCAAGTGGTGGTTCACAGCCTGATTGATTTTGGTTTTTGGAACATACGTCTATTCCTGTCCTTACTATAACATTAGGGGAAAAAAGAAGCCACTATTACTGCTGCTGCTATTTTTTTTAGTTTTGATTTGTGTCTCTCTTGAGTTTCCCCAGAAAAGGTATCTTCTTGAAAAGTAAAGTTGAGGGATCATTCCTTCATTTGCTGAATTGATTTAGAATGGTTCAGATCTGCGGGTGAGGATCCGGGAATTACAGGGCACTTGAGTTACCGCAAGGAAGGAGCTTGACGCTTACTCGTTCACCGAGTTTGGTGTGTGTCCTCGGTGGCGCCTGGCCAGGTAGCCCCATGGTGTTCAGGGCACTGGCTCTCAACGCAGCTCGGCCGTGGCCTCCGGGGGCTCTGGGAGGTGGAAGGCTCCTCGGTGTGGCTCTCAAAACCTAGCAGTTTCGGGTCAGCCTTCTGCTGGTTCCTTATTTTCTGCTGCTTCTCCCCAGACCTTTTTGTGTGAATCCAGGCTGACTGTTCCCCACCCCTGGCTCCGTTTTCCCATCTTCCCGCCTTTGTACGTCATGATGGCTTCTGCTTGGCCTGCATTTCCCTCTGATTTTTGCCTCTTGTGTTTTTTCAGCCTGAAGTGCCTGGCTCAGACACTGTGGTCCCCACGAAGCCTTTCCAGGCCAGAAGTGGAGCCCCGGGCAGCTCTCTTGTCCTCCTCCTCTGGGCTGCCTTTCACCCAAGGGCTCGGCCTGGCTTGATGGCCTTTGTGCCATTCGTGGGGTCCCAGCCCCGGCTGGACACAGCTTAGCTTTTGTAGCTGACTGTTGTTTAGAGCGAATACCCATCTCACCGGCCATCTCCCCCAGGTCTTAGGCAGTTGCGGCTGGAAAAGCGCAGGGATTGAGAACTGGTGAAAGGTCATATCTCTTGATGTCATATTTCTTATTACCCGGAGACACATTGAGGGAAATGTTTAGCATGACTGAGTACCAGGAAGAAGATGCCACTTAACTTAGGATTTGGGGACTGATCACGCTTAACCAGACGCTGCTTTCCTTGAATTTTATGCACTGCAGTATTTTCCTAATGGAAAAACCAGCCTTGCAGAGAGCCGCTTGTTTGGAGACAACGGAAAAATGAGGGCAGTTTTATTTATTTTTTTGCCAAATGTAATTACTTGTTTGAATAAGTCAGCCTGTGAGAAATGATCTGTCAGGCTGATTATTACCTTGTTCATAGAGAGGATATAAAGCTTGCTGCGTTATTGATTTTAGAAACCTGACTTGGTTATTGATTAAACAGAACTATAGCAGATATAAATGGAAGATACATGAGACTCCCTCATCTTCACATGCACGTATTCAGTAAGTAGGAGGGAAGTAAAGAAAGCCTGTTTCCTAAAATGTCTAGCCCACTGGGCCAGTGGGGACTTGGGGGGCTAAGGATGGGCAATAATTGCTCTAATTTTCTACTTTGCTTGATAAATATTTTTATAATCGTGTAACCGGGACCCAGTGCATCCATGACTTAGCAGGAATGAAAGCTTCCTGTGTCTCCATAGGTAGATTAGTTCATCCGTGGCCTGAGGAATGTATCACCTGAAGCCGGGATGCAGAAAATGGGAAATGATCATCAGCAGACTCGCTAGGAGCTTTCTGCTTCTCCTGCTCACAGCGGTTGTTCGTTTCACTCACCTCAGATCTTCCGAGTTACTGCATCATTGCCGTCTGCCCATGAGGGAGAGCACCTCGCAGTGTGCGTGAGGGAGTCAGGAGACCTGTGTTCACCGTAGACCCTCAGACCCCGTCCCCCACTCCCAGCTTGGGTTTCCCTATCTCTAAGATGAGGATGGAGTAGACGCCCCCTTAGGCCACTGCTCGCCCAGAAGTGCCCTGCTGCTGGGTTGTGTGGTTGAAGTCACAAGTGTGCGTGTCCTCCAGCCGAGCACGCTATTCCAGGCCAGGCTTCCGTGAGAACCCCGAAGATTTAGCTGACTCCGACTGCAGCCCCTCTGGGTGCCGGGGCTGCTCTGGGTGCTGGAGTGGGTGCTGACAGTCCCTCCCTTCAGGGATCTTGTGATCATGCAGAAGGAGGCGTACAGCACTCCCTGGGATGAGGTACTGGGGGAGGTGTGAAGAGAGATGCATGTTTTATAGACACAGGTGAAGGAGGAATGAATTCTGATTGGCGGGACGAGGAATTGAAGAAGGTGGCACTTGGGCTGAGCCTTATCCGATGAGCAGAGTTTTAAGAGAGGAAAGCTCATCACAGGTGGAAACAGGAGTGGGAGGAGGGCTGAGAGATGGCTGGGTGTGTGTGGGGCTCCCAGAAAGGGAGGCCCCAGTGCAGAGGGTGTGCTGGCACCAGATGGCAGGGCGCCATTGAAGACGGGCTGAGAACAAGCCTGAGTTTGGGTTTGGCACTGAGTTTTCCATTCTTAAAGGAGCAGGCAAGTGTCCATCCTCCAGGACTGCAAACAGGGCTACAGAGGCCCCTTTCCCCCATGTCAGTGGCTTTCAATGGTGATTTTGCTCCCATGGGACACGTAGCTATGTCTGGGGACATCTTCGATTGTCCTGACTGGGGCATGCCCTGGCACCTAGTAGGGGGAGGCCAGAGATGCTGAATATCCTACAAGGCAGCCTCGTAGGGACCCCCCCCCCCGCCACCCCAACAACCAGCAGTTATTTATCAGGTCGTCCAAAATGTTAGTAATTGAGAAACTCCAATAAGAAGCTTATCTGCGAAAAGTAAGTAAAAGACGGAACAAATTACCCAAAGGTAATCTTTCCAATCTATTTCAGTGTCTCTCTGGGCCGAGTGTTTTAAGAAGGATGTAGAGATTGGGACGAAAGGGGGAGATCATTTGTACCAAGCCTGGACCTGGAATGCTCCTTCTTTTTGGCTCATTGTTGCCCCAGAGCCCCATTCCCATTGCTGAGATTCTGGAGTGTGGCCCGATGTGTGTTGCACTCTGTTCACTGGCACCTGCTCAGGCAGGGTTGTCCTTCCTCCCCCGGGATCCCTTGTGGCCACCTCGCTCTGTCTGGGGTCCTGTTCCTGTCGTTGTTGGGTCCCCACAGCACTCGCTGCTCCCTCAGGGTGGGGCTGTGCTGGGCCCCGTGGCACCCCAGCCCCCCAGCCCGGCCCGGAGCAGCCGGTGGCAGTGCCCCGTGTGTCCTGCTGCTGACCGCCCTTCTGAGCGAGGGGCTCCCCAACGAGGGGCACTGCCGAGAGTAAGCTTTTGGCGACACACTGCCACCTGGGCGGTTGGCAGGAGCACTGGTGTTTCACACAGCTTTCCCAGGGTGGAGGCTCTGGAAAGGTGACCTCTGCTGCCGCCAAGCAGCATTCCTCTTGTCGGTTCATCCTCGAGCTGGTTTTCCAGCTAAGTTTAGTCACAGCCTTTGAAGCAGAACACTTGCATAGTGAGAACAACTGCGGACATGATCAAGCTGTTAAATGTATTTGCAAATCAAACCTGGAATAAAATTAGCATCTCAGACCCCTGAAGGCGGCAGCTTTTAGGACTTTGATGTGAAGAGCAATATACAGAAATAGTGATTTTAAAAAAAAGATTGCATTAATTAGACAACTCAAGTACAAAGATGTTTCATTTAAAAAGTGACTTGATTTTCAGATGCATCCCTGTATTCCAAGCAAGCTGATATTTCTAGAATCTCTTCATCTTAACGCTTTCCTATTTCTTGGTTTTAAAGAACATATCAGGCAAGTCTCAAGACAAGCCCTTTGGCCGCATAACATATTCATGGTGGAACAGTAGGTCGGGCAGGAGGTGGGCCGTTTGCATTTACTCCTTCAGCAAAGGTTTATTAAATGTCTCCTCCTTGCCAAGCATGGTTTCTGGCTCTGGGGTTACAGCAGGGAATGACACAGAGTTCTCGCCCTCAGGGGCTTATGGATTAATGAGACACAGTCAAATAAGGGGCTGGCATGGAAGATTAGTGATAGAAGTGAGGTCCATTTAGAGGCTGGATGGAGACTGAGCCGAGGAGACTTGTCTGGGAAGAAATGGTAGTGAGGAGGAGCAAACCCAGAGACTGTGTGGTCCTGGAAGCAGGGAGAAGGCATTCTAGAAGAAGGTGTGGTCACCTGTGTTGGATGCTACCAGGAAGGAGTCAGAAGTGATGCCTGAATCTGGTGGCATCACCGGGGACAAGGGCAGTGAGGCGGGGACCGGGAGTCTGCGTGGAGCGGGTTGACGGGAGGAAGTGGGGTAGCAGTGGAGTCCACGCAGGTACACGGCTCTCGGAAAGAATTTTGCTGCAAAGGGAACAGAGACGTGGGGTTTGACCTGGGGAAGTAAAACTTAAGCAGGTTTAGTTCTTTCATTTTTATTTTGTGGTTGTTGTTGGCTTGGCTTGGCTTGTTTTTGGGATGCGGGGAGAGGAGTTGGGGCGTGTTTATGTGCTGACAGGAGTCGCCCAGTTGCTGGCACATGTGTTGTTCGTGGGGTGGTGCTGGGCTCAGTGCTGGCACCAGGTCTGTGCGTCGGCAGGTGGCGGGGGTGCCCTGTGCACCGGTGGCTGGGTGGCCCTTGGCCAGGGGTAGGGACCAGGAGCACGAACAGGACGGGTGCAGGTAGGTTGGCCAGTTTGATGCGTCCAGCCTCAGGTTCCCTATCAGTAAAGCAGGAGGAGAATGCCTACTGTGAACAGGGTTCCTGTGAGGATTAAGCAATGTGAGGGCCATGAAGGTGCTTAGTAGACGACTGAGAGATGCTTGCAGGCTTCCTTCTCAATTGAAAATGAGACTTGATAGAATGCGGCTTTGGCCGGGGAGGGAACGCGCAGCGACGCCTTCCTTCGTGAAGCCGATCGGAGGCCGGCGTGCAGAACGGTTCCCTGGCGTGATGCCCGTAACCGGGAGTGTTTTGTCTCTTTTTCAGAAACGGGTATAAGTTTCTCTACTGCTCAGCACGGGCCATTGGGATGGCGGACATGACAAGGGGCTACCTGCACTGGGTCAACGAGCGGGGCACGGTGCTGCCGCAGGGACCGCTGCTCCTGAGCCCCAGCAGCCTCTTCTCCGCCCTGCACAGGTGGGCGCGCGCTCCCCGGCCTGGTCCGGGGCCGGCTCAGGCCCTCCCTCCTCCTCCCCGGAACTGTGGCGGGACTAGTCCCTGTGCCCATCTTCCCAGCCAACACCCCCGCTCCATGGCGGGCACCAGAAAACCCCTCCTGGGGTGCTGGTCTGGCCTCGACACCCGTCAGCACCCTCCGCTGGCTGGTCCCGGCTCTCGGGACAGTCCACGCCTGTGAGCTGGGCGTCTCGGGCTCTTCACCACCTGCCTCGTCCCCCTCCCCAGTCTCACTGTCTCCAGTTTCTAGGACTCAGTCGTGCTGAGCTGTCTCTTGTCCAGAGACATGGTCTCTCCTCTGGGCCTTTGCACGCACTGCCCTCCTTTTCAGGGGAGCTGCCCCTCTCACTGCTTCGCTGGCCTGAGTCTTCACAACTCCGAGCATCAGCGTGCCTCCCATCTGATTGGACCTAGGCTGGGCTGAGCAGCCACTCTGGCAGCCACCCCTCCTCCCCCCGGCCCGGGACTCCTATAACGAACACATCCTCTCTGCGAGGGCTGCTCACACTGGTGATTTTAATGGACCACCAGCCCATTCCTGGTGACCCTCCTCCCCTCCCCGTCATGCTTGCCTTCAGGGCAGCCAAGCCACACTGCATCTGGTCTCCTGGGTGGGGCAGGAGAGCAGCGGCCTCCCTGGGGCTCGAGGCCCAGGGCAGTGTCCCGCTGCTGCTCCCAACACATAATCTGTTGTGGTGGTAACAGGCCATCAGTCCTGCCAGAGGCTGGTTGTAAGTATCATACAGTTGTGTCTTCAAGAGCCAGTGAGAGGCTTTAGCATGATTCTGTCTCAGTTTAAGGACAAGATTAGCTGTTTACTGCTGCTAACCGTGCAAACAAGGGAAGAATCCAGATGGGCCCAAAGCGCCAAGTTGATTCCTCTTGAGTATTTTTCTTGAGGTCTACAGATACCTTTTCCATCACAACTTTGTTTTGTGTGAGTAGTAAATTTTTTTCCCATAGTAAGAGATCTTACTTTGAAACTTGCATATTCCAGGGAGGAAATTGGGGCCATACCTGTGGATGCCACAGTGTATCTCAAGTCCGGAGAGCTGTCACAGTGGTGCCAATCTCAACAGAAGTCCAGATATTTTAATGAAATGGTGTCACTGCATTGTGTTGACACTTTGTGACAAGCTACTCATTAGCATGTGTTAAGTACTGAGGCTTTGCCAGGGAGAGGAAAAAGTTGATGTTTCTCTGACGTCCTCCCACTGAAAATACATTTAAGGTGATCCTTTTCATTTTTTTCTTTATTTAAATATTATTTAAATATTTAAAACTATTTAAAAAAATCCAATTAACTAACCCCTACAACTTGTATTCCCTCTGGGGACACGGAGGTCCTCCTGATGGCCACGGCCAGCAGCCTGGCCCTTGTAGCCCTGTGTTCTTGCCAGAGCCATCCTCTGTGTCAGCTGTCCTGCAGCTTTTCTAGAACCGATGGGTGAGTCTGCTGTGAGCACGAATGGCCTTCCCTAGCAAGACACTTAAACCGGGCCCAGTTCTGATTGTGCTGCCTGGGTTTAAATGGGAAGGAAAGTGACTGGGGAAGAGGTAGGCACAGTCGGCCAGGACAAGCTCTCCGCACAGGATGGCAGAGGGTTCTGAAGAGGGACCGGGAGCCCCGGGCTCTGATGCCCTTTGGCAACTAACTGATGGCGTGACTAGTGGGTGTCCCCCGTCCTGGGTCTGTTACCTCAAATGCCAGATGAAAGGGTGGGATCAGATGATCCCAAGGGTCTCTTCAGCTCTGAAATGCTGGGGCTCTAGGAAATCTGTCTGAAAGAAGTTGAGAGAATCTGCTTGACACATCTCATCACATTGTTCAGGAGCTTCTCCTGTTAAAGTAGAAATTGGCTTTGAGCCATGGGATTCTTTTTAGTTACCTGCCGCCTTATTGTGGTGACGCAGTGACTCAGGTCATTTTCATAAGCTGTCTGTCAGTACAGCGGACATTCCTACCAAGCGTGGCCCAGGCTCATGCGGGGGGTGTCCCACTGATGCGTGGGTGAATTAGCCTTTGCTAATTCCCGTGACTCTGGGTCACTGGGCAGTTTTGAAATTCTGGAGCTAGGCAACAGCTGAGGCTGCCCTCTGTCCCCAGGAAAGAAGAAATTCTTCTGCAAGTAACTGCATTTCCCCTTGGGGTTTTCTGAGCTAGTGAGACTTGGATAAATGACAGTCATTTGCTGGAGTCAAATTACCTCCAGGCTGAGTTGAGTGACCAGTGACTGTTTGCAAATTCAGATCCCATAATGCTAGGCTCTCTCTACCAGATCGCCAAGGAGCAATCTGCACCACACTGTGTTCTCAGCAGCCCCACGACTTGCTCCTTGGGCGGCCTTACGGCCAAACAAGGACCCTTGGCACCTTCAAAGCACTGGGTGGAGGGGGCCGGGGAGGGGCTTTCTCACTGTGCCGTACTTACCCCCTGCGTATGCGTGCCACGTCCTCCTCCCGTATACGCGTGCATATGTTTGTGAGAGTGTGTGTGAGGGAGAGAGATTGAAACAGGAAGTTGAATGGGGTTGATTTCCCTCAAGTAGATTGAAGGTTTGAGACTTTTAGTCACACGGTCACTCATGTGTCTGTGTATAGACTGAGAGTCCCTTTTAGTGCTAAGGCTGGTTCTGGAGTCCACAGAAGTCCATGCAGAGCCAGGACCAGCCAAACTGACACTCAGTTTGGTTCTCCATTATCACCACCATCATCATCTAATTACGTTTTGGGTAGGTACAGAAGAATATTTCTAAAATATATGCAGGGTGTATACATACGTATATATACATATATGTGTGTGTGTGTGTGTGTGTGTGCCATATTTCTAAAATATACGCAAGCTGAAAGGGACCCTTGAGACCATCCGGTAATCAGACAGTGAACGCAGCATGCCCACGGCCCAGGGAAAGCAGAAGGGTGTACACCCCCGCATCTGAAGTCCTGCTTGCTCTCTTCCGTCCCCCTCTGCAGTTTGTACTTTTTGTGTATTGACAAAGCCTTCCCTACTATGGGCATGAGGAAAGTCTCCTGTGTTTTATCTAAAGGTGTTGCTGTTCACATTTACGTCTGTAATCCACCAGGAATTGACTTTTGTATGGAGAGTGCGGTAGGGGTCGGTCCATTTTCTTTTTTTTTTTTGTCCTTACATGGGGATTTAGTTGTCCCAGCACCATTTGCTGAAAATCGTTCCCTTTCCCTCTGCTTTGACTTGTCATCATGGTCATAAATCAGGGGCCCGTAAGTGTGCGCCTCTGTTTCTGGCCTTTGCTCTTCTGTGCAGCTGTTAGAATCATGCTCCAGAAAAACATACAGCCGAAAACCTGGTGGGAATTTGATGGAAATGACAGCGAATCTATTGCTCAATCTAGAGAGAATTAAGAGCTCGTAATGGTGACTCTTCCAATTCAATTATATGGTATATTTCTTCATTTATTTAGGTCTTCCCTGACATACTGCAGTAAAGGTTTTTCTTTTTCTGAAGTTGAAGTATAGTTAGTTTACAATGTTGTGCTAATTTCTTGGTGGCAGTAAAGTTTCTAGCTTAGAACTCTGGCACCAACATTCGTGAATGAGTTTGGCCCACACTTTCCTCATCCTTTCCCTCGGTTTATTTTGAGGTTATGCTCACTTCATGAAATGAGTTTGAAGAGGTTCCCTCTTTTTTTTATGCCCTGGAATTCTTTGTCCTTTGGAGGTCTCTGGAGAAATCACTTGTTCCTTGCAGGGAGACTTGGAAATTCGAATTCACTGTCCATCGAGGGCTTTTCTGGGACAGCTGAACGACTTTCCCGTGTTTCACTTCTGAAGCTATGACAGCGCCCTTCGCTTCCCTGCATCTCTGACAGTTAAAAATAGCTTGATGCTAATGCGGCGTATGCTCTCGTGCCGATCCATTACTTAGGTATTTGTTTGTTTTAACAGAGAAGTGATTGAAAAGAAGCCAGAAAAGTTCAAAGTCCAGTGTTTGACCGACATCAAAAACCTGTTTTTCCCAAACACAGAACCCTTCTACGCCGCTTTTGGAAACCGACCGGCTGTAAGTAGTAGTCGGGCTTTCGCGAGCTGTTGAAGTTGCTGTGTGTTCTGACAAATCATCCGAGAGGCTGGCCTGGACTCCGTGTGGAGCCAGATCCTCCTCCTGCCAGGAGGAGCTGGGGACCAGCCGCTCGGTGCCTCTGCAGCCCGGGGGATTGTCAGTATTCATGGCCTCTGGTTTGTTTTGAAGGTGGGCTTGCAGGTTTCAGTTTGAAGCTTGAAACTTTAAATTCCAAATTGCTCGCTAAATTAGTACAAGAACACTGAACAGGATTAGACTCTGTACCAGAAGGGAACCGCAGAGCCAAGCCTCAGCACAAAGGTGAATTCAGTGTCTCAAGGTTTAAGAGTATTATTTTGGATGGTAAGAGTAATGCTTTGAGATTTGGGGCATACCACCCAGATTTGCTGGGAAGTTCAGCATTCTGGAGAATACAGTCAGGTGCTTACTTCCCAGTAAGAAAATCCTCCTGCTTTTGAAACTCACACCTAAGAAAATAGGTCAGAGAGTGACCTCTAGGACTGTTAGAATTGCAGGGGATGTGGTGGCGTGTTGATTTTTTTAACTCAGTTCTTGGCGGTATGAGTGAACTGAGGCCCAGAGAGGACAACTGACTTAGTTTCGCATCCAGAGAGAGTCCTTTCTCTGCACTGCTTGGAGGTATTGTTCTGGTTGAATGAAAACTGTGTAACACGCGCAGACCTCGCTTTATTATACTCGCAGATCCTGCATTATTCTACAAAGTGAAGGTTTGTGGCAACCCTGCACCAGGCAAGTCTGTTGGCACCATTTTTCCAACAGCATTTGCTCACTTCCTGTCGCTGTGTCACATGTTGGTAATTCTCGCAGTATTTCAGACTTCTTCGTTATTTTTTATGTTATCTGGGATCTTTGCTCTTTGATGTTACTACGACTCCGCTGAAGGTTTAGATGATGGTTAGCATTTTTCAGCAATAAAGCCTTTTTTAATTAAGGTACACACATTGTGTTTTTAGACATAATGCTTTTGCACCCTTAATAAACTGTGGTACAGTGTAAATATAACTTTTATATGCACTGGGAAAGAAACCAAAACATTCACGTAATTGCTTTATTTGCTTTGCTGTGGTGGTCTGGAACCAAACCCCCAGTATTTCTGAGGTCTGCCTGTATTTGTATCAAATTTGAAATATCATGTATTTATATTTACAATGAACATTTTTATTTTCTAATTGATACTTTACCAAATATAGGATGTGTATTCGTACAAGCAAGTAGGAGTGTCTTTGAACAGAATATTTACCGTCAATCCCAAAGGAGAACTCGTACAAGAACACGCGAAGACCAACATCTCCTCGTGAGTATGGTGCCCCTTCCGTGTGAGCACAGTGTCATTACCCTGTCATCACCTTCGCATGGGAGTGATTTACAGTTAACTTGGTACCTTTTTAAGCCTTTGTTGCCTATTGTTTAATCTTTAATTCCTAAAAGGAAAACCTTTTAACGCGTCCTGTTTTGTACAAAACCTAATTTTTGTACAACCTGAATTAAATCCGTTCCCCTCTGGGTTTAAAATTTAAACCAGTGGTTAGCTTCTGCTGCAGAGTGGAATGGAATGAATCTGAAAACTACTGGTTTAGATTTTCCAAATTAGGTTTGAAAGCCTAGAGTACGAATTAGAAATGTAGCCAAATTAAAATGTCATGTGAAGCTATATTTAAAGATGAGAAACTCTATATCCCTTCACACGCTGACCTGTAATAACAGTCTCACCAGAAGCATCGCTGTGTAACTGTAGGAATTCCTCCCGTAGTTTTGGTCGAAGCCCATTCTTGCAGGGGCCGTGGGCTGAACTGGGTGACCGCCTGCAGTGAGGCCTCCTGGCTGGTGGGCGATGTCCCTTGACTTGGCTGTGTCTCACATTGGGCTCCTAACTTCTTAGAGAGGAGAGTGTTTCCTCAGCCCACGTGTTGGGGAGCTTTGTCCACTGGGACGCCAGGCAGATTGGTGTCATCCCGCCTTGTCTGTTTCAGAGGCCACAGCTCTGCTGGCCCGGTCCCTGCAGACCTGGAAAATAGCCCCTGGCCTGAGAGACCCCTGGGGGCCGGCTGCAGCCCTCTTCACTCGGAGGAGTTGGACCAAGGGAGTTCGGGTCAAGGGCCTTCCCAGGGATCAGTCTTTTTGGTAGATGAGAGATCTGGGTCCCCCTAGAGCAGATTTTCACTTTCAAGATGGTTCTTTTACCAGTTGGAGTCGAACCTAACCTAAATAGGACTGTTCCAGGCTGGAGGGAACCCTGGGGCCTGCCCCACAAGCCCCCCTCCCCCATAGTCATGCCAGGACCCAAGCAGTTCTCAGATACGTGGGGCGGGGAGGGGAGGAGGGAGCCAGGACCCCCTCCATCCCGGTGCCGCCTGGTGGGCAGAGTGACAGCAGGGACTGGATTCCTTCCTTTCCCCTTTCCCAGCCATTTCTCCCTCCCCGGTGCTAAGTGGCCACCCTGACATCACAGTTCCCTATTCCCCCTCAGTCCCCAGCATGTCATGTTCCCTCAGTCCTGGGGAGATAGGATTTCCATTTAAAAGATACTGCCAATGGGACACTGCCCGGAAACACTGCTTGCCCAGGCAGCAACCACATGGCAAGTCTTGTCCTCAGGGGCGTGGAAAGGGGATTCCAGCATCTAAGAAGGTTTCCCCAGGAGGCTTCTGAGGTGATCCCGTTCACTGAGACTCTCAGGTGAAAATGCGTGCTTTGCCCACGTCTTACGGGAGAAAACTTTTTGTATTGTGGAAGAATAGTGTCGTCTTCACCCAGGCTGGGAGGTGTGGTTGTTCCTGTGGAAGAAAGACTCTCCTTCTGCAAGAAAACACATTAAACTGGGTATAGCCCTTTCCAGGCCAAGGAGGCGCTTGGGAACCTGGGACACTGTGTCTGAGAAGTCAGGGCCCACGCCGGCTGGGGGGCGTCAGTGCTTGCTTGCTTGGCATTTGTGTCAGCGTGTGAGCTCTGCTGGTTTTGAAGGAGCCGGGTGCATGGAGGGTCAGTCCAAGAGAGGCACGGATGGAGCGAGTTTGGACCCAGTGCTGCCCAGCGCCATCGATGAGCAGGGAACTTCCCCCTGCAGGGTAGGGCCGCCTCCTGTAGCCACAGAACTCAAACAAACAGGTCTTCAAGCTGGGGGGTATTTTAAAATTGTGTTTTAGTCCCCAGGAAAGACACAATTCTTGCTTATTAAGAGAGATTTTTTTTCCCGTTTTGTGTAAGCACGATGTTTCTCATAAGTTCTTTGGTGGTCCTTTATTAAATACACACACTCACCCTTATTTAAAAGTTATTTTATGCCTCAGAACATGCTAATTCCTGGAGTTTGGATTTCGAAAGAACGCCCTTTTTGGTTCTTAGCAAATTGGAACCGGAGAGGGACCCAGTGACTGTCAGAGAGGACTCTGGGGATGTGCAGAGAGGCCTGGACTTGTCAGAATTTCTGGCTGGAGGCGCCCAGAAGTCTGAAAATACATGTTCAATACAGTATATTTGTTTTTGTAGTTAGAGGCCACAGAAACAAATACGCAACATCCTCTTGGGAATACACAGAAAATAGAGTGAGAGAATATGGTAGGGAGCATTGTGAGAAACACTGATCAGGTCCAGCTCCATAATCTACAAGGACCTGTGGCCCAGAGAGGGCAAGACACCTGCCCAAGGCCCCACAGCAGAAGGGTAGGAGTAGATCTCAGATCTCTTGACCCTCATGCCAACTGAGGCTTTTTTGTCCTAAGACCAGGGCTAGTTACTTTGTGATGTTAATGACTTATTGTTGAATAAATTTATGGCGTATGTACCTCGCATTATTTTGCTGCGCATATATTATGTAATTTAACTCTCACATGAGCACCGGGGCCCGGTTTTCATTTCTCCCTTTCAGTTGGAGAGAGTGTAGCTTATGGAGATGAAGCCACTTGCCTAAGATCACACAGCTTGTAAATGGCAGAGTGACGGTCAAGTCCAAGGCTCCGTAACCCCAGGGCCCAGCGTCCTTTCATTGCACAGTGAAGCAGCCTCTGTGCGACGCTCCCAAGATGTGCTTTCTCTGTGATCTTTCCCAGTGCCCGAGGTGGGAGGAGCTGTGACTTCCAGGCCCCCTCGGGGTTCATGCAGGTGTCCTACCCACGTGGCCGGGGGGCCCTCACCGGCAGTGATGTCGTCCGTTTTCCTTACAGGTACGTGAGACTGTGCGAAGTGGTCGACCACGTTTTCCCGTTATTGAAAAGAAGCCATTCGTCCGACTTCCCCTGCTCAGACACTTTCAGTAATTTCACCTTTTGGAGAGAGCCACCACCACCTTTTGAAAACCAGGACGTTCATTCGGCCTCAGCATAAAGTGTTCCAAGCAATCTCTCGAAGCCCTGCGAGGACCAGGTGCCCACATTAAAGGATAGGTTTTGGGACGTGCAGTCATTTGCTTAAGAGCAGAAAGAATGGGGAGCCCTTCTCCCCCATCCCCCTCGCCGGGGTGGGCATTTCTAAGTGACACACAGAGGGGGCCTTCGTAGGCGAGGGGTCAGGTGCATTCCTGGTGTGGAAGCCACACCTCGTGGCTTCAAGCCCACTGCAGCACCGCCCTCCCCAGCCCGCTCCAGTCCGGTAGTGGCTGGTGTGCACTGTGAGCTGTGACACTAAGCAGAGCTGGCTGCCGGGGTCCCCCAGATGATGGGATCTGCTCAGGGGTGCCAGGTGTGCACGACTTTCAGCGGAGTCGGGGCTCAAATGCACATGGTGGCCTGTGCCACCTCGCCGTGCATGACGGGAGGGCTGGCTGGGCAGGGTCCTGTGACCTGAATCTGACGTGTCAGGAGGGACTCCAGACCTCACCGCTCTGGGCCTTGACCTCGTGGACGTTCCCATGCAGTATTTGCCGACCAGTCTAATGTTTAGGTGGTAAGTTCCTTAATTTCCTTTGGTTAAAGATAACCTATGTAACCGGCATATTTTCCCTCATTTTTCTGTGGCTGAAAGCTGGAATATATATGCCTTAATGCATCTGTGGCAGACGTTTTATTTAGACTGTGCTTTGTCCAACCCCCTCGTAACTTTGTGATGCCTTAAGTTCAGATTATAGGAAATATTACTAAGGCAGTATCTCGAGTCAGTCCAACACTCGGCCAGCAGCCTGTCCAGCAAGGTGGTGCTGAAACTGTGGACGTGAACAGAGCTTGTGCCAAATGGTGATGATGACAGCTTCTGTTGGGAGCTCTCAACTGAAACTGGTTGGTTTTAAGAAAGTAGTTTGAAGAAGTTAAATTATATTCTCTGTGGATAGTATTATTTATTTCTTTATTCTGATTGGGTTACTGTTATAAGCCTTTTATCTATAGTCTTTCTATTACAACTGCCATTAATACATTAAAAAGATCTACCTGTTAGACCATCCAAAGAGCCTTATTCTGTAATTCTCACAACACTGACTTTCTTTGGGAATTTATGAGTAATGCATTACTTAGCTTTTCCCACTCAAATTAAGGGCAAGTGGATAAGTAGTAACTCAAATGACTTGCTTTAAGCCAGTAGAAGATGATTCTGTTACATGTTTATTACATTGGCTGGCGGAGAGAATGATTTGAAAACTGGAAGAATTATTTTGGTAAAAGATTTTGCTTTACTTCTCGAAGTGTTATTTTTTTAAAGAGCGCTCTCCTCCAATGACTGAAATGCTCTCCTATTTAAATCGCATGGTTAGAGTCATAGGAGGCAAACAACGGAACAGTTGAATACAATTTTACTCTTTCTGTGAAAGAAAATCCGGAGGGGTCGCCTTCTTTGTGGTCGGCGGGCTCTGCTGGCCGTGGACGCCTTCGTCAAGTGGTCTGTGTGGCCTTGCAGAGAAACGCAGACATCCGGTGTAGCTGACCGTGGACTTGCGTAGAAGCAGGAGGATGCATGTGCAGACGCCCTTTTGGAGGCATTAAAAATACTTTAAAGTAGTCCCACCTTAACTGCTCCACGCTTGCTCTTTAGTGACCTTCGTTCCTTCTGTCACAAGGGTGTCCTGGGGTGAATTGTCACTGCTGTGAGCTCACAGGCCTGCAGCGGCCAGCAGTTTCTCCCTTGCACTGGGAGGAATTTGGCTGCCAGAGTGGGTGGCGTGTCCCTCATGGCGTTTGCCCTCCGTGAGGACGACCAGCACAGTCCTCTCTCGTGAAGGAGTGCAACCTTGGACCCCTAATTTTGATGTCCCTTAGGCTTCCATGCCACCACCCTCTGAAACAGAGCATGCCTTACAGAAAGTAGCACTCCAGGATCTGTGTCAGGTTCAGAGTGTGACCCCTGGAGAGGCTGTAACATTCACTCCTGCCTCGTGGCTTCAGGAAACGAGAGTTGTGCATGGGCAGCACAGACGCGAATTTGGTTTATCTTGTTCAAACAGCCATCACTCGGTGACCCTGCAGCCACACACCAGAGTGCTGTGTTCGGATCACACATTTCAGAGTCGCCCTGTGGACATGAATCACTCCATAGTGACAAGTCATCAAATGTTCATCACGTGTGATCAAGAAAAATGTATGCCTGGTCTTTTGGCTGGAGAAAATGATTACACCTTCAAAGAGAATTCCCTTTTCAATTTTAGGTTTGGATTGCCACTTTATATTTTATTTACAACACTTGGTCTGTATTTGTACATGCTATTACAATGATAAAAATCACTGTAATACTTTTTGTGTTGTGCTGGATGCAAAGCTAGAAAATATTGTAATAAATGAGACCAATGAAAGACTTCCCTGAAAATGAGGCGTGTGAATTTTAAATCCTTCTTGGTGAGTTATTAACTTGCTGATTTCCTACTGTGTGATATCAAGCGTATTATTTTATTTTCTACTCAAAAAACAAAAACAAAACCCTGGAGCCTATAAACTGTTCAGTATTTGGAATAAAAGAGCCAGTCTTTCCTGACGCCTTTGGTGAAACTCCGACCCTCTGTGTGCCCTTGGGAGGGAAGGAGGGGGCTGCACCCGGGGCTCGTCCCACCTTGACGGGACGACTCAGGCACAGGGAGGGTTCAGCTCGCGCTGTAGGTGAGGTGCCCCCTAGGGCTTGGCCTGAAATCGGTGTTAACACGGGGTCTTTTACACAAGTAGGTTCTGTCCTGTGTGTGTTTTTTTTAATTGAAGTATAGTCAGTTACAATGTGTCAATTTCTGGTGTGCAGCACAGTGTCCCAGTCATGCATGTATATATACATGTATATTCATTTTCATGTTCTTTTTCATTAAGGGTTATTACAAGATATTGAATATAGCTCCCTATGCTATACAGAAGAAATTTGTTTGTTTTTTTTTTAATCTGCTTTTATATATAGTGGCTAACATTTGCAAATCTCAAACTCCCAAATTTATCCCTTCCCACCCTCTTTCCCCCATAACCATAAGATTGTTTACTCTGTCTGGGAGACTGTTTCTGTTTTGTAGATCAGTTAATTAGTGTCCTCTTTTTTTTTCTTTTGTTTTAGATTATACATACGAGTGATGTCATACGGTATTTTTCTTTCTCTTTCTGGCTTACTTCACTAGGTCCATCCATGCTGCTGTCCTGCGTTCTTGTGTGAGGTAGTCAGTCAGCTGTAGCCACAAGAGAAAACACAGAAGCAGCTCAGGAAATCAAAGCTTATGATGCTCACAGGTCCTTACAATGGGAGGCATCTGGCCAGCAGGGCCACGGTGGGAGAGCACCAGCATGGTCAGGAGACAAAAGAAAGCCGTGAGGAGGGAGCCCAGGCCCAGCCTCTCCCGGGGCCCCTGCAGGGAAGGCCGCGCAGGCGAGTGTGAGCAACTCCAGTGGCCTCTAAGCTCTCGGCGTGGCCCTCAGTTGCCCGGTGCCTGGCCCTGGGCTGATGAAGGCAGAGGAGTAGTGCCTCGTGGGGTGTGCAGGCCAGACGGGGTCCTGGCTCTGGATGGGTGGGTTTGCGTGTCCCAGGCCTGCTGTCTAACCGATGGCTAGTCAGTCTCCCCAGCCAAAGATCACCAAGCACTAGAACGTACATAAAGTAAAAGTAGAGACAATAGAGGTTCCCTTGCCTCACACACAGTGTCCCTGTTTTTTGGACTCTTTCTGGGGTATATTCATTTCTCATTTCAAACAAATCAATCGAAACCCTCAACGAGTTCATCCAGATAACTTGTAAACCATCGTAATTCCTGTCGATTCTGTGCATTGACAACATGTCTGAGACACCCTATTGATTTACCTCCATCAGCATAAGTGTTTTTGGAATAAATTTAAGAATACTGGTCCCTAAATGCTTAAAAGACAGCTGCACAGGGTCCCAGGCCGAATGCCTCATCTCCATACGTCTGTAGAAAGCATGCGTGGGTATCTTAAACTCTCACTAAGTTGAACGGTACAGATGTCTTCCAACCCTGATTTAAATTGTAGGCGCGTTTATCTGTAAAATAAAAATGAGTGTAAACTGCGGCCACCTGCCCGCCCATCACCACTTCTCCCTGCAGAGCCACTAGGCCACGCTGTTTCCGTTTGGTTGTGCAGGCAGCCCTCACACGTGCAGGGGTGACCAGTTCAGAGCCTGGGTTTCCCCAGCGTCTCAGCCGCAATCACCTGAATATTTAAAATGCTTTCTTGGTTTTCAAACCCTGACACACCCCAGCAGACTCACCAACCCTGTCCTCGGACGTCAAGGAACATTGATGATGGGTCAGTGACCACCGGCTTTGGGCCTCAGAGTGACTTTTCCCGTAAAAGGTAACGCAGGCAGCCCTCGTGCAGCCCTGGGACAGGAGAACCGGCCGGGAGGAAAGTTACACAGGCCTCATTTTAAAAAATTGAAAAATGAACTCTGGAATCTGATTTCTTCACTCCAGCAGGAGTGTGGTCCTAACCGGATGTTTCAGGGGGCTGTCAGACCACCCATCACTTACTCATCCGCCTCCCTTTGCATGTCTGCATAAAGCCCGTGCCCTGTTTCTACGGGGCTGGGAGTGGTAGGAGGCATCCCGTCTCTGCCCTAAACAAAGAAAAAGTGGTTAAAAGCACCAATTGTGTCTCCTTCCTATTTCTGACCCTCTTTTTCAACACCTGCTGCAAGGGAAGGCGCTGGTGAGGGTCACTCCCGTCCCAGAAGGGCTGGATGACTGCAGGAAACCAGAATTTGAGCAGACAGACTTTGGCTCTGGAAGTCACTGGGCCCCAGATGGCCACCTGGGGGCAGAATCCGTTTGGGTTTGGCAGCACAACTTAAAAACCTTGTCCTGGCTTGACAAAGGCCTGTGGTGCCTGCCTTGGAGACTGGCCAGGTATGTTGCTGGCTCTCGGGGAGAGAAAGGAGTCACTTAGGGGACCATTTAGGTACCAAAGTGCCTTCAGTTGGCACAGCCCAAGGCCAAACATCACTGACCGGCTCAGAGGAGGGAGCAGTCTGTGGCTGTCCTTCTAGTCTAAGAACCATTTAGGTTTGTGGCTCTCACAGTAGCGTCTCGGGGCCTGCCGTTCCAGCATCAGAGAGCTCGGCAGAAATACAGGTCCTGGGCTCTCCCCTGGCCTGCTGGGTCAGACTGTGGGCGCGGGGCCCACAGCCTGTCCTCAGAAGTGCTCCCCAGGATTCTGGTGCTCCGTCAAGTTCCAGAAGATACACTCGAGGCCCAGATCCTGTTCTCAAGGAGCCACTTCTGTATTTCAGCCGCCGACATCTACCTTTAACCCGGCCTGGTCAGGCCGACAGAGCGGATCTGCTGAAGGAGGGGGGCCCCTGGAAACCCAATACAGCGGCTCAACTGAGTCACAAGGTGTCCTGAGCCTTTGATGCCCCGCGGCCAGCCTGAGCCTCCTTCTTGGGCATCTCAGTGTCCGCTGGTCCCGGCTGGGAGGAGAGTCCGCCTCGACCCGGCCAGGCAGCCAAGTGCGTGTGAACCAGCAGACCGGGGGCCGTGCCCGGATTTCTGAGGGCTCTCTTCCTCCCCCAAATTCTGGGAGACTCAAGGTGCTGTCCTGATGCCAGCGATTTTTTCACTGGTGCAGGAAGTCCATTCAGCCCTGCATTGCTTTTAATGAGTTTTGCAAGCAAGTGGCCTCTTCCGGTGACTCATTCTGCCTTTTGTGCACCGGAGATTGTGGTTTTAAGTTTCACTTTGGAAAGTAACCACGACTTCTGCTGCTTTCTCCGCTGCTGGAATCCGAACAAGTTATATTCATTTTGCAACAAAGAAATGTAAATGTAGGAACGCCAGTCATATTTCTGCTCTGATTGTAAAAACATCCTTTTCCGAGACGTATGACAGAGCCAAGCTGAGGAGCAACGGTTTATGTTTTCAAGTAACGTTCATTTGGGAACTTTATATTTTTCCTTCCAGAATGGCCTGATAGTTTCGCTTTTATTCTTTTGTCTTCTTGATTCATATTTCAGGGAGATCCTAAAAATAAACAGTGCCTGTTGATTGAGGGAGGTGGTTAACCTCTGATTTATTGAAGGAGATTTAGTTCTGGACCAAAGTTCACATTCTTGCTTTCATGCAGCACACAAAGGATGATAATGGAGATAATGGCTGATACAGTAAAATTGTTTTCATCTGGACTTTGCACAGAAATCAGTGAATGGTACCTGAATAGGTGAGTTTCTTAGGATTAGAGAGGGCGTGTTAAGTGGACAAATGCTATGCAGCATTTTTGTCTTCGATTCCAATAATACAAAATGTTGCAGTGTTGCACTGAATTATTTTTATGTAATTTTATTTAAATACACATAAGCAGAAAGCAGTAGCCCTTTACAGTCATAAAACCAAAATGCATTTAAAATTAAGTGCAGATAAAGCTATAGCACCAATGAAATTCAAATGAACGTGCATGTTATGTGGTGGAAAATGCTGATGTATTAAACCCAGTGAGATGATGCTGGATTTGAGTTTACAGCTGAGGTCTTCATGTCTTATGTTTCACGTATCAGCTTGATTCTTTTGAGTTTTGAACATGGTGGGTCACCATCTAACTCATTAACACTGACTTCTACAATATGCAGTCATGAAAAAGTTCCTATTACCCAGGTCCATCCATCCTGACTGCAAGTAAGCTGCTGCAGATTCTTCCAGCAAGAGGGGATCCCCTCAATAAACTGACAGGACAAGTGTGGCACCGACTTGGAGATGGGGACTTGGTGTTTAGCCAGGGATTACCCTACCAAGGCCCCACTGTCCTAATTTTCTCTGTTCGAAGTGCCACAAAACCTTTGTTTGGCCATGATGTGATGTCCTTTGGTACTTAAAGCATCAGCACACCTGGGGGTTGGGTTCTGCCTGCCCATCACCCTTCCCTCCTCCAGGATTCAGACAGATGCAGCCCAGCTGAGCAAATGGACTCTCACAGGTGGGTTTTATTCCCCAAAGTGACAGGAGTTGTGGACGTTGCCTGAAGTTACATTGGAACTTTCAAATATCTCTTTTCACCCCCTAAACTAGAAAATTGTCTCCGGCTCCACGGAGGTAGGTGCTTTGGAACACATGTTAACACATCTTAACACGGTGCCTGAGCACTGGGAGAGGGAGGGAGCCTGCACCCCCATCAAAGTGGCAGAAGCTCAGCTGTCCCACCCGCCAGAGCCAAAGCCACTCTTGTGGGAGGACAGAGAGGAGAGGTCCTGCTGGCAGCTGCTCCCAGACCCGCACCTGTGCTGTCAAGTGAGCAGTGAGGACGGCCCAGGAGGCTAACTGCACACCTGCACACTCTAGGCGGGGGCAGGGGGGCAACTCTGTTTCTAGGGAGCCAAAGCTATGTTGAAATTTCGATGATGGTTTTGCTTGCTTTGAGAGAGAGTTGCTGGGTGTTCAGGTAAGAAACTTTGCATGGATTTGGGAGACCCTGGGATGGCTTTCCCTGGGGACTGGGGAGACAGGCCTGGCACCCCACTTCCCACATACATTTCCCCAGGGTGCTGAAGCTGAGTGGCCCCCAGATCCTCAAGGTCTGTTCCAATTCGTGGGGCACCTGGAGAACAGATAGGGGAGAGGGTCTAACCTTGACACATGGAGATGAGTGGGACCTTGGATGGCGTCTTTCTCACCTGAGCCCCCGGCTCCTCACCCCTGCAGCAACCGGCTGGTGAGAGAGCTCCAGGCCTGGGTTCCTGAGATACCACCCTTGACATCCTCCTGGGGCGGGGTGGGGGAGGGGCGAAGAGAGGACAGTGGCCTTGACTTGGGCTTCAAAGGTGGCCTGGCTTTCTCTCCCAGTAGCAGCAGCAGCACCTGGCAATCAGCATCCTTTAACAACAGTATAGAATCATCAGCTAACGTACAAAAATTTAAATTCAGACACAAGGCGGAGTTTAGGGCTGTTGATGTGCAATGAAAAGCTTATAAAAAGGGCAAACATGAGAACTGAGCGTGTCCATGGGAGGATCTCACCCATGCCTGTGGATAAGGCATCTGCTTGCATGTAATTGATGTGCTGTTCATATTGATAAAAGAAATTTTCACCTATGGAGGTCTGGGGAAGTCATCCCGGCTTATACATGAGTTACCTTGCATTTGACACTAACGAAAACAGCCTGTTTGTGGCCTATCAAGCATACATTGTACACCTGTTTTAATTTTTAAAGGAAAGGGCACATTGACCGGAGGTTAAAAAAAAAAGTCCATGTTAAAAGTAAAGATTAAGTACCTCCCTTTCTGGGGCACCCATGCTGGTCCTCCTCTGATGATGACTGCCTTCCCGGGTGCCAGGGCCACACAGGCTCACTCTGTACTTCCATGTTGGTCTGTTTTTTGTTTTTGTTTTTTTGAAACCTTGAAGGAATGTATCTCTGACTTGCCTGACTTGTTTAATGTTTATACTTCTGACAAAATACAAAACTGTGCTGAAGACCATGCTTCTCTGGAGCAATATCTCAGAATCATCTGAGAAGCTGGCTTCTGGGCTATAGTCCTCAGTTCGGCTCAAATAAACCTCTTTTCTAGTCTTATTTTAGATTGTTTATGACTATTTTCGTTGACAATGTGTTTATGGAAGCAAGTCCTCTAAGGGCGTGCCAGCAGACTGCCTTTCCAGTGACGCACCCTGAGAGCACTCTCAGGCTGGCGGAGTACTCGCACCATCCTTAGCTTTCCAGCTTGCCCTCCTCACCCCGTCTGCAAGGCTCAAGCATCTCTCAAGGCCTGGTGGCAGCCTCGCCTTCCCTTTTGTGTCTGCCACGCTGGCTCACACAGAGCTCTCTGGATGCTGCCCCACGCCCATCATTCAGTTCATCCCAACTTGCAAAGCAAGACCGAGCCAGACCTGGAACAGGGAGTTCACCATTTCCCTGCGTCATCCTGGTTCAACTCTGAGCCCCATAGAAAGATATGCTCTTATATTTCTTTCCCAAAGCAACTATCACAGTGCCTGGCACCTCCACCCTTAAAAGGGTGGATCTGAAACAATGCGGATTGTCCCCTATTCAGCTTGGCAGTCTCTCCTCGTGGCCACCAGGCTCCTAGCTGAGCATGAGTTTCTGCATCTGCGACGTGTGAGCGCATCGTTTTCCCTGCTGGCTCCACATGGGGCCATGAAGCAAACAGCGGCATTAAGGTAATGGGCATGTCTGTGCTTTGGACATGGCTCAACTCTAAGTTTTATTATCACTGCTGTTTCAGATCACTTTTTGCATTTGCTCCGTTTTATGGAGGAGAAGAGTCATGTTAAGAGAGACTGTGATTTTTGAAGGTCCTCTGATGAGTAAAAGGTGGACTGGGAACTCAGGTCTCCAAATCCAGCATGATTTCATGTGCTAACAGGCTCTGTCCATGCACCCACGGAGACCGGCAGTCCTACGGGTGGCCACTGGGGCAATGGAGGTGAAGAGGGCAAAAATCAGAGCAACCACACCGCGTGCTCACAGCACGAGCCAGCCTCCAGAACTCTCCACACGAGAGAAGCACCAACATCTGCCCTGGCTGAGCTGACGGAGACAGAGCAGGGGACAGGCCATGAGAAAGATGTGAAGCATCTTCCCCAAATTACTCAGGGCTGAATCATTGCGGGTGCCTCAGTGCCCTTGCTTTGTAAAAAGCGAATGTGTTTCGAAAAAGGGGGTAAGCACTTCTTGTTTTGACCAGAAACAAATGCAAACCAGACCCAATTCCTCTCATCAAGCAGAGCTTGACCTTTTGCTTCAGAAATCTCTGCAAGGACTCAATGCTTCTTGGAGCGGGTGGGGTGAGGGGAGAATGGAGCATCTGTAACTGAAGCTCCTGCCAGAGATGCCGTCTCCAGGCTGGACTGGAAGACTTTCCAGGCACCATGAAACCTACTGATTGGACACACTGGTGTGAGCTGATGAAACAGCATTTGGGGCACAGGACTGAGTGACTTGTACTCCTCCACGGCCTTCTGTTCTGTGTTTTCCTCAGATGTATGACAGCCGTATAACAACACAAAGGAATGACACTCAAGTTCAGTGGATGAATTCTTGCCATATAATATCTATGTGGAAATGTTAATTGATTTGGGGCTTCCTGTGAAAGGGGGCCAGGGACAGGGAATTTGGAGACCCTGAGCTTTAGGTGTGGCAGAGGTGGCTAGCTGTCCTCTAAGGAATCCCATGGTCCTGGAGAGTCATTGCTGAAAAACGGCCTCCTCCCAGGGGCTAAGTTTCCCAACCCCTAGCCCCACATCTCAGTGGGGTCATGTCACTGCATCTTGGCAATGGAAATGTAAGCAGCAGTGATCGGCTCACCTCTAGGCCAAAGCAGTTAAAAACTAGGGGTACCTTCTTCCCATTCCCTGGCTTCTCCATCACGGGAAGCAAAAGTCTCGAGGGCAGAGCCACAAGATGGAAGGAACCTGGATCCCTGAGTCACTGTGTGGCAGGTGGCCTGCTAAATACTAAAATGGACTTTGTAGAGTAAGAACTAAGTTTCCATGGTGATAACCTCTGAGATTCAGAGGCTTATTTGTGACAGCATCTAGCATTACCTAACTGATCCACAGAACGAGGGAACAGATGAGGGGAGAGATGAGGGTTGGAGGGAAGCCTGGTGGCAGAGCAGCCTAGAGGAGGGAGGCAAGCACCACTGTGCTTTAGGAGAAGTAATGTTTCATCCAGAGTTCTCTCTTTCCTTTTTCTGTGTGTAAAAGAAGGAGAAAAAAGGAGAGAGAGATTTGGCAATGTGAAAAACCCTGCTGAGAAGCTTTCTTCTCCCAGAGCATTTTTTTGGGGGGGTGGGGAGGGGTTAGTGATACATTGAAAGAATGATGAGCAATAAAAAAGGAGCCACTCTCTGCCCCAGAAAAACTCAAAAATTATAGAAATTAAAATCATGTCATTTATACTAGGAGGTTTAGGGAGGGGAAAAGAGAGTACATCGAAGATAAAATCTGCATCAATGGCAAAAAGTCAGTAAGTCATACCTAAATTTGGTTAATCCAAATACTATAGTATGTTCATATTATTTAGAAATAGAAGAGTAGGTGCCAGAATAAAGAGCTGAAAGAGTTGGAAAGGCTGGTGTCCAGGGAGCAGGAAGTGTGTGTGCGTGTGTGTGTGAGTGTGTGGAGTGATGGGGCGAGTGTGTGTGTGTGTGTGAGTGATGCGGCGAGTGGGGCTAGATTTTGCTCTGTGTCTTCTAGTGATATCTTTGCCTTTCAGGACTATGAGAATACATTATTTTTTGGTTTCAATAAAACAGTAGGATGAAAATTATAAAAGGATGCCAACAAAATAAAGTAAAGAAGAAACAAAAAGAATAACAAAAAGGAGACGAGGAAAAGAAACAGAAGGAGAGAGAAATGACCCGCAGAGATTAGACCAAGTGCTCGCCTCCCCTCCCCTCCACGCTTCCACACTTTCCAAGGGGCAAGGCTTCTTCACATGCTAAACTCTTCAAGGACAATTCCTTTTATTCCAACTGGTGGCCAAATTCCCAGAGCACCAATCCATTTATTTATAAGTTGCTTTATGCCTGGAGTGAGCGTTTCTGGGACAATCATTTTGTCTGAGTGGTGTCCTGGACCTTAGCACTAGACAATAAGGTTAGCATCTGAAGGAATAAGATACACTTCTATATGCCCGACAAAATGCCAGGTACTAGGGGATCTGAGGAGCTCATGGCCAGTAGGAAACGGCCGTTTATTGAAATGATGTGCTGGAGCCGGGTAAGTGCAGCGACAGGAAGGTCAGTGTCCTGGGAGGGGAGCCTGGAGGGAAGTCAAGTTTATCTGGGGTGGGGGCGCTGGGCGTCAGGGCAGAGGAAGGCGACCTCTGAGGGCGGAGCCTGGACCCAGTCTCAGGTGATGACCGGCCTTTTCCACCTGGGAAGCAGGGAGGGGCACGGGGGTGGAAGCAGCTTTACGAGCTTGATGTGATGAGAGGAGGGGTTTGAAGTGTGTTGAGAAACAGTTGAGAGGTGGTGACATCACGGTGTGACCAGGCCAGAGGGTCAAGTGAAGGAGGGGCGGCCTGGTGGGAGGTCACTCAGGTGAGCACGGACCAGAGGATGGGCCTGGCCAATGAGAGTCATAGGAGATGACCAGGGCTGCGGCGGGGAGGTGCTGAGGCCCTAATCTAGGCAGTAACATGGTGTGAAGGAGAGGGAACCAGGGACCCCCACGGGGTATCCAGGATAACTTCCAAGTGTCCAACACGAACATGCGTGCCAGCAGGAGCCACCACAGAGTCTAAGAGCCCAGGGGAAGAGAACCAGCAAAGGGCATGGGCCAGGGAGGTGGAGAGTCAGCCCAAGACATGTTGTGTGGTCCAGCCCTGAGAAACGGCCACCTGGAGGCACGAGCAGCAGGTAACATGTCCCATTGGACACATTTGTTTGTCCCCAGTGAAGTGCACAGAAGAGATTCAGACTCAGGTCCTGGCTGCTCCCTCAAAGCTACTTCTCGCCCTTCCCCTCCCCACCCCACTGCACGGATGCCCAGGTGCTGCCTTTCCATGGAGGGGGAGGGTACCTGCAGAGGCAGGAAGGGCTGATCTGCTCAGTGAGGCACCCCCCCCCCCACCCTGAGCCAGATGGGCCTCACTTCAGGGCAAACAAGTCTCAGACACTCTCAGAGCCACCCTGCCACCAACAGCTCTGAAAACGTACGAGGGCCCCCATCCCCCATGTTCCCCAAGCAGGCACACCTGTAGAGAGGTAGGTGGGGCCTCGCCAGGCCTCAGAGCCAGGTGATCCCCATCCCAGCACTTCTCCAGTCCTTCCAGGAGAGAGGGTGCTGTTGACGCCTCGTCCAGGTTAATAAAACTGCTGTTTGGTTCCTATGTGCCTGGTGGTTCTTCATGCATAATGGAGAAGGAGTAACTGATACTTTCTGGTGCCTCTTGGCTGGGAATCTCTGAGAATAAACCTTGTGAGTTTTACATAAAGAGAAGGAGATTCTTGTGGGGAGGCAGAGCTTCTGTAGACCCTGTCTGTGGGCCTCCTTGTGCCCCCACCAGAATTACAGCTGTGGCTGACGCTGGTGAGAGGTATTAGAACAGAGAACCTTCTAGGTCTTATCATCAGAGATTCTCAACCTTGGTTGTCTATTAGAATTAATTGGAGGGGGGTGTATTTTAAAATCACTGAGGTCTAAGTCCCACCCTAGACCAACTGAATCTGAGTCTCTGAATCTCCATCCCCCCAAGGGGTGGGGGTCAGCTTGCTCTGAAGTGCTCGCCTTGTAAACTCTGATGGTTGTAGATTTGAAAGACCCAGACTGTGGGTTCAACCACAGCAGCGTGAAGGCGGATTTTATCTGTAAAAATAAGGACCTTTGTGACCTGGGGGATGGAGTTGTTTAGTGAGGGATATTCCATCTTCCTGGGTAATGCAGAGAAAAAACCAAAATGGAACGATCAGGAAACAAAAAGCTAAAAATAAACGTGGTGTGCTCTGCTGACAGGAGGGAGCTGAGACAGAGCTGATCCTCCGTTCAGCACTGGGGTGCCAGGAACATCTGGGGAAACAGCAATGAAGAGGTTTTAAGAGGCAGAGAGGAGCCTCTAGTAAGGATGAATTTCTCAGGTTTTCAGGAAGTGTCTCAAATGTTGCTTTCTGAAGAGACGTTCACAGCCATCACCACAAACCTCCTCAAAGGTGAGGTCTTCCTGCTGAAGTTGTGTTTATAGGAAAAAAAAAATCACACATCAAACAACTGGCCAGACCCACTGGGATTCTGCCGAGGCTGAAATCAAGCGTATTTAGCTTTTTCATATATATTTGCACTCATTTTCCTCTCACAGAAATTCCTGAACTCTGTTCTGGTGTCGGGCTGAGCTCTGGACTGTGCAATGAACTGGTCTTGCCACCAAAATGTTCACAGGGCTTTGGGATCTGCTGGGGTTTTCTAACATTGGTGGGGGTGGGTGTAGTACTGAGATAATCTTGGGGTTCTTCCTGAATCTTTGGAAAAGCAGGAAATGTGAGAGACTTGGCATTGGATTCCTGCCCCTTGGCAGGTGCTAAAGGAATTACACCCTTTCCACTGGAAAGAGCTTGAGAAACAACAGTTTCAGAAGAAATCCGCCTGAAATCTATTTCCATCAGGAGCTGCTTTCTCTAACACTGAGCAGAATGAGAAATTTGAAAGGAGAATTATTTTAGACTTCGGTGTCTTTGGCCTTTAATTCCTATGTGGAAATTTAAAAATGGGAAACAATTTACAGTATCCCTATGTGAGAGCATTCTTCAATGTACATTTGGGCTCACCGTGCTCTCTCCAGGGCTGCATTAGACAATATGGCTGAACTTATGGACAAAGTGAAACAGAATGTGGGTGAATTTTCAAAATAGGGGAAAATATGGCCTTGGAGTTAATTTCATTAATGCATCTCAGGGTCTGGGGACAGCAGCCGCCCTGTTGGTTTTGGGCTGTACTTGACCAGACTGAATAGCCTGCAGACTGTGGGTGATGTAAAATATCCAAATGCTATTCCAACAACCTAATCACTCTCACTGACCTTTCTTGGGTTGGTAAAGTTGTCCTCAAAAGAGATCACATTTTAGTAAATCATCTTTCATTTTTCAGTTGTGCAAAATTTCAGGTGGATCATGGATTTGACATCACCTCATTGCAGGCAAATATCTACTCTCCAGTTGGATTAAGTTTTCTATTTATTTAGCCAAAGATGCAGACACCTATGGAAGTGAGGTGGTCACACAGAACAGAGAGTAGAGTATCCACTCTGATGCATTAGAGTCTCCTTTGGCCCTTTATTTATCTGCAGGATGTTGCTGGGCCTACGAAAGTAAATTTTGTATTTTTCTATGACATCCAGGAAAACCCAGTTCTGCAAGTTCACCCCTGGACTGCCATTTAATATTCTTTTAGCTGGGGACAGAAAGGCAGTGAGAAAGAGAGAGAGAAAGAAAGAAATTGGTTCACACACATGAGGGCTGCAAGTCCGAAATGTGCAGGGCAGGCCAGCATGCCAAAGACCCAGGAAAGAGCTGATGCAAGTTCTAAGGCGGTCTGGAGGCAGAAGTCTTTCTTCCTCAGGGGACCTCAGTCTTTTAAGGTCTTCAATCGATTGGATGAGGACCCTGCACCTTACTGAGTGTCGTCTGCTTAACTCAAAGTCTACGGACTTAAATGTTAATCACGTCTAAAAAATGCTTCCACAGCAACATCTAGACAGGAGTTTGACCAAACAGCTGGGCACCAGGCATTGTCTAGCCAAACTGATGCATAAAATTAACCAGCACAGATGATAAAGCTGAAACTCAGAGCAGCACTGAATGCTGTAGCTAGGACTTGAGTTGAGAGCTGACTCCAGCATGTGTTCCATCAAAGAAAGCCACACCATGTCATCTAGAGAGAGAGTGTGTGTGTGTGTGTGTGTGTGTGTGTGTGTGTGTGTGTGTTGGGATGGGGCGTAGAGGCACTGGGACTATGAGTCCAGGGTCTGCGCAGGGTAGCAGCCGTTTTTCCTCCTTAAAAATCTTCTGATCCTTTATAGGGAAAATACCCTGAGATTTCCCCAGATTTCTCAGAATAGTATTTCTGGTCCTCCAGGACCTGGCTTTGTGGGAAGGTAAGGATTCCTACGTAGACGTAGGAGGCTGAGCTCAGGTCCTGTTCAGCTCAGTTCGAGTCAATCCCACCTGAATTATTTTGCCCTGACCACATGCCGGTTTGCTCTGGGCCACAGTATAGTGTGGGAGAAACAGCAGAAAATAATAACATGGCTCACTCCATGTGAATCCACCAGGAGATGGAGGCAGACAAGCACAGGAAAAAAAAAGGCACAGAACAAAGAGAATCAGGATACACACGGCAGTAGGAATGCAGGACTGTCTCCGATTCCACATTACTCAAATCAGACCTTTCTAATTCAGTCCTTAATAGACAACTCTGAAAAATACAAATTTTTAAAGACCTATTTAAATATCTGTTGCTTTTATATTTTAAGCAAGCTTAGTTTGCCTTTGACAGAGAGCTTAATGGTAAAGAACTTGGAATCAGCAGTGATGTGTGTGTGTGTGGGTAATTAATTGGAAAGAACCAACAAACATGGATTTGAATCCTAATTGGTGCTAAAATTAAAATAAAGGTGAAATTAAGACTCTCATGGAAATATATAATGAATACATGCCAAGAATTCTATTTAACTCATTAATTAATGAGGAAATGAGTAAAATGTAGAAACAGCTTCAATGGAAAATTCAAAGAGCCCACAAATACAGATAGTCAGGAATTGGGAAATGAATTTGCAAATAGATGCAAAACAATTCAATGTCCACAGGGCAATAATCAAGTGCATCTCCAAGGACCAAAATTCATTTGTATTTCCACGGACAAGAATTATTTGCATTACTATCAGTTTTCTTCAGTTTACAGAGTAGTAAAATAGCACAGAGAAGCACAGAAGGTAAAGATATCTTGAAAGGATGCTCTTAGAAAGAATACCTAGTAATCTGCTTTTTTTCCCATTTCAGAGACTTTCATATTTTTTTTCTTGCTCTAGGGAATACTGGAATACTAGCTTTAGGCATGTTATTTAACCCCTCCATTCCTCATCTGTGAAATAGGACTGTTATTTCTTCACTGGTTTTTTTATTTTTTTTTTCAGATTAACATATATATACATTTTCTGACAGAGTATTTCTTTCAATCAATGTTAGATCTTCTTGCACTGTATTCTTTTCAAACTAACATGCAAGTTCGCTCTCCCACAACCTCTCCATCTGTGCCCTGGTCCAGCCAACATTTGCTGAAGGCCTATGACACCAGGCACGTGCCAAGCTCACGCACAGCTAACAACCACACAGTGAGTAAATCACAGGCTGTGAGGACCTTGTAGACTGGTGGCAGAGGGTACTGAAGAGACAGACCAACGAGTACATCAGTAATTATGATTTCGTGTGACATGCTAAGGGACAACTGGAATCCAGGGAGGGTAGCCCAGGGCATGTAAGTAGTGGTTCAGAGCAACGGCTCAGGAGCTGCGCTGCCTGGGCTAATTAACTGTGTCCTTGGCCAAGTCACTTAACTTCTTTACGTCTCAGCATCTTCACCTTTAAAATGGGAGTGATACTTGTAGGTTGTTGTGTAGACTGAATAAGTAAGTTAATGTCTGTGAACATTTGGAGCAGTTCCTGGCACCCAGTAGGTGCATTCTAAATATTAGCTATTACTATTTTTTTAATTGAAGTATAGTTGATTTACAATGTTGTTAGTTTTTGGTGTCCAGCATAGTGATTCAGCTATACATATATATATTCTTTTTTGTTATACATTATTACAACATATTGAATATAGTTTCCTGTGCCATACAGTAGGAACTTAATGCTTATCAATTCTGTATATATATAGCAGTATATATCTGTTAATCCCAAACTCCTAATTTACCCCACCCCCTTCCCCTTTGATAACCATAAATTTATTTTGTATGTTTTGTCTATTTTGTAAATAAGTTCATTTGTATCATTTGTTTAAGATTCCACATATACGTGATATCTTATGGTATTTTTCTTTCTTTTTCTGACTTCCTTTGCTTAGTATGATGATCTCCATGTCCAGCCATGTTGCTGCAAATGGCATTATTTCATCCTTTTTTTTTTATGGCTGAGTATTATTCCAGTATATATATTTCATGAATTAGTATGCATAGATTGAACAAAGAGTAGTTTCTACATAAAAACCTAAATCAGGGAAAGACAAGAATCATAAGACAAGATTTATATATCCCTTAGCAGTTGCCAGGCTGAACTGCTGCACCACGCACATGCAATCAGTTGGTTTTACGGTGCTCTCGGGTTCTCTCCCTCCAGTGTTACTTTCCCAGGCTAAGATGTTACTGAATTAAATCCTACGGACCCTGCTGGGGCCCTGGCCGGGCTCTTGGTTAGGGTTCCAGCAGCCCAATGATGAAACTGACGCTGAGCTCTGCGACGCGCGATCTTTAGTCAAGGGTCAGAAGATGCACAAGCGGAAACGAAGTTCACGGATCAACTTCTCGCGGGATTTGAAGTTCACGGATCAACTTCTCGCGGGATTTAAGGCGGGAAGACAACGCGAGGCTTATTGAGGCTAATGACGGAGCAGCTTATACCTTGCTCTGCTGGGGAAAGGGTGAGGCTTTTCAGGGAAGTAGGGTGCCACCCCCTGTTTATCCTTTTTCAGTCCTTACTATCGGGTTCTGGCTGCTGGCGGGTGCGTTGCTTTGGACGCTAATGTAGTCAGACCAGCGGTCAGTGAGACTCAGGGCCTGCCCCAGGGCAGCTGCTCCGCCATCTTGGTCCCGGCCGGTTTTGGCTGGGTTGTTTGCGCGTAGCTTGCTTTCTTACCTGTTTATTATAACCTCGTGCTCAAAACTACCCTCGAGGTGAGGGGAACGAAGGTGGATCTGAACTGGAACTCAAGGCTGGCGCCAAAGCAAGGCTGCGTTTCTCTGCACCGAGACTGAGGAACTCATCACCGGCTCCGACCTGCCTTTGGGCAGACTTGCCTGAGACACGCTCGACTGTGGTAAACGGAGGGACCAACGAGCAGAGGAACAGGTACGGATGGTGACTCTCTCACAAGGCTGGGGACCCGGCCGGGTAGGCTGCAGGGGACGGGAGTAGGCGGAATGGATCTCCCTCATCACCCCTTCACTGCCCACTGCCCCCAGCCCAGCCCCACTGAGCCACAGGCCCTCCCCATCACCCTAGCTCTTTTCTCCACTGAGAAATCTGGGGACTTTTTTTTGAAAATGAAGGAGACAGATCCAAGGCATTCCCTACCCTTACTTCTATTACTAGTTCCTGGTGGTAGCGTATAGAGACACGAGCGTCACTGGTAGATACACAGCAAAAACAAGCTGGAAGGGCCCTGGGTTGGTGGGCTAAGACTTCCCTGGTTAATTGATGGGGCTGGAGTCCTGGTTCCCTAGGTGCGGGCTCTGGGCCGGCAGCATCAGCATCACCTGGGAACTTATTAGAAATGTAAGTTCTTGGGCCCCACCCCAGACCTCTGGAAGCAGATATTCAGGGCAAGGGGCACAGCAGTCTGCTCACCATGCCGTTTGGAAGAAGGTGATGCTAATATAACTTGAAGTTTGAGAACCATTGGTTAGGTGAATTTTAAGTTTCCTTCTGGTTCAAATAGTCTATGATTCCCTGCTCTTATCTACGAAGAGGCCAGATTGTACCTATTGCCGATGACATCTGGGAGGATGACAGGCAGGAGAGCGACCTCACACAATGAAAATGGAACTAAATAGGAGGCCATGTAAGTTCCTTTCAAGGCATCATCTATTATTGCCGTTACCTGAGTTCCATTTGCTAATTTATTGAAGCAAAAGCTGAAAAGGAGACCTGTGGGAAGGTCCCGATGCCCTGCAGTGAATGCATTAAGGAACAGCTCTTGGTTGTCCCTGAAAGGCCCCTGGAAAGGTTCCCCATGGGCAGCACCTGGAGAGGGAGGCTGACAGCAGCTTCGTGCATCTCAGAGAGGATATTGTTTCTCCCACTGGTTTCTGACACAATCGGGCAAGTGTGCGCTGGCCCGGCCGGCCTCCAGCTGCAGCTGTGTGCCCTGCGTTCCCTGGAAGGATGCCTGCAGCCTGAGAAGGGGTGATCTGTTTCCGTGAGAGGCACCCCCAGCTCCTGTTGACAGGTTTGTCGTTCACAAAACTTCTACTTTCTGGAGCTGCTTTCCTGGGCCAGAGCCAGAAAGCAGTTACCTCAGAGCCTAGCACATAGTAGGTGTGATGAATAGCACACATTGGGTCATTTCTTAAAATTGCTCTGGGGCCCAGGCAGAATCCCAGAAACAGTTTTGGGCAGCGCCTAGGCTTGTGGTGCTGCAGGGAGGGACACGTGATCTCAGACTCCTGCTCTTCTCAGCTCCTGTCTAATAGATAAGCCATGGAAGGAAATTACATTTTGCCACATGGCACGCTTGATGGTTTCACATCTACAGACGTTGCATTACAGTCGCCACGGGATTGCTGGGTTGGAGTTGTTTCTAATTTCCAGATGAAGACTCCAGGGTGTAGAAAATAAATATCCTGACCAGAGCTATACAAGATACTAAAATTAATTTCATTTATTTATAGTACATAGTACTTACTATGTTGGCAAATAATATACTCATTATAGAATGAATTTCTGTTTCTAATTCTGTTTATTTAGTTATATCTATTTATTCTATCATATTTAATATATCTGTTTAATTATTTTAATCATCACAAATGCTTTAAATAGGTATTACTGTCACCATTTTAGAGATGAGGAAACTGAGGCTCAAGAGGATAAATTAACCTGTCCTCGGTCACAGAGTTGGGAAGTGACTGAGCTTGAATTATACCCCAGTAGGTGTTTGGATGGATAGAAGCTGTCATAGCCTGCTCTCAGCCATGCTTCTTTGGGGTGTGGAATTGAAGGTCGCCTGGACCCCTGCTTCTTGTCTGTGGTTGCAGTGTCTGAATTTTCACCATCAGCAATCTTTTGGGTTCTAATCCCCCTCAGCCCCCAACCCCAAGTGATTCGTCTTCTCTGCGAGTGTGGATATTCCTGGACAGGTGAGCCGTTAGCTGAGTCACAGACAGTATGTGATGAGATGGTCAGTGAGACTTTGATACTTTTATAAGATCACACGATGAGCATGTAGTTCATCATAGAGTCTTCCCTCCTGACAGTGGCACTACAAGGAGTATGGGAACCACTGGCGCTGGGGCAGGAGGTGGGGCCCCTGTCCAGAGGAGAATTCCAGAAGGGAAGTGTGAAGGAGGGGGTTGAAGAAAACCACCTTCACTACATTTGGCTCGTGGGGTAACGTGGCCTCCATCTCGCAGATGAAGAAATGTGCCCAAAGATGTTGGAAGAGAGCTTTGGTTGAATTGAAGTCATTCGGTCAGTGAGTCATAGACGCCAACAACAAACTTATTCTGAGCATCTTCTCTGTGCTGAAGACTGGGCTCCACAGGGGAAGACAGGGAAAACTCCATCACCACACACAAGAAACCCACAGTCAAGGGCAGAGACTCACCGGCATGTAGATCAACTACACTGAGGTGTCATAACAGCAGCACGAGGTCTGTAGTTTCAGTCAAGTACTCTAATTTTCGCAGATAAGAGAGGAACAGTGGAGAAAACGCCCTTCTCCACTTCTGAATGCCAGTGATGAGCATGGGGTCTGCAGGTTACAGAGGACATTCACACGTCAGCCAGAGGGCTCAGCACATGGCTGGGGAGGGGGTGAATCCACCATGTGAAGCTGTATTTTCCTGAGCCTGTGATCACGTGACGTGTGAGCAGCAGAACTGGGACTTGAACTTGTGTCTGAGATTTGAAGTCCCCTGTCGTTGCCAACATCAGGGTAGGTGAGTGGGGCAGAGCCGGGACAGTGAAGTCTATTTCCTCAGGATGGGAGGAGGCTCAGGGAACCTGGCCTCCAGATCCAAATGCATCCGTCATTCAGGCAGAGCTAAGAGCAGGAGATGAAGGCAGAGAAGCCTCAAGACATCGGGGTGGCTTATAGCAGAGTTGAGGGGAGGATAGAGGGGATTGACAATTACTTGCGCTGCTTGGGCGCTAAGTATACAAACGAGATCTCCTTTAATCACATGAAACTGCGACACAGGATTGTGGTCTTGCTCAAGGATGAAGGGACGTAGCTGGCTTAAGCCTGCCTTGTTAAGAAGTGTCAGATGGGCTTTGAACTCTGGTCTGCCTGAATCCAAATCCAGCTCTTCCTTCTTCCCTATACTGTTTTCCAGCCCATCCTTTACAGTCCTTACTGTGGCATCTGTCTCAGCTGTCCTGCCCCGGCCATGACTTTACGTGTGGTGACACATGGCAAATCTTATGCTATTCACAACATTAGCTTCGTGTGAGGGTTTTACAACCGTCTAGTGGGGAGAACTGTTATCTGTCAATCCAGGAAGCTTGATGTAAGAGGCTCAAAAGGGAAATATGATACAGAGGCATGAGACTAGCTTGCTGGGGGACTGCTTAATTCTAGAGAGGTGGAGAAAAGAAAGCAAGCTCTCCAGGCTGAGGGATAAGTGTAAGCAAAGGCTTCCAGGTGGAGGACACAGGGGTCCTGGGGTTTGTGAGAGGGAGGGAGGGAGAGGGAGATCAGATTAGATTACTCGGCCTCCTGAGGCCACACCACAGTGAGGAGGTGGATTTCATTTTAGGAACGGGGAGGGCACTGAGGGGTTTTTAAGGAGCTGGGTTGGGGAGAGGGGACGTTGTGGGAAGGATGAACAGCAGAGAGGTGACGGGGGATCGGGTGGATGGAGGCTTGCCTCAAGGGAGGAGCAGTGGAGACTGTGAGCAATGGGTGGACTTAGGAATTATTTTGGAGGTAGAACCAGAGGGATTTTTGATTGTTTAGATGTGAGGCTTAAAGGAAAAGGAGAAATCCACAGTATTTCCTGGGTTTGGGGTTGAACTAGCAAGATGATGGTGGCAGAGAAAGTGAATTAAAAAGACAGAGAGGAGCCCACTTAACTCTTGTTTTGGACCCTTTAAATTTCAGAGACCCTGTGAGTGGTTGGGTCTGTGGGTCCATTGGACTTGGCACCTTGGAAATCTTTAGAATCCTACAAAGAACATTTTCAGAGGAATGGAAGTTAGGACATGGAAACAATGAATATGAATGACATGGCGAGGAGTTCTGCTGTGAAGGGGTCAAGGGAAGTTGTTTTTGTTTTTGTTTTTTCAGCAATTTAAATCTGTACTGGAGTCTTTCACAAATATCAAAGGGGATCCAACCTAAAACCCACAACAACTTTCTTAACATACTTTTTTGTTCTCCTTCATGTCTACTTTTTATTTTGAAAGATGTGGAGTTAGAGAAACGTTGAAACAATCATACAGTTCAGGCCTGTGTTCCCTTTATCCAGATGCTCTCTGCCCCTTGCTGGAGACAAGACATGGGAGGCCCCGTGTGATTACTGGAGGGAGCAACCAAGGAGAGGGGAGGTTACAGAGAAGGAAAGTCCTCGGGAAGATGAAAGGTGGCTTGTCTCAGGGTATAAATGAAAGTTCCACCTTGGATGAGAGCAGGGCTGTAACAGGAGGGAAGAAGTGAGATGCTGAAACTTTCTGGTGGCCTCCCCTGCTGAGAGTTGAGGGGTTCTGGGCAGTCTGAGGAGAGCAGGGAAGGGTTGCACAGGGAGGAGTTGAAGATGCAGCAGACTGCAGTATTAAGCTGGAGATCTGTGGTCTTGAAGTTTCACTGCATGGGGTTTCTTTAGTAATGTTGAGCAACTTGGGTGTAGGCATGCAGAATGGAAATGGTTGTATTTCACCAGGACTGGGTTTTGCTACAATGGAGGGAGGAAGGGTGGGCAACGGACTGACTATAAGGAGGACCAAAGAAGCAAAGCTGGGTGACAAAGAGGCAGCAAGATGGGGAGAAGAGATGGCCTGTGGGAGCAGGGGATGGTCAGAGGCTTGACAGCCTTATCACTGCAAGAAATGTGCTCCCTCTGGAGTGCTGGAACCACAGATCTGGGGTGAGGACATGGTGGATGGTTGGGGGCCGTGGGTGTTAAGAGTTCAGAGGTGGTGCCATCCTTGTGTACAGAGCCCAGAACGTGCTCGTGTCATGAGCATGACTGAGAGGTTGCTGGGGCAGAAACGGTCCTTAGTGAGGTTGGACATCGACAAAGAGGGTACTGAGTAGATCATCCTTAGGGACTTGACGTCACCTGTGACGGCAGCAGCTGAGGTGGAGAGGGAAGCGGTGAGTCGGGAGCCGAAGTCTTCAGTGATGGGCCAATGGCTGGAGGTTAGAAGGTGACTGCGGGAAGATGGAGGTTGGAGGGGAAGAGAATTTGGGCTCGGGTAGGTCTAGGGTGTGTGCCCTGTAGAAGGAGGGTGGGAATACGGGCTGGCCCGGGAGATGTGGGCTTGCGGGCTGTGGCAGTATTCTTCCTCACATCTCGGAGAGGAATAGGGACAGGGAGTTCAGGATCTTGTGTTGCACATGTGATGTTGAAGTCCTTGAGTCCATATGCCGTCCTGGGGAGGTACATGTGTATCAGAGTCGGTATACATCTCACCGCTGAGTAAATGTGGGATCTTGGGCAAGCCCTTTTGCCTCTCAGAGGCTTCATTTCCACATCTGTGAAGCAGTGCTCAGGAAAGTTGTTTAGAAGCTTAAAAGAGATAAGATAGAGATTACAGTCCAGAGGAGGGCTGGAGCCCCAGGAGCTAAGAGAATAGGCTTTAGAAGAAGTTTCCTCCAGAGAGGAGGAGGAAGTGGCAAGTCTGTCTTTTCTGCTCCAGAGGGCCACGGGAAGGGGGAGGGGTAGAGATGTGGAGTGGGGACAAGCAGCTGGTCCGGGACTTTCCTGAATACCCGTCTGGGCCAAGCTGGTGGAGCTGGGAGGTGTGCTGGCTGTGCTGGGATGGAAGCCAGAGGTCTTAGCTGCACTGGCTGCTTGGGTCCCTGGTTGGAGCCTGCAGCGCAGGGCGGCCCCAGGGGCGGGAGAGCAGCAGCTGCTGCAGGGGGAGCGTGGGATGCCCTAGAATTCTCGCTCATGGGCTGGCCAGTTCCCCTTCAGAGAGAGCCTGGGACCCATGGTGGGAAGTTTTTTTTTTTTAAGTGAAGTATCATTGATTGAAAATAGTATGTTCCTGTTAGTTCTAGGTGTATAGTGAAGTGATTCAGTAACACATATATATTTTTTCAGATTATTTTTCCATTATAGGTTATTACAAGATACTGAATATTGTTCCCTGGGTTGTACTGTAAATCCTTGTTGCTTATTTGCTTTATATATAGTAGTGTGTACCTGTTAATCCCGTATTCCTGATATATCCCTCCTCCCTTTCCCTTTTGGTGACCATTAGTTTGTTTTCTATGTCTGTGAGTCTGTTTCTGTTTTGTAAATAAGTTCATTTGTATTGTAGATTCCACATATAAGTGGTATATAATATTTGTCTTTATCTGACTGATTTCACTTAGTATGATCATCTCTAGGTCTATCCATGTTGCTGCAAAAGGCATTATTTCATTGTTTTTTTATAGCTGAGTAGTGTTCCATTGCATGCACAATACCGCACCTTCATTCACGGGAAATTATTTCTTGATTAGCTAGGGATCATGGGCTGAACTGCATCCCAAGTTCGTATGTTGAACCCTGAACCCCAGTGCTTCAGAATGTGACTGTATTTGGAAAGAGAGCCTTTAAAGAGGTGATTAAGTTAAGATGAGGTCTTTAGGGTGGGACCTAATCCAGTGTGACTGGTGTCCTTAATAAGAAAATTTGAACACGTAGAGCCACAGGGGAGCATGTGCACAGAGAAAAGACCATGTGACCACGCGGTGAGATGGTGGTTGTCTGCAAACCGAGAAGAGAAGCCTCAAAAAAACCCAAAGCTGACACCTTGATGTTGAACTTCTGCCTCCAGAACTGTGAGAAAATGAATTTCTGCTGTTTGAGCCCCCCAGTCTGTGGTGTTTTGTTACAGCAGCCAGAGCTGACTAAGACGTTCGGCTAGTCAACACCCCCGAGGACAGCTGTGAGTATTTCCTGAGCACCATCTACAAACACAACTGTTGTTCTTACTTTTGCATTTACTCTTTTCTATTCTGTTGGATTCATAAACAAATTACAGGAAGACCTGGTTACTCCAGCCTTGTCCAGTCATTTACTCAGCGTTTGTGCTCCAGGAACTTTTACAGCTGCTGTGATTTCAGAAAGAGGAAGGATTCTTCAGTGACAACCAATTCCTCATCTCATCCTCGGTTAAATGAATCATCTCCCTGGACCTCATTTGCCCATCTGTAAGACTAGCAAAGCAGTTCTCACCTAGCAGGAATGTAACGTTCAAAGGAGATGAAAGGGATTTGGAAGCATCTGCTCATCAGAGGTGGCTATCTGTTTTTTGTTCGTCTGTCACACCTACCTTCTCTCAGAAACATTGTTTTACTTTGTTTGGGCAGGGAAATGGGTGTGGTTCCTCATGTCACCAGCAGATGGCGCCTAATAACTCTGCCAGTTACAAGGCACGACTGCTCCCCCCCCCCCCCCCCCGCTTCCTTGCCAGCCTCCCCTACACTCCAGCCCCTTCCCTGCCTTCCTCTCCTTCTCAGTCATTCCAGGTCCCAGGCAGAAAGTCACACAAAACACTTCGAGTCTGTCAGCAGATTCCTGGAAGGTCACGCTGAATGATGAATGCTCCCGGCTAGGATCGGAGGGTTCTTTTATTTTCTTATTTTCTTCCCTTTTCTTTCTTTTTTTGCCTCCCATGAATTGCATCACTGGGCAGCCTCTTGGCTTTATTCATCAGACTCCTGTGGTTTTTAGACCTTTCCCAATTGTTCTGCTTCTGCTTCCTTTCCAGGCCCCTTCTGGCCAAGGCAGGGTATCCAGGGTTGGCTGTGGCCAGGGAGCTGGTCCTCGTCCAGCACTTTCCATAGTTACTCCTCTGCCATATTACCTCCCATTTCCAGAGCCTGAACAGATGTGGTCCTGGCGACGGAGACCTGACATTGCTGTGGCCCCAGATGACTGTCTCAGCCCTGTTTCCCGTCTAAGGGGAGCCTTGCCTGGCAGGGAAATGGATCTTATCTGCAACGTCTGATTTTCCTGGGATCAGGGCCCTTGGAAACCCTGGCCTTTGGCATCTTCCTCCCTCTTCCTGACCACACATGCACTGCCCCAGGTATTTTTAATTTTGCCAGCACTTTAAGGAACTACCCAAAACTGGGTAGCCATTTGTCTTGCAGGTATCCTGAGGTGGTCCCAATTTAACATTCTGAACCATTGTCACTGTCCAGGTATTAGGACCATTGAGCTGATGTTTTGTGAGTCCAGCCATCCAGAGGCATGTCTGTGGTACAAGAAAGCACTTTTCTCCTCTGTGTGTCACCCTTACTGTGTGCCGGGCTATGTGAGTAGTTATATGTGCAGAGATCAGGAAAAATAAACCTGGCCCTGAAGGAGCCTTTGAACAAAGGGGCATGAGAAGACAGACTCCAGTCCCTGGAGTGAGACACGCTGTGGGATAGATAGATCACACGAGTCTAGGAATTAAGGGGCGGAAGCAGGAGTGGCTATGCTCACCATCACCCCTGGTAACCCATGGGGGGAGTTTGTGCTTCCTGTCTTGTCTACGTCTTTGGGCTCTGAGGGTCTAGAGGTTTTGGATCCCAGAGTGGCGATGTCATCCCCAGGGAATACAGCAGGAGCCCAGTAGACTTCAGGTTACAGCATCTGCTGGCTGTTTGGGGCTCTTTGTATAAATAACTGTCAGGCAAAGAAAGGAGTTACACTGTTGGTAGAGGTCATTGTGCTCATCATGAGGAAGAGGATCTGCAGGGGAAATACGTTTGGTGTTGTGGTGATCCCCGGGTGTCTCTTTGCACCCTCACACTCAATTTTAACAGTAAATGGTTAAGTTCCACAGCTGTGGCTTAATAGGGGCTCAGACCCCCTTAGGGGAAGGTCTGATCTCCTCCCTCAGGAAGGTCCACATAGATCAGCAGTGCTAGTGAAGGTGATGGGAAACAGTGTGGGTGGTGGAGGCAGGAGATGATGTGTTTCACATGGGACCTTGGAAACTGCAACAGCCTCTCTCTTCTAAGTTTCCCCAGGAAATTTGACCAATCAGAATCCTGAAGAAGCTGTGCCTGAATAGAGTGAACTTTATGTAGGAGGCAGGGGACTGCAGGGAATTGAGTGGTGGAGGGGTGGACTGTGTTGTTGATGTCCATCTAGATTCCTCTTACCTGATAACTCATTCTTGGCTAAAGCTGAATCCAGAAATTGCCTTGGATGGCGGGTGCAGCCCTAGAAATACTTGGAAGGTTATGGTCTCCCCTGGAGGATGGCTTCCAGCCAATGGTTGACTGATGTGAGGATACAGAAGACCAGACTGACCCCTGGCCTCAAGCTGGGACAACTCGGGGGTTTAATTTATATTCCACATGGACTTCAGCTGATCCTAGATCTCTGCTTAGCTTTCTCCATTGTATTGTCTTCTTCCCTCTCCTCTGTGAGGGTCCTTCTGAGAGCCCTCCCATAATGGATCACTGGCACAAAGATTCCTACCTTAGTCCCTGCTTCTAGAGAACCTGACCTAAGATTAATTACTGTGGTAACACAAGTGAAGGAGATACTTTTGTCTGGGAACCCAGATGAGTCTTCCAGGGGGTAGATCTTGAAGGATGCGTGGAAATTTAATTATAGGAAAAGACATTCCAAGCACAGGAACAGCATAAGGAAAGTACAGTAGTCATGCACTCAGTCTGGGGACGATCAGGCTGTCTTATTTGGTTGAAGTGCTAAGCACATGGGGTGGGTTGGGCTGTGAGCAGCAGGAGAAGCAGGTTGACACCAGTTTGTAAAAGTCCAGGTAAGGAGACTGGTCTTCAAGCCTGAAATAACCTGACTAGAGCTCTTCCCCTGCTCTCATGCAATTGGCTCAGACCCAGGGGGCCACTACTTAGGAATTAATCGCTGTATTAAAAAAGCATCCTAGGTCACATTCCGAGTCAGCAGAAGAATTAGGATGTAGAACTCACGCTCCCAGTTTGCAGCCCAAGGCTTTATCCTTTGCTTGTAAATATAAAATCCTTTGACAACTAAAATAATGTTTTTAGCCCACTCCTAAACTGTGGAGATGGATATATCCTGAATCACCACTGAGGATGTGTTCTTAATGTCCTCAAGGGCTTCTTTCATAACAATTCCTAGTAATTAATAGTAATTTAGCCTCACTATATGTCAGGCTTTCATGTACAGGAACTCCTGTGATTCTCACAACTGCACAGGGAAGCACGTGGTATTATTCCCATGTCATAGTTTAAAACAGAGTCACCGGGAGGCCAAGTAAAGTGCTCAATTCAGAAACCTAGGATTTTTCTCACTTTACTGCTAGAGTACATCTCCTTCCTATGTCATTTATTAATTTTTTGTTATTGTTAAGCCATCCCAAATCATAGTGGGTTAAAACAATCACAGTGTATTTATTTGATGATTCTCTGGCTTGGCAGTTGGGCTGGGCTCAGGTGGGTGGTTTTTCAGTGTGCTGGTTGGCGAGGCAGCTCTGTTTCTGGAGGTTAGCTGACTTCTGGCTGGGGCAGTGGGGTAACTGGGCCATGTGTCTCTCATCACCCCACAGACAAACTCAGGCTCTGTCACACAGTGGTTGTCATAGGCCCCCAGAGCAGCAAGGTAAGACATGCTCTGGTGTGTAACAGTCTTTGCGTCACATCCCACTGCCCAGGTTACATGACGAGACTCAGAATAAGTGCTGTAAGACGTGGTCCAAGGGCATGGACGCAGGGTGGGAGGGACTTGTGGCAGTGGTGTCAGTCTATTCATTCTGTTTTCAAAACACTTTTTTAATGTAAAAATGAATATGTATATTTATATATCTTATGTATTTTATGTATTATGTTAGTTTGGAAAATGGAGGAGAGAGAAGAATCTAAAGAAGGAAAAAGTCATCTGTAATGTACCATTCAGAGATAATCGTTGTCCATATTTTAGTGTTTCCTCCTGTGTTAATGGGCATAGGAGGCAGGGCTAAGTGTGTGATATATACATCTGTGTCCTATTTTCTTCTAGAAGAATGGTATCAGAGCCCGCCTTTTTAATTGACATTATGAGCATTTCCCCACGTCACCAAATTATTGAAAATACAATACATTTTGATACTCTGTTGTATTTCTCCCCCATATTTATCCTGATCCTGTCTTTAATATATTAATTTAAAAAATTTTTGCTGTTTAAGTTGTTTCCATTTCTGTTTGTTTTTAGTTATTATAAATAACAGTATATTGAAAACTCTGAAATGTAAATCTTTATCCACATTACTGGTGACTTTCCTAGGACAGATTCCTGGAAGTGAATTACTGGGTCAAAGAAGATAACATTCATAGGGCTTTTCATACACATTGCTAATTGCTTTTCTGGAATTAATTCTCTCACAGCCCTGTGGAAGAGGGCCTGCATTGTGGCACCCTTAAAATCACTAAGTATTATCTCAAAAAGAGAAAAATGATTTTTTTGCCAATTAGGCAAAAAATGGTACCTTATTTTAATTTACATTCCTGGTAGCTAGTAAGGATAAACATTTTAGAAATGGTTATTGACCATTTATAGTTCTTCTGTGAATTTCCTTTTCCTTAAAAAAAGATGTGCATTTTACATCAATTTGCATAAATTATCCTACATTAATGTTATTGACACATTATCACTTAAGTTACAAATGTTTTCCTACTTAGGTTGTCATGTGCCTTTTAATTTTGTTTGGGGGATTAAAAAAAAGTTTTTTGTTTTTTGTGACTAGGGGGAAGTAATTAGGTTTATTTTTTAGTTTAGAGGAGGTACTGGGGATTGAACCCAGGACTTGGTGCATGCTAAGCGTGCTCTCTACCACTTGAGCTGTACCCTCCCTCCCCCTGGGGGAATTTTTTTTTTTGACAGGTAAGGGTTTAAAATTTTTCGTTTGTTTACTCTATTTTTCTTTTTTGATAACAGCCATTGCTTTCATGTTTACCATGCCATTTTTGACCGATCTCTTGAAAGATGTAAGTTATAGTGGCTTTGCCACTTAGCAGAACAGTGTTAAGAAAGGCTGTCTGTCTCTGGAACCAGAACTGACAGCTTGAGCTGATCTGCGGTGCAACGTTTTCCTCACCAGCTAAGCTTGTATCAACTGCCTCTGGGGTCCCTGTTTAACTGACACAAGGCTGCTTGGCAAAGGCCCTTGGGAGCCTCCTGGTGATGCTCTGAGCCCACCAGGAAAACCGTGACACACACCCACTGCTTTTCTTCTTACTGCTGGCCTGAGCCTCTCATCATCCTGACCGGGAAGTGGAGGCCATGCTCTTCTTTGTCTTTTGCAGTCCCCATTGGACTCATCACCAGACACTCCAGAGGTCCATGCTGTGTGGTAGTTTGTGTCTTCCCCACGAATTTGAATCCCAATGGCCGTGAGGCTGATATGTGACCATGATTTGCATGGTGGGTTGATGAACAGGGCCGTCTTGGTCCAGCTCCTGTGTTTCCAGGTAGCTACAGAGTGCTACCCACAAAGTAATAGTGTCCTTTCTCCACGTGTGCTAGAGATGGAAGGAGATACAGTTGGTGCTGTAGATTCTCTTCTGCATTGTTGCGGATATGAGGTTGATTTCTTAGCCCTAGCTAGGAGGGAATATGGTTGTACTGGGAAAAGGTGGGGAATTCAGAGACTTTCAGAACGGGATTCACATCCTTCTTGCCTCTTTTGTGGCTCTGACCTATCATTGACCTTCCTGAGCCTCTACCTCCTCTCAGTAGAAACTGCAGTCATGTGGTCCCTTTCTTAGAGAACTTTCATGAGAATGGAATGATTTGATGTAAATACTGTATGGAATGAGATAATGAGATCATGCTTGGCACATAATAGGTTCTCAATAAATGTTGGCAATTTGTGAAAATTTCAAGAATAAATTTTTGGGATGTCAGGGATCTGCCACTAAGCTTTTTTAGAAGTATGAAGTGATGATTACCTGGTAATACAAAAACACAGGATAAGCACTGCACACCTTCTGGAAGCACCAGTTTTGATATTCAGTGACACAGTGGTATGTGATAGAGTAGGATGCAAAATTCGCATGAACTTCTGGATAAAACATAAGGCTTCACGGAAGTTGCACACCAGTGGGAGGTCCCTTTCATGCTCAAACGCATGGAGGTATGAGTTCTGTCTTTCTTGCTGGTGAGGCTATTATGGTGGAAATGTTCGCAAAGCTCTGGGTAACGGGGAGCTTCTCCCGAGGCGGAGAGCCTGCTGGGTGGACAACTGACAGTGCTTGGAGGAAGCAGTTTCAAACCTCCTGGGGAGAAAGACAGGTGGGATCCTTCTTCGTGGTCTGTGCAGTATCTTTTTAAACTCTTGGTGGGGTCATTGGAGCTGTAGACAGTCTGTTTCTTGCTCTTCCAGGCCCTTGGTGGGATGGCACTTTCCTGGCCCCTTGAAATTAGGTGTGGACATGGGACTTGTCACAGATGAGAAAACGTGGGCAGAAGTGATATGTGTGAGGCTGTGTTCCATTAACCATCTTGCTCTGTGCAGTCTCAGCATCATGGAAACAGGGAAGAGCTTCTCTCAGCCCAGGTCCCTGAATGAGGATGACTTCCCACAGAGTCTCCCAGTTGGTCACGGTGACATGTAGCACAAGCGAGAAGTCAACTTTTGTTGTTTTAAGTCTCTGGGCATTTGGGGTTGTTTCTTCCTGTGACTGCCCCAGAACCAAGCTTATCCTGATGGGTATACTACTTGAGGGCAGACATGGAAAAGAATATGGCTTCACTCTGCCCACGTGGCCTTCACAGTGCTATATTCACCTCTGACACTCAGGTTGGTTTTATTTCAGACGCTAATGGAGCAGGTCCATGCCTGGCTGAGAGGATTAGGGTGTGAGGGTGACTGAGCTGAAACATTCCCATGAAAATCCCCCCCTCCATTGGTACCAGGGCCCCAGCAGTGGTTTGGCTGATGAGGCTAATAAGGAGAAAGAAAGGAAAGATCAGACCTTTGTTCAGCATTTACTGTGTAGCAAGGACTGAACTCGGTCCTTCTCTACATTATAAACATCACAGCATTATTATTACTTCTCTTTTCTAGATGAGAATATGGTATCTCAAAGAGGTAATGTATTCAAAACCACAGAGCTAGGAAGGATCCAGGCTGAGATGCAAACTCAGGCTGAGGAAATGAACTGTGAGGGGAGAATCTGTGTCCTTCCTGCCCATCATTTATATTTCTCTGAAGCACTGAATCTCATCAAATTAGATCCAAGAAACGTTTCTGACCACTCAGTCTAAAAAGGATCTTGTCCCTCACCTCTGTGTCATTTTTTTTTTCTCAGTGTATCTTTTTCTCCATAGTTCTTACTTGTTTAATATCTCTCTCTTCCTCTTTGCTCTAAATTCTAGCACAGAAAGAACCATACTATCTCATTAACTCTTGGGTACCCAGGACCTGTGCAGTGATGGCACACAGAAGGCATTTAGTAAATGGTGGTTTTTTCAGTAAATGATGACCCCGGATGTTGATGGAGGGTGGTGCAGAGGTTAAAAGCACAGACTGTGGAAGTAAGCCAGAAAGAGAAAGAAAAATACCATATGAGATTGCTCGTATGTGGAATCTAAAAAACAAAAACAAACAAACAAACAAAAAAACAAAGTGTAAATACAGACAGAAATAGATTCATAGACATAGAATACAGACTTGTGGTTGCCAGGGGGGTGGAGGGTGGGAAGGGATAGACTGGGATTTCAAAATTGTAGAATAGATAGATGAGATTATACTGTATAGCACAGGGAAATATACACAAAATCTTATGGTAGCTCACAGAGAAAAAAAATGTGACAATGAGTGTGTATGTGGCTGTGTATATGTCCATGTATGACTGAAAAATTGTGCTGAACACTGGAATTTGACACAACCTTGTAAAATGATTATAAATCAATAAAAAATGTTATTAAAAAAATAAAAGCACAGACTCTGGAGTCACACTACCTGGTTTTGAATCTCAACTTTGCCACTTCCTAGCTAGTGTAATGTTGGGAAAGTTTCTTAACCCCTCTGTGCCTCATTCTTCTCATCTATTGAATGAGGATAATACTGGTAACTTTCCTTATGATTTTTGAAAGGATTGAATGGTGTGTAAACAACCTGTAAAGTGCTTAGAACAGTGCCTGGCACACAGGAAGTGCTCAGTGAGTGCCAGGCATTTGTATGTGTGAGTCCACTGGACAGTGTCTGGGATGTGTTTCCTATAAAACTGTTATTAGAGCCCATGAGAAAATGATGCTGCTGTTACCCACCAGGGTTCTAGAAATTGATGAGGCCAGGTGAAAAATTCAGGCAATGCTATGTTGGGACTTGTGAGGGAGTAAAAGCAAGTAACAGATGCCCTTGCTCGCTCCCTGAGGGGAGGTGAGCTGGTCCCTTAAATGGGGTGAGGGTAGGGGCGAGTCCAGGGATCAGGCTAGAGAGGTAGCTTAGGTGGTCTGCCCACCCCCTTTGTGGTGCTGTGTGCAGGGATTGTGTGCAGTCCCTTGCTTTTTCTCCCGACACCCTAGAAGTGGCAGTTGGCTTTTTGGTCTTTTTGTATCTCGTTCATTATTTGCCCCAACTGCACATGTATGCAGTTGTTTTTAGTCTCTTGTAGTTTCTTTGTATCCTGTTGCTCCAGGAGACGTTTGGGTGCATGCACCTGGGTCCCAGGTCCCAGGTCCCACTTGTCTCAGTGCTACAGTATCAGGGAAGCTACAATGCTTGAAACAGTTTGGTACAGTAGAAAGATCATGGAATTTTAGTCAGACTGACATGGAGTATTGCCTAAGCTCTGTGACTAGTAACCAGGTACCATGACTGAATGTGCCCCCCAAATTTGTATGTTGAAACCTAACCTCCAGTGTGATGGTATTGGGAGGCGGGGCCTTCAGTGAGTGATTAGGTCATGAAGGTGGAGTCCTCATGAATGGGATTAGTGTCCCTATAAAAGAGACCCCGGAGAGCTCCCTCCTCCCTCCCGTGTGGGGACGCAGTGAGAAGACAGTTGTCTGTGAACCAGGAAGCAGGTCCTCACCTGACATTGGGTCTGCCATCATCTTCATCTCGGACTTCCAGCCTCCAGAATGGTGAGAAATAAATGTCTGCTGGTTTTAAACCTGCTGGTCTCTGGTGTCTTTGTTACAGCAGCCTGACGGGACTAAGGCACCAGGTAATCTGGACAAGCCCATTACCCACCTGAGTGTGTTTCCCCATCTGTAAGTTGTGCTGCATTAGCAAGTACATGGACCAGCAATGCTGGAAGGGAGTGAAAATGCAAAAAAGTGATGATCAAGACAGTGACATAGATGTGTGGCAGGTTCAGTATGCGGATGAGCTGAGAGTCTTTGAAGACCTCCAGCCTGGTGCAGGCAGAGAGCCTGCGAGTGTCTGAAATGATGACACTGAAATGATGTCTGAAATGGTGAACGAATGTATGGATGAAGGTGGAGTTGGCTGAGAGTGCAGAGGAGAGGCAGGCGTTGCTTTTTGCTGTAGTGCTTAAACATTGATTTGTACCGGGGTGAGGGTAGGAGAGATTATGTAGGTGACAAGAATTTCTTGGTGATTAGGTGAAATTCTTGCATTAAGAATCACATTTTGACGGTTTTGCCAGGCACACGTGTTCCTTTTGCTTTTCTCCTGGGGCTGCCTGGGTGGGAATGGCTCTTTGCTAATATGCTGTGACGTGGGCTGAGCGCAAGATCACATCTTCGGCTCTCTACTGACTACGTAGGAACAAAGAAATCAAACCCATGGCTCCTAAAAGATCCCCTGATGGCTGCAATATTTTGGCTTGCTGAACATAACTGAATTAATTCATGGTTTCCCTAGAATAGGAATGGAATCCATCGACCTATGACTCTGTCATGCTTGTTTGGGAGATATGCCAATTGGTTACATTAATTCTGGGAGAAAACAGTTGTAAGCCAATTTTTTTTTTTTTTTTGGACCTCACCTGCACAGTTAAACCTTGGGTGGTCTTTTTCTCCAGTTGAAAAGATTAATCTGTTCCTTGTACGAAAGGAATCGTGAGCTGAAGCATTACATTAAACTGCTAGTCTGCACCCTACACCATGAAATATCAGCTTTATTAGTTCCATTCTTCAAGACATTGTGAAATAACGAAAAGCACATTGTGTTACCAAGGTACGGCAGATTTCAACGCACACAATTCCAAATGACCTTCTTGGTTTTCTAACTAAGTGTAAATTACTCAGTAACAATGGAGTTAACTGAACTATTATTCACTCAAAACAACATTGCTATTACTCACTTAATGCAAAACCCACATGAGATGCCTCTAGTATATAAAATACATTATGGGTAATTATGCGATTGCTAAAATTCCGTAAAGCATTCGTTGGAAATTCAGGAAATTGAAGCATCAGCAAATCCAGATTTTAACTAACCTGCACAGTGTGACTCTTGGTAAATAATGGGAGGGCACTTACTGTTATTTGTTAAACAAGAGGGAAAAAATAACAAGTTAATAAGGTTTGCAAATTACTTGTTAGTTACTCCCTTATTTGTAATTTGCTACTTAACTTTAGAGAGACTGTGGGGAAATTATGGATGAAAATCTTGTGAGGAAATGTGACCCTTCCTGAGATGATGAAGAAAGTAGTCTTCTGAAGTTGTTTGATCTAGAAAAGAACATTCCTGTTCCTTGTCAGGGTCATCCCATTGTCACAATAAACAAGGAAGAGTTCTGTTAAAAAAAAAAAAAACAACTAAAAGACTTCAAAATTCTACCTAATTAGAACTTTAACTCTCATTCTTAATCAGTTAGCATCTTTTATTATCTTCCTGGCCCAGTGAATACAGATACTTAATTTGGGAGTAGATTGAGGAGGAAGATTGGGGGAAATCCTAGATTAATTTTAAAAAATCCCTTCTGTTTTACTTTTTATCTCCTTTTTAAAAAAATACAAAATGTTGGAGTATCAGGGTTAGAAGAAACTTTACAAGTCATTTGCTTCGCTTTGCCACTGAATTTCCTCTAGAGAATCTGACTCACCAGCCGTCTAACCTGGACTGGAAGTTCAGAGGTGGGGAACTCAGTTGTCCTTGTGGAAACTAGTAGTCTTCCCAGTCAGTGCTCTTTGACTATTAATTTTTTCTTTCTTATTTTAAAATTTAGCTAATAATTCATTTCCTTGTAAAATCTCCTTGGTTCTAATTCCTTCTCCACTCCCCCCTGCCACTCTCCCTGTGGTCTCACACTCATGTCTAATTCTTCCACAAGAACAGCTGTGTCTGATAATGTCCCTTTGCCCCTCCAGGCCCTCCTTTCACCCTTTTCACTCCGCTCTCTGCCCTGGGAGGCTGACCTGAATGGAATTCAGTGGGCTTCCTCCGTGGGGTCCTGGATGCTCTGACTACTGGTTGGATTTGGCCACAGGAGTGTCCTGGCAAGAGACTGAAAGGAGAGAGAAGAGTGAGTTCCAGTGTCAGTATTTCCTAGGCGCCTACCTTGGGGTTCCCTCTGGTTGGCTCTGTCCTCACTGATTGTTACTGATTTTTTTCAAGGAGACTCTGTCTCTACATGACTTTCTTCCCGTTTCAGGAACGAGTTCTCTCTACAGATGCTAGATGTCTAGGTGGGACAGCTTCTCTGCTTTGAGCCTTATTTTTTTGGTTCCCCTGCACCTGTTGCATTGCCAACAGTCCCTTTGTAAACAAATCTTCCTCAATTTAACCTAATTAGATAAAGCTGTCTGTTTCCTGTTGGGTCTCTGGCTGATAGAAAAGCCCTTCAGATATTCTAAAACAATGTTCACCCACTCTGTCTTTTCTGTGTCCCATGATTCTTCAAATGTGAATAACATTGCTTGGCTTTAGGAATTCTAACCATCCTTTGAAATGTTCCAATGGGCAATTTCCCTTATGAGTATGGGACCTAGAGCTGAAAGCAGTGGTCCTGGGCTGATCAGAACACAGCATGGTTCTCCATCATTGCCTCCGGAGACCATGTTGCCATCAACATGCCCAGGGCACGCATGCAGACCTCCTTTGGACACTACATCATGTGGTGGCAGCATCCTGAGCTTGCGATTGTGGTTGTGTGATGTGGGGCTTGCTGTCAGACTTCAGTGTGAGTCCTGGCTCCACCACTTACTAGATGTGCAATCAGCTCTGAGTCCATAGGTGGGTTAAAATGCCGGTCCCTGCCTCCTAGCTGTGCTCCGAGAGTTAAGTGAGCCAGTGTGTATGGAACCGCTCTGTACACTGTAAAGGGCTATGCAGATATTATTATTATTGTTATTGTTGTTATTATTATTATTATTTATTAATCAGGTGGTGTTGCTTCTGCTCTTCTTCCTTCTGTCTCTCCCTTCCCGTACCTCTCCCTTCCTCTTCAGCAGAAAGGGTATCACCTGTCTGCTTTGATAAGAGTGTCTCCTGATACCTCGTCTCAGGATCCATCAGTGTTCTAAACATTTCTCCAAGACCAGTTTATGATTGCCGCCTCCCCAGCACTTTCCCTGATCTATTTTAATAGATGAGTCAGTTGAAATTTGGGAGGGGAAGCAATTGTCCAAATTTACGGAGTGAATTAGGGATGCAGTCAGAACCCAAACCCAGGACTCAGGCTTCCCAGCCCAGAGCCGCTCCCAGGACACCCCTGCATCTTGAGGACTGTCTGCTCTGCCCCATAGTAGGTGGTGTGTTCTTTTGCTGTTCAGCTGTGAACTCTTGGAGGGCAGAGGCTGTGGCTGATTCTTCTAAGTTCTCACCTGTAGTTACACTTACCTGGGGCCCAGACAGTCTGTTCATGACATAAATTACTTCTGAACTGAGGCTAGAGAGGAGGACACAACTGAAAAACTGGAATTGTCTTAAGTCGAATGTTGGCTGAGGCTTATTCATCTTCTGCCTCCTTTTTCACCCCTCTATGATAGACCTACTTTTTTAATCCAAGGCTAAGGTAGGATTATCACTTTCCCCATTCATTTGAAGTGAACATTTTTGAGATTCCTGTTTCTTACTGGTGAGTTCTGCTGAATAGAGGTTTTGGAACACTGTCTTAAAAAGGCTCGGGAGTACACGAAAGTGGAAAAGGCAGTTGCTGGTAAGTGACTTCCTTGGCTTATTGCAGTGAGAAAAGTTAGCTGACATGAGTGGATCTTCAAAGAATTCATTTAAAAAACTACATGTTTAACATCGCAGCCTCAGCTGAAAGAGCCGGAGAATTGGAAGAAGTGCTGACGTGGGGAAAGTTACTGATGGCCCTGGGGCCTTGCTAGGAAGGCCAGCCGAGTCAGCATCCCCAGAGTGGGGAATATGGCCCTGGGGGTGAATCTTCCCAATGAGCTATGCTCTGCAAGGTAGTGTCTTGCCTCCCTGAGGTCCTGTGCATAGAGCTTTCTTATGATATGGCCAGTGTCCTGGAGCTACCTCTCTAGAGCCCCAGTGAGCTGAGAAGCCAGGCTGATTCTCACCATGCGATCAAGTTCATGTTTCTCGAGTACGGTAATAAGACTTGTGATAGCCATGTGCAGGAGAGCACTTTTTTTTTTTTAAACCATGAGAGCAGGGGCTGCTGTAACACCTGCTCCTCTACTTCCTAATGTGATACATCCTATAGTCAGCTGCAAGATTGGTAGGGCAGCATGCAGAAAGAAGTCAGGAAGGGAGGTATTCTGAGGATAGCACCAGATTTGGAATCGGACAGAACTGGGCTTGAGCCTGAGTTTTGCCATGTACTTGCTAGATGACCTCTGATAAATGATTTACCTGTTTGGAGCTCAGTTCTCATCTGTGAAGTGATGACAAAGATACTTACCTTGACACTATTGTATTTAATGACAATCAGCACCTCTAATTAGCTTATAATAGTACCCAGCATGTAATAGATGCTGCTACTGCTGATGGTGCTGCTGACGGTGGTGATGGTGATGGTGGTGGTGGTAGTGGTCGTCATGGTGTTGGTGGTGGTGGTGGTTATCATGGTGGTGGTGGCTGAGTATCAATGGGGCTTTTTCTTTCCATTCAGTATTTTGTGGTTAGGAGTAGCACCCAAATCCAATAGAATCGTGGGCTTCCCTGGCTGAAGGCAATCATAAAAACCTTTTCCTCCAACCTTCACTCCTACACGTGATGCCTAAATACATTTAAATTGTATTTCATCCTTCGTTTCAGTATCTCCTAATGGTGTGTTCAGTAACTCACCACCCTGATGTTGATCAAGTGGTTTCCTTCTGAGCAGTAGTTTCCTAACCTGGAAAAGAGGGCTGACAGTGCCCAGGCATCAAGATTGTTATGGGGTAAGGGTCATGCACGTCCAAGGTTAAGGCAGGAGTGCTGTAACTGTTTTCCTTTCTCCTTTTGTTTCCCTTCCCTGGAAGCTGCTTGTTTCATCTTTAGATGGCTCTGTGTTTTTTAAATCAAGTTCTGACTCCCTGGGCTTTTACCTGTCAGTCTTTCCCTCTTTGTGGCCACACGGGGTGAATTGAGTTAGTCTTTCCTAAGCCAGCCCTGCAGACACCACTCTTGTCCCCCGCCCCCGTCTTCTCATCTCTAGTCCCTGGTTCCGTCGGTCAGATTCCTTATCGTCATGTGGTTTCCAGTCCCCTTGCCCTGTTTGTTCATCTCTGAGTTGTGCCTACTCCTACTCAAATTGTGATACTTACAAAGTTCAGGGATGAGAGGGAATTTAGAAAGTATCTCACTTGTAGTTTTGCACCTGGAGGAACTGAGGCCCAACGTGAGGAGTATTAATACAGCAGGTCCTGCATGTGACGTCGGCAGCGTGTCCTAGGAGGTGTATTCTGATCTGTCTACAGCTGTGATGCCATCGTGGTACCAACTTTTATATTTTCTTGAGTGTTTCCCTACTCTTTCCAGAAAGGGATCTGGATACAGCAAAAGAGTTCTCTTGGTGGTAAGAGCATGTGGATTCTTTCAGCACATTCTTGTCTGCTAATGTTTTACATGCAAGAGCAGTTGGTGTTCCTTAGCACAACCACTTGAAATTTGGATGAGCACCTACTCTTCGAAGCTGGTGCAGACGTTCTGTGGAAGCGTGGAGCTGGTTATTTTTATTCCACATGGCTACAGCGGTGGTGAAGGAGGCAGGTTTCCCTTATGCAATGGGGCTAAAGTATGTCCTCCAGTAACATTGGATGGAGCAACTGCAAGTGCATGATCTCATCTCTCTAGGCTTTGCTTTCCTCTTCTTAAAATGGGGGTTATGACCTCTTCATTTCCTAATGCTAAGGGTTTTGGGAAGATTATGTGAAAATAATGTATCAAAGGACTTTTTTGAACTATAAAGCATGGTGCGTAAGCACATTTTCGTGCAATCTGGAACGAAACACATTTCCTGCTGCTTCCTGAATTCACAGCCATCTTGGTCACCTGAGGCAGGTTGACAAGTTTGGAGTATACCCAAGTTCACTGTTCTGTTTTTTTTTTTTTTTCTTTTTTCAAGGTCAAGCTCAAGAGTCCAGTTTTCCTGAATGTCTTCTTGGATGACATCAGCCATGGTGAGTTTTCTGTCCTCTGAGCCTAGTCCTAGCTGTTGTATTTTTTATTTCGGGCACAGTTACGTTATTCTACTTCATGTTGTTCTTCTCTCTAACCCGTTTCCAGCAAGTTCTGCCAAATTTAGTTCTTACAAGGCTCTCCAATCAGATTTCTCTTTTACATCTCACAAATGCATAAAAATTGAGACTCTAAAGCAAGAGATGCAAGTTGAGAATGTGTTAAGAGTTGCCTTCAATTTATAATACTTTGATTATGGTGAGGTTAACTGTTTCTCTTAAGTTTGGGGTCATACATATTTCTTTTTCTTCCTTCCTTCCTTCCTTCCTTTACTTCTTTCCTTTAAAAAAGACCCCTCCCATTTGTATTTTTTACTACTGCCTTCAGTGTTTATTTTTCCAATTGATTTTTGTAGTTAAATTTGGCAGATTTTGCTTTATGGTTTTTATCTTTGGTGAAATACTTCAAAATTTTTATATATAAAGATTATGTAAATGTTGATCAATTTCACATAAGTATTCTTATTTACTTTAAAAATGAAACCTTTAATTCATCTAGAACTTAGGTTATGAAATAGAAGTCAGGACTCTAGCATGGTATTTTTTCCCTAAGTGCTTTGTTAGGAGTTTCACCGCCATTTCCAAGCAGAATCGTTTTTCCTACCGGTTGAAACACCACCTGAAGAAAAAACAAAATTATACTGTTCCATTGATTTGCCTGCCTCTATTGGCAAGAGGCTACGATTCTGTTTTTATTATTTTAGTTTTAACATTCATTTTACTATCTATTATTGCATGGATTCCCTCCTTTTATTTCTACTGTTCCCCATTCCCTCCCTCATAATGTCCCATTTAGTTTTATAGATTTATTCCTATAGATAAACTTTAGGGCATTGAGTCTCCCGTTATATTCCATGATATTTTGATTGAAATGGCATTACCATTATTGAATGAAGCAGCCTCCAGAAGATAAAGTGAGAGGACAAATAATAGCAGAGTAGAAATTCAGAGTCATACAAAAATCACAATAGAGCATCAAATCATGAGTGAAACTTGGATGAGGACAAAAAAAATGACAGAGCTAAAAGATCAGAGAAAAGATGATGTAAACATGGACTAGAAAGAAGAATAACTACCAGGCCAAAAGAACAAATCAGAAACAATATGCAGAATAACACAGAACAAAATGTGTCTGAAACTAAAGTAAGTTCTGAACCTGTCAGGTGGATCTTATCCAGAAGATTCAATTAAATCTGATGAGCGTTTTGACATATCCTGGTGAAAATATTGAATTCCACTGGCAACAAAAGAATCCTAAAAATCTTCAGATAGGAAAAAAAAAAAAAAACAAGTACAATGGGAAAACAAACAAGAAGTCCTCAGACTTCTGTCCACAGCACTGGAGAAAGGCAGTCAAAGGAACAGCATCTGTAAAGTTTGGGAGGATCGTGATTCAAAAATTCTACACCCAGCCAAACTGTCGTTTGTAATTTCAATAATTAACATGCATTTTCCTATTACAAAAGAAAAATATATTTATGGTAGAAAATGAAAACATACTGTTAAAATTCAAAACATGTTAAAAACTCAAAACCACATGGAATCCATATTTTTAAAAAATTCTAGTTTCTCCACTGCTTCCATTTTCCTGCAGTTGCGTACAGAGGGGTTTTAGGGATTTGGGGCTATGACTTGTTTATGCTCCTTATGCTCCCTGAGTCCTCACAATGATGACTAGAATTTGGCTCTGTGTTTGTATTACCTACCAGGCAGAAACATTTGATTTTGGTTTTGGTTAAAGTGGAACGGAGAAACAAGTTAGGAATGAACACATAGCCTGGAAACGAATGGACTGATGTGCCTGCAGATTTGAGATTCAAATCTACTCCCAAGCTTCGAATGAAGAACAAGCTAAGTCACTGGAGTAAATTCTAGGTCATCTGAAGTTTAGTCAGCCAGAATTGTGAAGGGGTTCATTTGAAATAAAGGCCATGGCCAAGGGCGGAATTGGGCAGACACTTCCGTGTACGCACTTCTTTATTTAATCTGTGTGACTTTGGCTTCTTAGATCACAGAGCCTTTTTTTTTTTTAGCGCATACCAAATGATGAGAATTATGTCCATCTCATGTAGTAGTTCTGAGGGTTAAATGAAATGATGTGTATAAAATGCCTAGCACAGCAAGGCACTGAGTATTAACTCATTAATCAGTGATGACTGTTTGTTCAAATAATAATTTAGTAAACATAGTAATGTTAGCTTCAATTTAACAGTTCAGTGCTGAATAAAATCATTGGGTCCTTGAAACCAGGAGTTCAGGAAATTAAGCATCCCTCAAAATCTGGGCCAAGTAATTAATTCTCATATTCATAAGCTTTGTGGTACATTATCAAGTAATGTAGGCCTCTTGTGAATTATAACTTGTTAATTAATTCACCTCACGGGTGCTGATTAGTACTAATTTACAGCTTCATTTGCATATACTTGAAAGAGGTAGAATGCATGTCCTTTGCATGAATATACTTATGCACTCCTCAGATTTTGCTCTAAGACAGCCCTGTCCCTCCTCTGAGTCTGTCTTCCTCCTCATGCATGAGATTTTCCTGTAGTTTTTAATAATCCTGGCCAAACAGGCAAGTCATATAGTAATCTGTCCCAGTTGCAGATCTTCAGAGATGTCTCTCCTTCGTCCCTCATTCCCTCCATAGGCTCCATTTTCTGCCGCTGGTTGTCCTCGTGGGATGGGAGCCAAGTGCCATCCATGTGGCTTAGTGGGAAGATCTTTAGGCGTAGTGTCAGAAAACTTGGTGTTAAGGCCTGACATTGTTATCTATTTACCATTTATGTCATAAGGGATACTGTTTATGCTCTCTGACCCTCAGTTTCCTCTTTGAGGAAGATAGATTACAGAATATTGACTTTACCAGGCTGTTGTAAGAATTGGAAAGACAACATATTAAAGTGAGGTACTCTGGCTGTTTCAAGGGGGTGGATGTTGCAGTGTCAGAAACAGTAAAGCCATTTCTTTGCAAGCAGAAGTCCTCCCTGACTTGTTCCAATAAACAGAGAAAGGGGCGCTGAGAGAAGTAGAAAGAGTGCCAGGCAGGGAGGTGGGCGTTTTGGCTCTGTCACCCCTTCCCTGAACAAGACAGACACTGGCAAGACACGGGAGGGCTTGGACATGATGGCCTTGTTTTGTCCCAAGAAATGGTGAGTGGGTTGGGGACCAGCCCCCAGGGGGAGTATCAGGAGTATGAGTCTGGATCCCGGCACTGCTGCTATTTGCTGTGTGAGTTTGGGAGATCTGCATAACCTTTCTGAGCCTCATTTTCCTAGCTATTGAATTAAAAGTGATGATAACCGTACCCCTCTTACAAAATAGCTGCAGGGATTACATACGAAAATGAGTGTGAAAGTGATTTATCAAGTGGAAAGCACTTTGCAGATGGTAGTTATTATTGTAGATGATCTCAGTTATCCCTTTCAGTCCTAAAGATTTGTGATTGTAAATGCAGCGGTAAGAGCAAGAGGTCTTATTTTTTCTCACGCAACTGTCGATATGATTTTCTCCAAGTCTTCAGTTCCTGATGCACAGTCGTGGCACTGGCTCCTCCTTGGGAGGAAATGTCCCTCTTCAGGGGCCATGCCTGCCACAGGGGTATTGCGGTGACTCAGGGGACTGAATTAAGCTGAGTTAACACGAGGGATATAGGATTGCAGGGATAATTGAACCTCTTGAGGTCTAAATCCAGTTTTCTTTAGTCAAATTGAGATTTTTCAAATCCTCTCCCTTTATGTTTAAACCCAAAAACTCCAAGAGAGCTTCAATGGCTTCTTGGATATGAAATCACAGTGATGGGGAGGGAGTCGGAGGCCATTCTGATGAACAAAATGTAAACGAATCTGAAACATACGGAATTGATTTGCCCCATGATACGCACACTTATGTCTTGAGCAGTAAAAGGCCTGGAAATGTGGATTTGGTGTTTCCCTCCTAAACTGTAAACATTTATAAATAGACCAAGATGCAAGGTGGGGGGAGAACACACTCATTCTTACTGTGGCTGAGTGTCTGTCTGGCTTGGAGGAGCCCAGCCAGACTGGAGCTGCCTTCGGAGGTCCTGATGAGCCCTCTCACATGCTCTTCTGTTCCTATGCCTTTGGACAGGCTATTCTTATCTGCGGGATCAGTCCCTAAGTTGTAGGTCCAGTGCCAAATGAAAACGCTGGTCTCCATGTTCGAAAATGAAGAATTTCAAGATGGTGGCAGCAGAATGTGAGAGCAAGCAGGGTCCCCGTGCGACTGTGTAGGTGATGTGCATGTGAAGCTGACTTACCTGCCTAGCACACAGTTCCTCTCCTTCTCCGGGTCACCTTCCCAGTTCTGATCTGCTGCTTCCTTCTCAGAGCCTTCCTTGACTCTCCAGGGGGGTGAGATGCCTTCTACTGTGCTGTCCTCTTTTTCTCACCCCTCTCAGCACACCCTTTAACTATCATGGACTGTTTAGGTATTCATTCATTCACTCAACAAACATCGATGGAACTGCCCACTGTGCCCTGGGCACTGTGCCAAGTGCTGGAAAGCACATTCTGGGAGCCTGGAGGAGGGGAACCTAACTCAGCGTGGGAGAGTCTAGAAAAATTTTCTTTTGGAGGTGATGCTTGAATTGAGTCTTGAAGGTCAAGTAACTGTAGGAAGGGGATTGGAAGGATGTGACTGAGCAAGAGCAAGAGCCACGGAATCAGGGGTAGCTTGGTGGCTGCCTTCTTGCTGGTGCATGATGCTTGAGACAGTGTGTGAAGTTAAACGGGACGGGAGAGGTAGATAGGCATGAGGTTACTGAGGGTCTTGTAAGCCATGCAACTTGCTCTGTCTCATCCAGGAAGCCACTGAAAGGTTGTCAGCACAGAGTAAATAATCAGATTTGCATTTTAGATGAATTACTCTGGTTGCAGTGAGGATAGCAGATCAATACACTTGGAAGCAGGTAGATAAATTAAGAGGTAATTCCAGGCAAGAAATAATGGTGATCTCAAGTGAAATCGCAACCATAGGGAATGAAGAAGAATGTATGGATTCAGGAGATAGTTAGGGTGTGAGACTGGCAAGATTGATGGGATACAGGTGACTGAAGGAAGGGCAAGAAATCGAAGATGAATCCTGGGTTTATAATTGGTGACTTGTTCTATGGTTGTAATTCAAACTGAGATACATTAGTAAATGGCTTTTTTTTTTTTTTTTGGAGGGGAAGGGGATGGGCATGGCAGTGGAAATGAGTTTTCTTCTGAACAGCTTGAGTTTGAGGCTCCTGATGGGAGTCTATGTGCAGATGTGCTGCCAGCAGCAGACACAATGGTTTGGAGCCATGGGGAGAGATCTAGCCTGGAGTTACAGATTTCAGAATGTGAGTATTTGGGTAGCCGTCAAACCCCTCCCCTCCTCTCCCCTCTGCTTTCAATAAACTCATCGAGACTCCATAATAAGATATGACTGGATGGTTTCCATTGCATTTGACAGTAAGTTATTCTCACTAGTAAGTGATAAAATCCACACCAGTAGGGGTGGAACAGGAAGCAGTAGGTTGCAGAGTAAATGGAAGGTGAGGATGTATAAGAGAGATCAGACAATTTTAGAAGTTTGTATAAGAAAGAAAGGAGAGTTGTGAGTGGTGGGCTAAAGAGGGACTTGAATTAAGGGAGATTATCTTGAAGATGCATATTAGTCTCCTACAGCTGCTGTAACAAGTCACCTCAAGCTTTGTTGCTTAAAACAGCACAGATTTAATATCTTACAGTCACAGAGGTGAGAAGTCCTAGAATGAAGGCATCTACAGGGTTGCATTTCCTTCTGGAAGCTCTCTGGAAAGAATCTTTCCTTGCCTTTTGCAGCTTCTGAGTGCTGTCTGCATTTCTTAGCTCAAGGTCCCCTCTTTGCATCACTCTGACCTCTGCTGCTATGGTCACGTCTTCTCTGTCTCTGACCCTCCTGCCTGCCTCTTGTTAGGACCCCTATGATGACATTGGGTCCACTTGGACAACCCAGGAAAATCTCTACATTTCCAGGTCCTTAGTGTAATCAATGTGCAAAGTTCCTTTGGCTGTAAAAGGTAATGTATTCGTAGATTCTGGGAATTAGACAGATTTGGGTGGGAGCATTGTTCTGTCAGTTACAGGGTGGGAGAGAATTGCATATTTAAAGTTCAAGAGAAAGGAGGCAGGAAAGAGAGGGGAATAGGGGAGAGATAGAGAGATTGATATTAGAGATGGAGTAGAGGAAATGATAATAGTGGACATCAAGTTCAGATGGAGACAAGTTTGGAAAACTGGGAAAAAAAGTGGTGATGGGAGTGGGGGTGTTTGGATTTATAGTTAGCAGAGCATGAGGTCGTAGGGCCATGCAAGGGGCTTAGGGGGCTTGAAGGCAGTGGTAAATGAGTAGAATAATTGTTGAAGGGACTTGGGGTAGAAGTGGGTCAGGATAAGTAAAGGAGTTGAAAGGAGTATCCATCTGATACTGGAGAGATGACTTTGTAGTTGCTCCAAATCCAGGGTATGCACTTTTCCTCTAGAACACTGAGCCACTTGGTTGTAGACATGCCGGAGTGGGTAGAGCTTACTGGGCAGAAGCTGTCACTGTAGTCCTGATGATTCACCTGTGATGGTTTATTTTCTGTGTCAACTTGGCTGGGCTGCCCTGGGGCGCCCAGACATTTGGTTGAACATTATTTGGGGTGTGTCCATGAGGATGTTTCTGGATGAGGTTAGGTTAACATTTGAATTGGTGGACTGAGAAAAGTGGAGTGTCTTCCCCAGTGTCAGTGGGCCTCATCCAATCAGTTGAGGACCATTCTAGAACAAAAAGACTGATTAATGGGGAACTACACCTGCTTGGCTGCTGGAGCTGAGACATGAGTCTTCTGCCTTAGACTAGAACCTCACCACTGGTTCTCCTGGGGCTTCAGCTGGTCCACTGCTGACCTTGGGACTTGGCTTCCATAGTCCTGTGAGCTAATCCTTTATAATAAATCTCTCCCTATCTCTGTCTCAGTCTCTTTGTCTCTGTCTCAGTCTATCTCTGTCTCTGTCTATCTATAGCATCTATATCTTTATTCTGTTGGTTCTCTGAAGACCACAGACTTCACACTGGGTTAGAAGGGCGGAGAGACCAGGAAGGTTGGGAAAATGGAGGCATCCAGGACCTGGAGGTATCTTCAGGGTCAAAATAGATGTAAGGAGAATGAAGGCAAAAAAGATATGGAAGAATTGGAGCTGGTGGTCGGAAGGCAGGATAATGACGTTTAGTATTTGTGACATGCAGGGCCCCACCTCCAGAGAGGCTAAGTACGTAGGACTAGGTGCAGCCAAGCCTGTTTCACAGTCAGGTGAGCAGTGCACCCAGGATCGAGAGCCTGCTTATCAGGAGTTACTGGTGACCAGTATGACCTGGTATGGGAGTACCAACCCCCTCTGCCCATCATCTGTGAATGCCCACCTGCTACCGTGGCTTGGCAGACATCCTGCTATATAGGAATCCATCCCTGTCCTGTCTTTGTGGGCACTGGTTCCATTTCCCTGTAGTGCAGTCACTTTTCCCATATTTCCGAGGAGTCGGGGCTTCCTTCAACACTGCCAGAAACACTGGCTGCCTGCTTTTCTTGTGAATGTGGGCATGACTTCCCTTCCTGTTCTTAGCTCCCCACTCTCTTTCAGTGTGGAATTCCACTGCTCTGTGGGGAGAGGATGAGTGTTGTGAATGCCTTTTGGTAGCAAGACTTGCTTCCTTTTTGGCATCTGAGCTGAAAACAGGGTTTCCTGTCAGGTAGAAAGGTAGACACCATGATGTTTTCTGCATCACACTATGAAAAATAAAAATAAATCCTGCAATGATTGGAGGTTAGGAGGGGCAGTGTTCTTTAACCATTTCGTGCCAAATATCACATGGATCGCACCCACATATGCCACTTTAAAAGTACCTTGTAGAGTGATGAATGTCCAATGCGTCCTCAATAAATAGCTCCATTCCTCCAATCATAAGGATGAGAGTTCTAAAGGACCTATTGGACTCGACTTTGAAAAACATTAAAAATGATGAAATGCTTACTAGGTGCCAAGGACTAAGGCAGACCCTGCTTGTACATGACACCACTTCATTCTTTCAACAACTCTGTGATGTAATTATCAACCTTATCTTAGAAATGATGAGACAGAAGCCAAGGAAATGATTTGAGCTCTTCAAATTTTGGACGATACTCTCATACCTCTTATTGCATGAAAACTGTACTATTAGAGGTAATAGTCATTGAATGGGTTTTCATTAGAACTTAATTCTCTCTTTGTTAATTTGGACTTAGTTTTTCTGTGTATGATGGTTTAGTTCGTCCTTTAATTTCAACATAAGACACCATCCTGTTTCCTTTCTCTCTCTCTCTCTCACATCTTTGTTCTTAACTGTTTATACTCTAGCTATCATAAATTCTAAGTTCAAATAATATTCTTGGCTAAGGTTTTTTTTATTTTACATTTACTTTACTTAGAAGGACTTGAGAAGAAAGAGAGGGTATTTTTAAAGTGTAGAGTGGCCAGAACTGGAGGCTGAATCTCATAAAATCCCTAACACTCTGGAAGAGAAAGCCTTCTCTATTCTGGACTTTACTCTCTAGGGTAAAACCACGTTCAAAATGTAGAGCTTTCGCGCCTCTTCAGCCATCTCCTATTCAGAGACGTTAATTTATCCTTTGTAAAGCATGGTAAATATTCCAGATCCTTGAGAAGAGACTAGTTTTCTAGCTGAGGGAAATTTATTCTGAATTAGGAAGGGTTAAGCTTTTTGCTTGGCATCTATCTGAATAAACAGTGTGATTCTGTGGCATTTGAATTTTGCATTCGGATCATCATTTTTCAGAAAGCAAGATGACCTGATTTTTGTTTTCCCCTGTAAGCAGGTTTTGATGAATCCACAAAATACTTGAGCCTCTCCTTCGTGTCTGGTGGATAGCTTGCATGATGATGTTATTTCCAACAGGGTGGTAGTTTATGGGGAAATGCAGAAGGTTCAGGCAGGGAATAGACAGAATCAGAGAAAGCTTTAGGGGAAAAATTTCAGTGAGACTTGGAAGTGGCCGACTGGGGATGAGCCCAGAACCTCTGAGTCCATGTTTCTCTCCCACTATACTCCACAGTGAAGGAGGCAGAGGAGAAGTGATCAGAAGTTCAGGGGGAAAAATCACCCATAAACGATGACTCCAGTTCCCCGAGACTGGGGAGTTTGTTGATGGTCTGAACGTGCTGGCTGGAGGAAAGGCCATTGAGTCAGACCTGCAGGAGGAAATGGAAGTTGCAGAGATGGGAGGGGCAGGATGGTAAGTGTTAGGGATGTGGGTAAGATTGAAACAGTGAAGGAGACGGGGAAGTGGCTGGGACCTGACCTTGGGGAGGCAGAAGGGGACAGACTTAGGAATCCCAGGTATCACTTGGTACTATGATGCAGGATCTAATTAGAAAGGAGGATGAGCAAATTTAGAGATCAAGCCTCAAGCTGCTTCACTCTTTTAAAGCCTCAGTTTTCAAATATGTAACTTCTGTTCTCTTCCCACTTACGATCAGGCTGAGCACCTTCATAAGCAATGTCCTTCCTAAGTTTTGGGTCCAGACTCCTGGCCCTGCTTTCCCTGGGTGGCCCCTGAGACCAGCCCCTCAGTCTCACTTTTCCTGGCTTCTAGGTCAGGGCCAGACGTGCCCTCCAGGGAGCACCCTGTCAGGTGCTCCATCTTCATTCCCAGAAGGAGTGTATCCCCAATTCCAGTCCTTCCTGCTGAGGCCACCTGGGCTGGGCCCCTGGGATGCTCCTCTCTGTCTTGGGGGAGATGTTAGCCACTCTTAAGCTGCAGTCCTCTGGCTCCTCCTCTCTGAGCCCCGAAGGGAAGGCCTCCAACCCAAGTCTCTTGCTCTTGCTGTCTTGCAAAGACAGAGCCCTTACACGTTTGCCCAGCTCAGGGTCTTGTCCCCCTCCACTGAGAGCTGTAAAGAGTGTGGGCTTTGGTGTCTGAAGGATTTGGGTTCAAATCTTTCCTTGTACAGATTTTAGGCTAGTCTCTCAACTGCTATGAAGTTCAATTTCCTTATTTGTAAAATAGGAATATTGATTTCAACTCCCGTTGAGAGAATTAAGTGGGAAAATGTGGGACAAGGCACATAACACAGTACCTGGCACCGAGAAGGCTCTCAGTACGTTTTCCTCTTCCTCACCCTACCCCACTAACCCCGACTTTGTCTGATTCTCCCGTCAGGCCAGCTGTCTCTCCGGACATGGTCTTTAGTCCTGTTTCCAGTCTGTCTGCATGACCTCTCTCCAAGTTCCTCCCAGTAGAGGTGGGATGGGACCACTGATGGACTGTTCTGCAGATGAGGAGCCTGGTGATGAGCTCCAGAGAGGTGACTCTGCTCTGGCCAGCGTGGAGACCAGGCTTTCTCCAAGTCTTCTTTCTGACTTCTAAGCCTGGCTGGGCCATGACCACATCTGGGAGCTGTGCAGTGACTGGAGGATGACTAGGACCAGACTGAAAATTAGATCTCTTTGTCTTTGCGAAGTTAATGTCTAAGATGTGAGTCTTCTGAGTCTTGCTCACATCTCATGGGGCACCTGTCTTCCCTCCCTCTGTTTTCCTGTAGCCACACACATACACCTAACTCTCACCAGAATCTTCTAGTCATTTGTATCTTAAAATACTAATTTTTGTTTCATAAAAATACTAATTTGCTTATTTATCATTTTACATGAGTCTGTCTTTGTTTCCTCTTTATGTCTGAAAACTTGCTCATAAGCTCCTTGGACTCAGGGACCACATCTTCTGCTTTTCTTGAATTTCTTTGTTTGTGTTTAGCACATTGCTGAACTCCTGATAGGTCCTGGAAATATTTTGTGTCTGCTTTTCAGTCCACAAAACCAGTAAGTAGCTCACATTTATAAATAAGTTAGATGGCTTACCAAACAAAGCTCTATGATTTCATTCTATCCTCTCACCTACCATGGGAGGTAGTTATTATGGTAATAGGAAAACTGAAGTTTAGACACACTCAGTGACTTACCCATGGTTACACAGCTAGTAATTTTGAAGCAGGGGAGGTGGGACTGCAGGATCAGGATTGAGCAGGGCTTACGGTGCACAGCACTGTCGAGCACATGCTTGGGTCCTGCAGAATTTAATCTTGCTGCTTGGAAAACTCATGGCTTAAGTCTGTCCTAGTCAAGGGACATAATCAGAATGATAAATCTGATCTGTATCCTTAAGATGGCTGAGTCCATCTTTTGTCTCAGACTGAAAGTCTCTTTAGGAAATCATTTCCTTATGTTAACTTTAAAAATGAAGTTTTTGGACTAAAACATATTTTCCATTTTTTTTATTGCGTGAGCACAGTATTTATCTCATCGAGAATTATGATAAGCTGCCTGAATGTTTCATGTTTTTCACGATTCATATGGAACAAATTAAAAATAACTTTCCATAGTATGGATTGCCCCAGAGAACTGCTCACAGACCCCTCCTCCGGCCCACTTCCTCCAGCTTCGCGTCTGCCTCGCATGTCACCGCCTCTGGTCTAAGGGAGGCTTGGGCGAAGAGGACCACCGGGAAGCGCAGGCCCCTCGTCCCTGGCAGAGTGCACGGCGGAAACCTTTGTCTGATGGGCCGCCACATCCTACAAGGGAGAAAGTGTCATTTTAGACGATTTTTTGTTTGTAGGCTTACACAGTTGGGAAGACTGGTTATTTTTATTACTTTATTCGGGTTTTAAATATCTTTGTCAGTCACTTTTGTAAGTATTTAAAAAAATAAAAATGTAAGCCACCAACAAAGGAGCTTCCAGCAGATGCCCTGGGCTAGAACAGGTTTGTAGACACTTTTGACTTCATTGAGTTGGCTAGTTTCTAGGTCACATTCAGTTCTGCCCCAGCCTGTCCTAGTTACAGGGTTAAGAAGTGGTTGAAGGTCGATTTAAATCCACATCACGTGGATTAGGAAGGACTGTCTGACTTCCATTCTACCATGTTGCTCCAGAAAAACTGGCTCTGAGTGGTAGCCTTGTCATTCTATAACGGCAACCCAGGGAAATCAGTCTTCTTAGTTGAGTGGGGCAAGATGACCAACTTCAGTGAGTTATTTATTTATTTATTTATTTATTTATTGATTGATTGTTTATTGAAGTGTAGTCAGTTTACAATGTTGTCTCAGTTTCTAGTGTACAGCATAATGTTTCAATCATACATGTATGTACAAATATTCCCTTTCATTATAGATTACTACAAGATACTGAATATAGTTCCCTGTACTATACAGTAGAAACTTGTTGTTTATCTATTTTGTATATAGTAGTTAGTATCTGCAAATCTCGAACTCCCAATAATAGCCCTTCCCACCCCCTCCCCCCATAATTCAGTGAGATATTGGGATGAGCAAATGCATAGGAAGCACCTAGTCACTCAGTACATTTTGGTGAGAAGCCCAAATATTAGGACATTGAACTACTGATCTTGCTCTGGGAAATTTGGGAGGGGTGGGATCAGAGCTAGCAACCTGCCATGTTTCTTCACACCCCTTCCACACCCTAACACCAAGATGTAACTCAAAAGGAATGGGTCTGAATTTCTCCAAAAGGACAGTGGGCAGCATCAGCTCTGTGGACTTGGTTCCAGCACTGAGCAGGGAATTCAGAAGAAAGGCAACCCCTTTGCTAGACGTGGAGAGCTGAGATGCCCCAGCCACAGGGACTGTGGAGAAGACACTTAGTTGAGGTTTCAGGGCTGGCTCTCTGGATGTGGAGGGGGAGCTGGGTCTTCTCTCTGGGTTCTTTCTTGGCCCCAGTGGACCAGATAGAGTGAAGATAGTGAAGAGGTCATGTCAGGAAGTGCCAGGTAGGTCCCAGTGTGTGTCCATCCATCCATCCACCTGTCTGTCCATCTGTCCACCTGTCCATCCATCTGTCCACCTGTCCATACATCCATTCATCCTCCTTTCAATGTATATTGAAGCCTATTTCAAGTTAGCCATTGGGCTTTGGGCTGAGGATATAGACAAAAATCTCAAAGGTCACTGACCTCTAAACCAGTCTCAGCCTCTCTCTACTAAGTAATTCAGGTTAATTTTTTTTCCATAGAATTTTTCACTATCTGAAATTATATCATGTATTTGTGTGTGTGTGTATGTGTGTGTGTGTCTCCTCCACTGGAACATTAGCTCTATTAGAGCAGAGACCTTGTTTGTCCTGTTCACAGGTATGTTCTCAGTACCTCTTACTGTCTTGGTTGGATTTATTCCTAGGTATTGTATTCTTTTAATGCACTCGTAAAGGGTATTGTTTTCTAAGTTTCTCTTTCTGAGAAATTGTTAGGGTATAAAAGTGCAACAGATTTCTGTATGTTGATAAAAACATGGAATGCTTCACAGATTTGCATGTCATCCCCGCCCAGGGGTCATACTAATTTTCTCTTTATCGTTCCAGTTGTAGTATATGTGCTGCCGAAGTAAGGCCTGTGATAGATTTTTTTTTTTTTTTTTACCTGTTCTCACCAACTTTTCTCTGTAGCTGTAGAGGGCCCTCCCACCTGGCTTTTGGCTTGGCCGTGTGACTTGCTTTGGCCCCTAGGTATTTAGCAAATGGGATGCACACTGAGGCTTCAAAAGCCCTTATTCAGAGGAGCTTACTGTGCCTTCCTGTCATCACCACGAGAACATGCTTGGGCTAGTCTGCTTAGGGCTGAGAGACAAGCCAAACAGAGCAGAGTTTCCTGGAGTTTCTGAGGCCACCCAGGATCAGCTGACAGCTGGCCAATCTGGGATATGTGCGTGAGACCACATAGCTGAGCATAGGCCACATCCCCAAACCCCACAGACCATGCACAAATTTGTTGCTATGTGCCACTGAGGTTTTGTGGGTATTTGTTATACAGCATTATTGTGGCAATGGATAACTGACTGATACAGGAACTTTATAAGGGGGTCATATAAGTACCTTCCACTGGCCTTAGAATAGTAATGCTAAATATTTGTGATAGTAATACTAATTAATTACTGGTTTTTGAATACCCATAAACTTTTCTAGGAACTTTCTGTTTTATTTCTAATCCTCACAGTGAACTTACAAGGTTGGCACAATGGCAGGACCACCGCCATTTCTGCTACATAATGAGCTGTGTGCACCAGTGATTGAGACCAAAGGTACTGGACTCAGATGGCTTGGGTTCAAATTCCAGCTTCACCTCCTTTCTAGTTTTGTGATCTTGGGCAACAAAGAGGACATACTTAGCCTCTCTGTGCTTTATTCCAAATATATAACATGGAGATGATAATCTCCACCTCATAGAGCTGTTAGGAAGATTAAATAAGGTGACAACCAAAATGCTTAAAGCAATGCACAGTGCACAGTGCTCTTAAATAATACCCTTACTGTTAGGATTAGGTGGCAGCCCTGGGCTATGCGTTTTATATACAAGCCTTCACTTCATTCTTACAGAATCCCAGGAGAAGGGTCTTATTATCTCCATTTTATTGAAGAGGGAACTGCGGTAGAGGAGTCAGGACTCAGGACCACCCAGCTCAGAGTGCGGAGTAAACCAGGATGGAATCCGGAGGCGGAGCTGGTTCCCCAGGCTGCTGCTCCTCATTGGTCCCAGCTGGTTTCCATCTCCTTTGCCTGGGAAGGATGTCCGAGCCGTCCCACGCCTACGTGGGCTCAGTCAGGCTCTGCGGGGCTGCCTTCTCTGAGGCGGTCCTCCAGTCTCCCTCTGCAGGAGGCCCCCATCAAGTCGGTGGGAGACACATGTGGGATGCAGTGTGAAGTCTTGTCAGTCCCTGGAGGAAAGAGCCTTGCGCAGTACTCCTGTCCATCTCTGCCCAACTCATCATGAGACCTGGGTCCCTCTGCTTCTGCTCTGTGTCTTTCCCACTGCTCTGTAGTGAGGACTGCCTTCCTCCCAGGGCAGCCCCGGGATTTGAAACACAGTATGGGAATGATATTTTGCAGGGCTCCCATACCCTGTCCTGTCCTATGGCACCTAGGGCCCCCTTGGCTCACCTGCAGACCGAGTCCCGTTGGTGTAGGGCACTTTCCAGGCCTGTGGGGTGGGCACAGAGGAAACTCCTTGGGTTGGCTTGGTGACCCAGCCCTGCCGCAGCCTTCCCGCCCACCTGCTTGGAGCGCATGTCACTGCAGCACGGAGCCTGCCTCTGCTGCATCCTCAGGGCTCACAAGCTCTCGCCAACCCCTCACTGCTCACCTGGAAGTGCTGTCTGTACGTTATTCCAGACATGCGGCTGACTGGCCTGCCAAGTGTGCTTCTACAATTTTCTGTCCCGGTTTTTGGTATAATCACAGAAAAAATTCAGAATAAATGTACATCTGTGCATTTTTCACAGGGAGGGATGGCATAAGTAAGGGGGGGACCTTTTGAGTTTTTGCTTTACACTTTTGTTTTCTAGTAAGTTGTCTCCCTTTGGGAATGAGACCCCTGGAAGACGAGGACTGAATCCAAACGCTCCCTGGGTCCTCAGACCCACCCTGGCCTGGAGGAGCACTCGGAAATGTTGGCTGCAAGAATGCATGAATGAAAGATGGCTTCAAACAGAGCCTTGCCTTTCCCTGCAACTACTTACTATTTGATGAATGAGTCTCTGAATTTTCCCCATGAGCTGGAGGCTCTGCTGAGGTCAGTTGTCTGGCACGTCAGTATCTCATCCTGGACCCGACCTTCTGCCACCAGAACTCCCAGTCCTGCCTGCCTGTCCTGCTCTCTGTGCTCCCGGGCCCCCATCACTTGGCCTTGCCGTGTGGTGCGTGTTCAGTCCTCCCTGGGAGGGCGCAGGGAGGGCGCAGGGAGGGCTGATGCACCCGTGCTAGGAGCAAGAGCAAAGCGGCAGAGTTGTAGGGTGGGCCCCACGGCCTTCCATATCGGAAGGGAGTCTGGGCCTTGACACCTGGCCTCCAGCTATGGAAACCACAGGTTGCCAGAGTCCTGTGTCTGTGAATCTCATCCTGTCCCCTTGTTGGCTGCAGCTCTGTGGCACTCCCAGTGCAAAAGCCTGTAGGCTCATCTTCAGAGGCAGCAGAAAGCAGAGTAACTGGGAAGACTGCCTCCAGCAGGGCTGGGTGTGGCACCAGGGCTGGCCTGGGGAGGAGACATCGCTCCGGGAACACTGTGGGTGGTGCCAGTTTCAGAGAGTGAAGAGAAGCAGGTTGAGGCCTCCTGAGGCCTGAGGCTGAGAAGAAACTGAGGGCATGAGAACCAGCCCAGGCTCAAGAGAGGACCCTGGGGCTGGGCAGGGAGGAAGGGGTCTCAAACACACTTTCTAGAATTAGAACGTCCTCTCCCCACCCTCCCGTCCTTACCCTTGTCCCGAGAATGAGGTCCAGAGGCCAGCGCGGATTCCATCCTCCCCTCCCTTTCTCCAAGGCTTTCCTTCAGAAGACGAATGTTGTGGTGCTGTGGGTGTATTTTGCTAGAGATGGAGTGGCCCTTGGCAGCTCTTCAGCCTCTAGGAACGTTTGTTCCCTCATCCATCCATATAAGGGCTTGGTCTGGGTTCTGAGGAATGATATGTGTGGGGCCCCAACAGTGGGGTTTAGGTCTTTGTTTACAAGTAGACCATAATCACTGCAGAGCAATAGGCCATGAAGGCGTGGAGAAGAGAGACAATGTACTGAACTAGAATGTTGTCAGGGGAGACTACATTCCTGGCCTCAAACTCCCAGGAGATGTTGGAGACAGGCCTTGATCCAAGGCAGCCACACTGCCTCTCTCATGTGTGGATGACCCTGGGTGGCGGTGGGCCCTGGGGCAGCCCAGATGGACTGCGGCTCAAAAGGTAGAGACACAGGTGGAGTTCAGAGAAGAGGAGGGACCTGGCAGCACTCGGCAGTGGAAGGAAGTGGAAGATGATTTCTGTCTGATACTTAGCTGACTCCAAATGCCCCTGGGAGTGCTGGGAAGGGCTGTAAATGCCTGATGAATTCATGCAGCTCTTGGATCTCTAGTCCTGCTCTGCTGTTTTTTTTTTTTTTTTAAATTCCTCATAGCACTTGATAACCTTTAAAGTACTAGACATTTACTTATCATGTACATTGTTTATCATCTTCCTCACCCCATTTAGAATGTAGTCTCCGTATTTTTCAAATATGGTGTGAGCCAGGGGCCTCCTTTTTAAAATGACCATTTATTGAGTAGTTACCCGCACTCCCAACTCGCCATTTGCATTCATCTTTTGGTCTTCTAGATAACAGGCCTGTGTCTGTGATCTCTGTTCTATTCCGTTTGTCCATCTGTTCCAGGATCTCCTGACTTAATTGTTACAGTTTTATTACCAGCCTTAATCTGGTAAGGGTAGTAACTCACTACTCCCAGCTTACTGATTTTCTTCACGATGGAATCGGCTATCCCTAGTGCTTTGCTTGATGATTTGCTAGGAGGACTTGCAGGACTCAGTTGCAGTTCATTGCAGCAAAAGGCTACAGATGAAAATCAGCAGAGGGAAAAGGGGCAAAGTCTGGGAGAAACGAGGTGCGAGCTTCCGGGTGTGCCTCCCAGCAGAGTTGCATGGGGACACACAGTTCTCCCAGCAACAATGTGGGGCAGTGCGTGTGATGTGTCGCAGCCAGGGAAACGCCCCTGAATCTAGCGCAGGGCTTTTATTGGGCGTTGGTTATAAAGACGGGCAGCAACCTGCATAATTGACCTCAGCTCCTGTGATTTCAGACCCTTCTGTGACCACCCCTCTCTCACTATGAGCAAACACAGGCATGCACCATAAATCACATGTCAGGATAATGTTTTCAAGCCACAGTAGTACAGCATGGCGCATGGCCTTAAGCATACAAAAGCCCTCTTATCAGGCAGACTGTTCCAAGGACACAGAGGGTATTTCCCAGAAGCTGAAGATATGCTATTGTTTGGAATGTGCAGGATTTGAGCAACCTAGGTCTGCTGTGTTAACCCTTTCCTGCCCACTCTTCCTTTCTGATTTCAGGATCTGCCTGTCGAGTTCCACACACAAAAATCCTTGTTGGAATTCATACATCAGAAGTACGGATTAATTTGGGGCAGATGCTTTCTTTATGATGATGATGTTCATGAGAAGCGTGGTAGATAGATCCTTTATAAAGATCTTCTCTTACATTTTTGAAAATATTTTATACTTAGTAAAAATCTTGTATATCCTTTGCTAGATTTTTCTGACCTCTTTTATGGATTTGTTACTTCCATATGTGCCTCCCTCCCATAAGGAGCCCTGTGAATATGTTGGGTCCACCTAGATAATTCAGGAGAATGTCCTCATCTCAGATTTTTTTTTTGAAATTAATCATAGTGGCAAAGTCCCTTTTGTCATAAAAGGCAACATTCACAGGTTCTGGGGATTAGCATCATGAGCATCTTGGCGAGGGGTGGGGAGAGGAGGCATTTTTCACCCTGCCCCAGACAGTCACATGGCCTATAAATAGATACAGTTTTTTTGTTCTCCCTTCATTTCCAGTTCTTATATTTTTGGTTTCTTTTTGTGTTTTTCTCTTCTGTTTTTCCTGTTAGATTATCTAGGACTTCTGATACAGTGTTGAGTGGAAGGAATGATGGCTGGCAGTGCTTCTGTTTTGGTAGTAATGCCTTGAGTATTTCACCATTACATTTATGCTTGCTCTGAGGGTTTGCCAGATACCCTACCAGGTTATGAAGATTCTTTATTACTGGTTCATGATAAGTTTTCAATCATGCGTAACTGCTGGATTTTACAAAGTGCTTTATTTTCTCCAAATTGTTGGAGGCTCTTTCGATTAGATGGATAATTTAACAGCTATCTATGGCTGCATAACAAATCCTTTCAAACTCAGTAGCTCTGAGTAACAATAATTTCTTTGCTCATATGCTGCTGTTTGGTCTGGGGCCACTCATCACTTGGCCACTCTACTGGCATGCGATGGCTCAAGTTGACCTCATCCTCATTTCTGGCCATTAGCAAGGGCTGTCAGCCAAGGTGTCTCAGTTGTTCTCCATGTGGCCTTGCCGGGAGGACCGTCCAGCTCTTTTGTATTAGGGCAGCAGTGTTCAAGACAGTGAGCCCTAACGAGCGTGTCAAGTCTCTGCTTGTGTCACATTTGCTGATATCCTATTGGCCAAATTAAGTCACATGACCAACCCTGCAGCCATTGTGGGATGGGAACCACACCAGAATCTGCATAACTGGTGGTGGGATTCCTTGTGGGTGTTAAGACAACAACCCACCACATGCAGTGTTTAGTTTTGGACTGTAACAAAGACGAACGTGTCTCTGCATATTTGGGTCCAATATCGGCTTCATTGCACACATTTCCCTATAAGCTCTGTAATGACTGTCTCTCAGATGCCTCATGACTATGGAGATACAGAGTAACGGCTTCTGAGGAGAGGAATGTTGTATAACTAATATTATTAACTCACTGTGTTTGGCTCCAACCCCAAACCCCTCTTCCAAACACAGTGCTGTTGGGTTTTAGTGATGCCTGTGGTGACTCCCTGCTTCCAAGGGCCGCGCTTGGCCGGACCCTTGGACCTGGTTTCCTATTCCCTCATGGCCCCTCTCATCTCCACTGCTTCAGACAGACAGACATGCACCCTCAGTATCATTCCCAGAGCTACACTGCATAAAACCATCCCGTAATCAACCAGTTCCCTCCCTCTTTTTTTTCTAACCTCCAGCTCTGCCCTTTGTAATTTCGAGCATTCTTATTTTAGATAAAGGTCATAAAATGGAATGCTGAAACATCCTTCATTCCCAAGCGTGGTTGGGTTTATGTGCTCTTTAGGAAGCCCTGGGTACTTCCATGGTGAACAGAGCAGAGGACACTTAGAGCAACTGCAGCGTAGTTAAAATGACTGATGGAGAAATATGGGGTGGTGTTTCAGCCTCTGGTCAGGTCACCAAAGAGAAAAGAGGGAGTAATTAAGTTGCTTGGGAAATGCTTCTTGCAGAGATGAAGCCACTGTAGGCTGTCAGCGAGTCAGCAGGGATGGGGGTCAGGGAAGGGAATGAAGCAATTTGGAGATGGCCCATTAACATGGAAATGAAGGAAGGGGCGAGACACTGATCGTGAACAGGAGGAGGAACCGGTCAAGTGTCGCCGCTGAGAAGGTTACAGCACTGAGGGTGTAATTTGCGATCCCTGTGCTCAAACACCCAGGGGGAAGGAGAAGGTGAGTTACTCTTCTCCAGCTCCTCCTGGTGACTAATGACATTTTCTTTACCCCAATTCTGCTAATTGAGAGGGGAAAATGAATGTCAGTTCAATGCTGATTCCATCTCAAATTAACCTTTGACTAATGGCACCAGTGAGAATTAGTTTTTCTTCCCCCAAATTTCAAGCAAAACCAACAACCCCTAGAAGAGCAACAGGGAGAACTGTTGTCTGTCCCTGTCCCAGCCGACTTCTCCTTCTGCCCGGCTGAGTCAGAAAGAGTTGGGAGGCTGGGATAACCTTGTCCCCATCTGCCCAGGACTATTCTCAGCCCCTAGCTTCTCCGGAGCTGACTGCACTGGAGTGGGGCGAAGGGGGAGCAGCTCTCCTCTCACCAGTGTGTTAACTAGCTCTCAGCCTTGCCAAGAAGGTAGCCTCCGATTGTGGGCCATGTGGCAGCTGTATTAGAATCACCTGCGGTGTGTTGTTGAACGTCCTTTTCTGAGCCCCATCCTGCACTTTCTGAACCAACTTCCCATTGGAGCTTGGGAATCTCCATTTTTTTTACCAAGCCCCAGAAGCGATGCTTTTGCGAAAGTCAAGTTTGACAACCACTGCTCCGGGGCATAGCCTATCACTGAATTTACTCTCATTTATTTCCTTCTCCTCACTCAGATGGGCCCAGATTCCCAGAGCAGCCCTGCAGCACCACAGGGCAGGACACACGGGGTTAGATCTTCTCCCCGAGCAGTCCGGCGTTCCCACTCTCTCTTCCGCCAGCTAGGTTCTCTGCCTCTCCTTCCCATCCTTGCTTGACCAGCACTTCCTGGCTGCTTGGGGAGATGGACTGAAGCGTCAGGGGACCTGGTAGCCCCATGAGCCAGACCTCAGACCTAGCTGGGGCCTTTACGTGAGGTAATGACATGAGGTAATCATGGAAATGGAGCTCCTGGAGGAAATATGAGCTGGCCACCTTGCACAGGTGTGTCTGTGCTCCCCTGCAGCTCAGACCTACACCTGCGGACCACTCTGTGTCTGCTGGCCAGTCCTTTGCCCGCATTGGACTGGTTGCTCTTTGAGGACAGAGGGGTGTTTGCTGGTGTGTTAGTCAGGCTTCTCCAGAGAAACAGAACCAATAGGATTTATTATCTACAGATATAAATTTAGGTGCATAGCTACATGTATGGATGTGTATTCTGTGTATCTATCTACCATCTCTCTGTATCTGTCTGTATGCACATATATGTCGTGTGTGTGTATGTATGTGTCTGTCTATGGATCTTTTAAGGAATTGGTTCATGTGATTGTGAGGGCTCTCAAGTCCCAAATCTGTATGGCACACAGCAGGCTGGAGATTCAGGTAAAAGTTGATGTCTTGAGTTTGAAGGCTGGAAACGGGGACAAATCCCATGTGGCAGTCTGGAGGCAGAATTCCTTCTTTGAGAAACCTCAAATCTTTGTGCCTAAAGCCATCAACTGATTGGGTGAGGCCCACCCACATGAAGAACAGTGATCGGCTTTACTCAAAGTTTACTGATTTAAATGTTAATCACATTTAAAATATATTTCCACTGTGACATCTAGACTAGTGTTTGACCGAACAACCAGGCACCCTCATCTAGCCAGGTTGCCAACAAAAATGGACCATCAAAGCTAGTTTGTTTTTAATCTTTTTTTTTTTTAATCCCCAGTGACGTCCAACTTAGGATAGAACAAAAATGAAATGGCTAAATATACAGAAAAGGATTTAAAATGAAATCCCAGCAGGAAGTCAATCTGCTGCTCAAACTCTGGTCAGAGTCGGAGGAAAGAACCACTGAAGGCTGGTTGTCGTGTCTTCAGAGGAGCGTGTCGTTGTTGGAACCTGGTGTCTGGAGGGCCAGACAGCACTGCGCCCCACTCGGCTTCAAAGCGAGCCGGGTCTCCTCTCCTTTGGTGCCAGAAGTGTTGATGCATACAGCCCTCCCAGGTGAGAGAGTGAAAGCCAGATCACCTGGCCATTTCAAGGATCTGAAGCTCTTGGCCCTGGTATCTGTTTGCATTTGGTGCTGTGAGAGGTTAGCACTTAGATTTTCTGAATGTAGAGTGTAGTTTCTGTGAATTCAATCAAGGTATATATTTCTGTGTGTATGCTGCACAGAATTGGGTTGAGCAATTTGCTTCCTCTTCTGATTAAACTCTTTTATCTCTTGGCTGGGAAGGTGATAGCTGGAAGCAGCAGATTGAAACAGAAATCTGGTGTTTTTTTCTTTTCTGAAATCATGTGCTGTTGTCTGGGCTGCAGGTTTAGATGACAGATAAATCTGACTTTCTAAAAAGCCTTATTTTTTACCCCTTGCTGTATGATAGCTGTATATTTGGGGTAAAGCTGTTTGAGGCTTTTACAAATGCCCAACCGTGTGGTTTCATGCCACGGCAGATAGGAAACATGTGTGCTACTGCTGTTCTGAAAACTCCGGAGCTATTTTCAAGACCATGGGCTTCTCATTTGTCATTAATCCCTTTTCTATTGGTTGACATTTCTTTGGACCTTTCCTTTTCTTCCAAAGGTAGCAGAGGAAGCTAAAGGAAGCAAATAAGATCTCATCTCTCTCATAAAGTGCTATCACGCATTTCACATGTACTCTCTCCTTCAACCCTCGCAATTGTGATGTGGTTACTGGTGTGTACTAATGTCCCTGTTTTATAGATGAGAAAACTGAGGACTGGAGAAAATATATAACTTCCCTAAAGACTCACCTATATAATCTTATCCTTCTTCAGAGCTAATGCTACATTCTTGTTTCACTAAGAAAAAAAAATTGCACAACCCAAGAAAAAGATTTTGTCTTGGTTGAACACGCTGGACCATCAGTCAGGGTCTCATTTGGCTGTAGCCGTTTCTTTCGGCTCAGGTATCGGGGTCCTCCTTAGCTGCAATATTCTCAGGTTGCTAGGTGGGTTGTACCAGGACAAAGAATGATCTGTGTTCTCTGGCTCATTCCAGCTCCTGACATTGTTCACTGAATGAAATGTGAAACCAAATAACAAGAATGTATTTAGTTTGGTGTGCAAAGAAAAAGCCTAACAGTATTGCTCAAATCACATCCTCACTAATGGCCACACTTGCTAAGAGGCCATTCCTCTGGGGAAAAGAGCTTTACAAACATGATGTGCTTTCCCCTCACTGCATTACAGAAAATTTGGAAAGTATAAATAAAAAATAACATTCCCATAATTGCGTCATTCAAACTACTGTCAACATCTTGAGGTTATTGCCAGTAGTTCTGAAGCTGGCTGATTCAACCTTGGGAAAGCCGACCGGGTGCATTTATTCCCCATTTCGTGTTCAAAGACGTAGTGATATCATATGGCAACTTGAAAGAGGTCACGGTGGGAATATTTACATCGGCACACACTACAAACCAAAGGCTTATTTTATGTGCCATTTGTCAGTACTCACCTGGTTCCTGTCTTCCATTTTTTAAAATATATGTTTTAAGCGTAGTATAATTCATTGTTTTTTCACTTAATATAACACAAGCATTTCCTCCTGGTATTAAAAAAACTTTATAAGCACCATTTTTTAAAAACAGAAGCAAAATTCTTCACTGAATAAATGTACCATAAATTATTTAGTGGTTCGAATTATTGGCCAGATACATTGCTTTGGAATAATTCAAGCAATTAATTATTTAATGAGTAATTAAAAGTTGTGCTTCATTGAGCGTATTTATGTATTACATGTCATGTGCCAGAAATTGACCTCCTGGGTAAGCTGATGTCAAATCCTTTGGCTCCTGATGACTGATGCTTTGTGTTTTCCTCACGTAGACAGCTTAGCAGTCTTGAGTTTCGGGTTTCTCTCTCCTTCTCTCTTCCCCGTTAGCTCCTGAGTTCCCTAGAATCAGTGACTTGTATTTTTCTTTATATCTAGTACCCAGGGCAGTGCTTGGCTTATGGAAGATCCTCAAGAAATAGTAATTAACCAAAATAATGTCTCATTTATGCCTAAAAGAGGTGTACTAATTTTCAATAGTGCCTGCATTTTCACCAAAACCTAGAGGACATTGAAAAGATCAGTAAAGTCAACAAAAAAGGCAACCTATGTTAGGAGGTGAAAAATGTTACCTTGTTATTGTGATAGTTTGTAAACAAGAAGAGTTGTAAGTAAAAAGTGCAAGGTGATAAAACAGCCCCGGGGGCCCTCTTGCATGCTTGGACTCCTGATTTCATTATTTATAAAATGAGAATAAAAATACTCTATTTATCACAGCAGATAGTTGTGCAGACCTAGCAAAGGGTAGTGTGTGTGTGGTGAAGAAACTGTGCCTTTGATCCTAGTACTGGACAAAGTTGGGTCAGAGCAGCTGGGGCTAAAAGTGGCCAGAATGCAGACTTGTTGCTGTTGGTGACTCAGCACTTCATATCTGCATCTTGAGTGATCGGTGTCTACACAGATCGTGTTTGAAGATGGGGCCACTGAGTGGAGACCAGATGGGAATGACCCCTCTAGAGCTAGGGATGCTACGAAAGTAAGTGAGGAAAGTCAGTAGAAGCTGGGCCACAGTCTGAGAGACCCTGTTCTGTACCGGGGGTTGGCTGTGGTAATAAAAGAAACCTTCTGTGTATTAAACAATACATGCATTGTCTGTAGTTATGCTAAAATTAACTGTTTAGTAAATTTAACCAAGAGAAGTAGATGGACCCATGTCCACCAGTTACTGATTGCATTAACTTGGGGCGAGTTTTCAAACTTACGTTCCTAGGGCTGAAAAAAGGGCTTCTTGTGATGACTCAATCAAATAATATACGTGACATATCTAGCATCATGACTTAGAATACATTTTCCAAAGTAGTGCTTAATGGAGATTGTAAATGCATTAACATTGCAAGTCAATAATAGAACATTCCAGAACTTGTTGAAGGAGCAGATTAGAAGCCATTTGAATGGAGATGAGTACCTTCTTGAGATGTTGAGCGTTTGGAGCAGTCTAGCTGCACTCAAAATGGAACCTGAACCAGGCTTATTTTTGTTGGGGGCAGAAGGGAGGGGTGGCGGTTTCAGAGGGCCTCAATTCTAGTTAAACTAATTGCCAGGTTTGAGGAACTGTGCATCCCAAGAGTAAAATCTATTAGCCTTCAGGCTCCTCTTCTAAATCTCTTTAGGGTTTGTCTGACTCTGTCTCTGTTTTTGAAAAGGAGCGGAAAGATTGAAAGATTTACAGCCTAAGCCATGGCTGCCTGTGGAAACATTCGGGTCTTCCGGGCAGGGGTGAGCATGTCCCTACGTTGCTGGCTGGGCAGACACGCTCCTTTGGTTAAGGGCGGGGGCATCCGCATCCTGGGTGGGATTCCTGCCAAGATAACCCACAACATAGTTGAACTCCTCTCTCCTCCCCTGCGATGATGCTAGGTTGCACAATTTCCTCCACATCTTGTCTTTTTTAGTATATCTCATCACATGTAGAACATGACTTGGAAGTGGACAGCACATATCACTGAGGGAGGACACAGTTCTTGTCCCTCTGCATGAGATACACGCAGCACTTCCTGAGGCTGGTTGCAAAGCAGGGAAGAGTACATGCAAGGCCCCTGGGCCTGGGGTTGGGGGTAGAGTGGGGGATGCGGGTAGGGAATGGGAGCTGGGAGTGGGTAGGTACAGAGGAGAGGAGAGTTTCTGAAGCTGGGCCTGGCGTGCAGGAATCCCCTGGGCAGCCTGTACCCTCTGCGGGTCTGCATGTAACCCAGACAGCTTCTCCCCAGACTCGCCCTGACCCTGAACAAAGGTGCGCTAGAAGCACCTGGAGTCAGCCTTGCTGGAACGTGAGCAGAGGCCCTGCTCTTGTGCCGTGGTGTTTCCTCTCCTGTTTCCTGCTTCAAGGAGGGAGGGGTGGGGGAGCACAGGATGCTGAAGGGACAGCCAGGACCCCTTCCCGTGCTGGGACCTCCTCCAGGGTGGACACCAGGCTTCATCTCTGTTTCCCAGCATGGGGCATGTGGCAGGCCCTTCTAGGGGGCATGTCTGCCCATGTGGGCCTTGGCAGTGCTTCTCCTTGGGCACTGAGTGCAGAAGGGGCAAAATCCCACTGTCTGGAGGGCACTTGACCTCGTGGGCACTGCCTGTAGAGGTGGGACTCGCGGTACCAAATCGCTCCTCCTCTCAAACCATGCCTCCTCCGTGCAGATGAGAAAAATCATGCCCACAGCCTTCCAGGGCTGTAGTAACGACTAAATCAGAGAGTGTTAGTGCCCTGCCATGAACAGCGCCTGGCACACAAACAGACTCAGCAAAAGTTAGCGAGCTGCCTCCCTCCGTCTCCTTTCTTTGTTTCTGGGTTTTTCAGACTCTCCGAGAATTGTTCCGTCTCAGGAGAAGTGGAGGTAGCACTGGGCTTTGAGCCTGAGTATCTGGATTTTTGTGCAGGATTTGCCTCTTCCCTGCTTCCTGGCCCTGAGGGAAACCCCGAGTTCTCCTCTGGGGCACTGGCCCTGGCATCACACAGTCTATACTTTAAATCTACATCTCCACTGATGAGCTGGGCAAATTGCTTAACCTCTCTCTGTCTCTGTCCTTATCTGTAAACCGAGGATAAGAGTGGTTTCTGCCTCCTTCTAATGGGGATTACACAAGATTAACACTTGTAAAATGCCTAGTGAATGCTCTTTGAGGTTTAGCTATTTATTTCCTTATCTGCAAAATAAAATGGGCATAGTAGTACTAGCCTTGATCACATGGGTGGATACAAGCTGGTAGAATAAAGAGGGTGAAAACAACTTTGAAATCTGTGGAGTACCACACACACCTGAGTCTTGTTGTATCATCCCCCGAGCCTTCCTAGTGGCTCTGTACTCAACATCTACTCCTCTGGGCAAATGACATCCCTACCTTGTGCCCCCATGAACTTCTGTTTCAGCACCTGTAACTCTTATTTGCCTTTTTGTTTACCTGTATGACCCCCTCACTAGACTGTACCCATCTTGTGCTAAGAGAATGCATCCAGTTTGTTTCTATACCCCCAGTGCCTAGCTGGGGCTATGCAATAAATGTTAGTGGACTGAATGCAGAACTTACTGCAAAGGAAACAGAAGCTGACTTGGAACCCTTTGCCCACAGCTCTGGACCTTTATAACTCACTGGTAAGCAAAGAAAATCTGCTTCAATTTCTAACACCTGTCTGGATTTGTGTGTACTAATATAGTAACAGATTTCAATACAGCTAGTCAATTTGTCATATAGGAGGTGCTCAGCCAAAAAAAAAAAATGAGTCCAGGGAAATATTAAGCAGGCAGATATTCCCATAAATTAACTTCTATTTGTAACAGTCTTACTGCTGTTGGGATCATACTGTAGGTATTGTTTTGCAGTATGCTTTTATAATATTTAACGTACCATGTAATATTTTTCCAAGTCATTGATTTTTTTCTGGGATGACTTCTCACTAGTTGTATAGTATTTCATTAAGTATGCATGCCATAAATTATTTAAATATCATGCACTTTTGGGCAGAGTGCCTAGATGGAATTTCAGTCTCTTTGAAGGGGCGCTCTTAAGCAAACAGCCACAAAAATAAATGCAAAATTAGATTGGGGTGAGGGCTATGAAGGGGAGGTGTGTAGTGTCATCAGAGGGTGTGGCAGGGAGATTTTATTTGGTCAGAAAGTCATGAATGAGCTGTGAACTGAGGGCATGTGGGAATCAAACAGATACAGTGAATATCCAGGAACAGTGCAGGGAAAAGGGAAGAGGGCCAAGAAGAGACCTTGGGGAATGTCAGGAGTTAAAATTGTTCTTATTAAAAGAGGGGTCCATGGTGGAGATAGAGAAGGACAAATAGATAAAAGAGACAGGAAGAGACCTAAGAGAGGCACTTCGGAAGCCAAAGGAAAAGACAGGTGCAGTGTTAAAATGCTTCAGGGAGATCAAGTAAGACACAGGTAGTGAAAAATGTCCATTGGTATAGAAAGTCCTATGTGACTAGTGACCTCCAAGGAGGTAGCTTCATTGGAAAAGTTGGCTCAGAAGCCATATTAATTGGAAGTGAATGGAGAGGTGGTTGGAGAAGTGGAAATATTCAGAGTGGACTATATTTTTTTGGAACATGTTTATGCAAGTGATGAGGGTGTAGGTGATTGCTACACCAGAACACGGGGTCAAGGCATGGATCTAGCTTCACCTCCTCTGGGAGCTTTTCTGTCTCACACCCACTGGGATATCATCCCACCTTCCTGTGTCCACAGCCCCCTGCACTCACTCCCCTTGGGGGCCCGGCCCAATCAGAGGGTGGCATTTGTTTGCTTGTCTGTCTGTCTACTTTTGGTAAGACATCTGTGGGTGAGAAGTGAGTGTTAGATTGCTAGTATAGTGTCTTTCAATAAGTACTGAATATTTGTTGAATGAGTTTTTAAAAAATCTGATGTTCGATCAGACACAGATGTTAAGAAATTAGCAGAGAAGAGGATAAATAGAAGAGAGGAGTGATGACACAACGTTGCGGTGTAGATGAAGGGCTGACTCTGAAGTAGAGGGGGGACACTTCCTCTGAGTCAGGAGAAGAGAGTGGGGATGGGAGCAAATGCGCACAGACACGTTCAAAGATGGGGCAGGAATTTGAGAGTTCGCGTCTTTTTTTAACCAATTAATTAATTAATTTATGGAGGAGGTAATTAGGCTTTCATTTATTTATTTATTTTAATGGAGGTACTGAGGATTGAACTCAGGACCTCATGCATGCTAGGCACTCACTCTGCCACTGAGCTATGCCCACCCTCTTCCCCTCCTCCACTGAGAGTTCATTTCTGATAGTCTCAATTTTCTCAGTGAAATATTTGAAAAGATTATCTACTGAGATGGGTGGTGGGGCCAGGGAGGGGAGGAGCTGGACGAGGACAGAGAAGGTTTGTAACAACCAACAAGGGTGATGACATGGGAGTTTGGTGGGGTAAACATGGCAGGATCACTGAGCCTCCATGAGGGCCTGACTGAGTTTGGAGACCTCAGAGGTGCTGAATGATGTTAAGCTTAATGCCTGCATTATTAAACAATATTCACACATCAGAGACACTGGGGTGTATACTCTGGGAGGCATGAGTCTGTCTGTCTTTCTCACTGCATATGAGTAGCTGCACATGAAGTCACCAGGTTTTTTCCCCTAACGGGTCCTAAGAAACCTGCTCAGGGCAAGGGCAAGACTAGAAACCCAGTGGAGCTGATGACACGTAGAAGAGTTAGCTTTCATCCCGGCCTTCGAGAAACGCACAGTCTGGGGGGCTTCAGGATGGCGGAATAGACAGACATGGAGCTTGCCCTCTCCCACAAAAACATCAGAAACACACCCACGTGGGCAGTAATCCTTGCAGAATGCCTACTGAGCGCTGGCAGAGGAAACACAGCCTGGAGGCTGAGGCAGACGTGTTTGCAGGATTGCTTTCCTTTGGTGTTGGGGCAGGAGGAGTTGCCATCTCCCTGTCACCCACAACCACCGGTCTTTCACTCTTTGTTATCTGATGTAGAGTTTTTACTGGGTTAAGTTCATTGTTACACGGACCACTCTCTGATGCTCGATCAGTTGTTCTAATGAATGAGAATTAGGTTACAGTTTTTGGAAACATTTGTCTTGAAATATGGATTTTATTATTATTTAGGTATGGCAGAGCCAACAGATCAGGAAATGCCTGCCATTAATAAGATAGTTTGTTATATTCACAAATCCCAAGAGGAAGGGCAGGCCATACCATGGGGTGGCCACATGAGGTCAGTGAGGAGTCAGAGGGAGAGGGGAAAATTGTGGGCAAGAGTCTTTACTATGGTTTCCGTAAGAAAGGAATGGACAGGCAGGGTGAGCGGGTTTCGGATTGCCTACTTTGAATAGTTTCAGTGGGCTCTGGGGTGTAGGGGCTCTCCCTCCCTAACTGGCTCATACCTGGCCCTTGCGTGATTAGGGCAGGTGGAGAGTGGCTTGGAGTGTGAGAGCCTGACCCAGGAGGTGGTGGGATGTGGGCTCTGATTTGGTTGGTTTGCATTTGAAAGTCAAGCTCTCTAGAGACTCATTGAGGGTCTCTAGAAACTGCTAACCCTATGAGGGGCAGTTCCTCCAGGATCAGCAAGACCCCAAGATACCAGAGCATCAGAATGGAGAAATTAAAGGACATGGGTGCTACAAGCCAGAAGTAGAAAGGATTATTACTAGGAGTTGCTTGTGGAGTGATGTTTTAAATCCAGGTATCTGTGCTGAAATAGCATTTGCTGTCTAGCTTTTGGGGCCTGGTTTGGTTAGAGCAGGGCTGTGCCCACTGTAAAATGGCAAGAACATTTGGGCATTTTTCAGATCAGATGGGATCTCTTGGGAACTCTCACATAGCATCTGGGCTGTGGAGAATGGGTGTGATTTTCTGGTCTCTAGGTCTTAGTTGGAGGTTATCAGAGAAGAGGGGAGAAAGATTTTTTCTCTGCACAGAGCTCAGGGAATGGCCCTGCTCTGCTGGACAGAAGCACAAATCCCTCCTCAAACATATGATTTGTTAAATAAGTCGTTAGATTCTGGGGATCCAGATGCGAATGCCCCTTGGGCCAAGGGCTCCCCTTCTATTTAACAATAGAAATAAATAAATAGATCTGGCAGATAGGGCGATGGGCAGACTGGGATTGTGGGGCCATGGCCATCATTAAGGCTCTGAGATGCTTCTTTGCAGCATCGTTGTGGGTGCAGAATTAGTCTCCTGCCCGTGCTGTGTGTGTCTTTTGACTCCATCAGCTGCATCCCTGTTGACCTCGAGCTCAGTGCTGAGTGGAATGAGATGGGCTGACTTCCCGTGTGTCTGCCCAGGGCCCCTTACGGTCAGAACTGGAACTTGATCTGCACTGGAGACTTTGTCCTGATCGTGTTTCCCTTCCACATGTGTGTGTCAAGGTCCGTGGGCTCCATTTAGCTTAACCCCGCCCCCCCTACCCCCATGTCTTGTTTCAGCTCCCTGTTCCCCATTGCATGGAGGCAGAGAGAGTCAACCTGGAGACAGAGACTGGCTGGGAGCCACAGGTGTGGTGGCTTCCTCCTGGTGGGTCCTCATTCACTTGGCTCTGTACCACCTCCTTCAAACCCACTCACTTTGCAAAGCCTGCCTCCCAGCTCCTCTGGGCCACTACGAAGCTACTGAGGCCAAATGACAGGCATGGAAATCGTAGTTGGAAAGGGTCAGAGCTATGCTGATGTTAACACTTGAATTACCCTTTACTATCTATAAACTATATTCATAATGTGTATGTCACAACAAAACTTTTGAGGTTACTGTTATTATTTCCTCTTTGGCAAAGTGAGAGATCAGAATGTCTTGAGACCTGTTCAGGATCCCAGAACTGGACGTTCATGGATGGAAGGTCACATTTTCCTGACTTTGAGTCCAGCAATCTGGACACCCTTCTCTGTTACTGCAAATTGATGGCTTTAAGTCAGGTTTTCCAAAGAAAGCTCTGTCTGTTTTGGGGGATGTTTATAGCTGGAAAAACAACATAGGGTTTCATGAACAGATCTTTTTGGGAAACATTATGAAACATGATGAAATGATTTTATTTACTGTGGGATCCTTAGAGCCTTTAACATGTTAATTGCATCATGACCTTTAGGAAAGACATGTGATATGCCACTTCTTTTTTTTTTTTCTTCCTTTTTAGACCATGGGTCTATTTTTCTAAGAACATTTTGGAGAATGTTCTTAGGAGCTCACTTTGGGAAATGCTGTCTCAAAGTGTTAGGATATTTTGGTTTGAACAAAGAATCTGGAAATGAATGGTTTCTGAGACCAGAGTGAAGAGTTTCTAACGGTGAGAGCTCTGGCATCTGCTCTGGATGGCGACGGTGGTGTTTAAGGAAAGAAAGCGTTCGAGGCCGATGCTGTGGCAGCCACCACTGGAAGAACAGATCTGAGAACCCACTTCTCTGTTTCTTTTGTCAGCCCCAGTAGGAAAGAGGTCATGGTAGAGAAGAGGGGGAAAACAGTGTCCATTTAGCACATTTGTCTGTTGTTCCTTTAGGGGTGGCCAGTTGAGTGGGTGTCAAGGAAGCCACCCTGCAACCAGGAGCCTAAGACCCTGGTCATGGGTCGTGGGAGCCCCCTGAGAGTTTTCTCGGCCTTGTCCATCTTTTAAGCGGTTCATATAACCCTGGGGAATCCAAGCCAGGCGGAAGATTTCCAAAGGTTGCATGGAAGCTGAGAAGAATTGCACCAAAGATGCCAAGCACGGAATTGAACCCCAAAGAGAGAAACAACATTGTGATTAAGGCACGGAGGCCAGATGCAGCCTGCTGTCTGCATCTGGAGCTCCATGCGATGTCTGAGGGGCTGGCGGGTGTCAGCTCGGGCAGGGCCCCCTTGCCCTGGCCTGCCTCCTCCCAGCTGTTCCCAAGCTGCCAACAGCACCCAGTGGCTGGGAGCTGGACTCTCCCTCGTCTGCAATGAGTTCTGTGCACGTTTCATTTGGCCCCTAGTGCCTGCCTGTGGCTTTCATTTGGACCGGCTTTCTGAGGACCATGGGGATGGTCCTGAGGTCCTGTATTAGATGAGGGAGGCTCCAGGAGGTCTTGGTGGCCAAGAGTTAAAAAAAAGGAAAAGGAAATGAATTTGTGGAGGAACAGTTCTCAAAGTACTGCTGTTTTGTAAGGATCTTCTCAGGAAGAAAGTGTGACAATATTAAAAGAGGAAAAAAGTCTATTTTCTGTGATGGACTCAAATAATTTCCAGAAAAATATCATTCTTATCATTATCTATCTATCTATCTATCTATCTATCTATCTACCTACCTACCTACCTACCTACCTACCTATCTATCTTTCTATCTATCTCCATGATGGAGACCCTGCATCTGGGTAGATCTCAGAGGTGAGAGTGGGTCCAGGCATTCCTGCGGGGGCTCCCCGGGCTTCCCCTCAGCCCGCGGGTCTTCCCCTGAGCTCCCCGCTCTTCCCCCAGCTCATCTCTCAGCTCTGCGGCGCCACCTGCTTCCCCGGTGAGCTCTTCACCTCTTTTCACTTAACTAATCACTCAGCTCCATTTTCTGGTGAGGCCTCTCACTTCTGTACAAACCCTGACTGATACAGGGCATTGCAGACTTTGCATTTTTATATTTTCCTGATGGATTCACTCTTTTTCATTGTCATGAAACTGCTCTCCTTATTTCTAGGGTTTTTTTTTTTTCTTTTGCTTTATAGCCAAAGTGACTTTGTTTTATGGTCACACAGTGAATCCGTATTTATTTTGGTTAGTGTTTGCATGAAGTATTTTTTTCTTTCTTTTTACTCTTGACCTTTTTGCATCCTTGTTTTTAAGGTGTTTTTGTAACTAGTTGGGTTTTGTTCATTCTTGTCCCTCAGGTGTCACCTTTCTGGGGTTCCAACACGAAGCCCGGGTGGTACCACACCTTTTCTCCTTGAGACTGTCGAAATCTCTGCAGTTCTCAGCTTCTCACTGCCAGCTTTCTGATCAAGAACAAAAACTTGCCAAATATTGTAATTCCCCTCTTTTGGCTTCCCTTCTTTTCAGACTTTTAGACCCGGAAATCTTTTCTCCCTTAGTGGTCTTCCAATACCTTCAAATATATTAAAATAAATTGTCTAGCTTTTCTGGTTGTCTTAGAAGGAGGATTGTTTTGAAATAAGTGAATCTTCTATTGCTGGAAGCAGAAATCTGGAAATATTCAGGCAGGAAAAAAGAATCAGTCTCTTTAAGAAACTGGTAGACTTAAGCATCCATCCCAAACAAGCACAGTAAGAAAGAAACACACATCACACACACGGAGCTCTCAGGACCCAAGCTAGGAGCGCGTAGCTCAGGGAATGAAGAGATAGAGTGGTTATTAAGAGCTGCTAAAGGATGAGAGAGTTAGATTCATGGGGTGGCAAATGCTGTGGTATTGTCTTGGTTGAAATGAGGATGGAGGTGGACTAGGGGAACTGGTCTTCTTTCATGGGAAGGATCCCAGGCAGCTTGTCTTGCAGTTGGCAAAACTGGAAAGACTATGGGACATAGCGAGGGCCAGAGGCCCTCTGACACTAAGACAAATGTGGGGGAATCCCTGCTCAGGGAAACTAGATTAGATTTAGTCAATATTTAAATAAAAAATTTTAAACCAGATGGTTCTTTGTAGCTAGGTGGTTGTATCTCTTTGCACATTGTTCCACATCATACTTTAAGTTTGTCATCACTTTCAGTTATTTTATTACAGGGCCCAACACCTAGAAAACCCTGTGGGGCACTGATGGAAGGAGCTCAGTGAGTATAACCAGCAGTGGGTGAGCTGTCTGCGCAGTTCAGCGATTTAAGCATGGGAAAACTATGCTCGTTGGGTCTCTCGCCCTTTAGTAAGCATCATCTTTTAGTGGAAATTACTGGCAATGCGACATGGCATTTTAGGACAGGTTAATCAGCCTCGCCACTGATGGAAAACTGTGATGTCAGACTGCAGGGAGCGATGGAGTCAGGTGACTGGGGTTAGGAGCCACTTACCAGCTGGGAGACTTGGAAGGGTGATGTCATCTCCCTGTGCCTCATTTTCCCTATCTGACTGCCAACCTTACAGTCCACTATGAGGAATAGATGGCCTATATAGATGAGGTGTATAAAGTGCTCTCCCCAGAGTCAGTTCTTAGTAAATGTTAATTCTCCACCTTTGCACCTTCTCCATGGGGAACGTAAGTCAGCAAAATCTGGTTGAAGTTCAGGAGGGTGCAGTTTTCCCACTGATGAGGCCAGGACTGACTCAGTCACATCTAAGAAGTTGCCTAGAAGAGTTAGTTCCAAATTCAAATATGACATGATTACCCCACCCAGCAGAATAAGCAAAGAGCAAAATATGAAAATAGAGGCGCTTCTGCCCCTGTGGACTGATGGGGAACAGGGCTGACCTTAGGAATGCAGTGGAAGGGACCTGTTTCAGGTGGGTTTCTTTAATTCCTTTTGGCACCTCTGCTGCTCTTAAGCAGTTTCAAAGCAGCAGCATCTAAGATGTGGTTCAGAGATGGGGTGCAAGGAGGAAGCAGTGCTTTCAGAGCAACTTTGTGCCATTCCCTATTTTAATTTCAATTGGTTGTGTAATCATACTAATAGCTAACACTTCTCGGGTTCTTTCTGTGTGCCAGGCAGTATTTTACGTGCATTAACTGATTTGCCCTCAGTCACAGAGCTTTTCGAAATTAAGATTCATTGCCAGGCAGTCTGGCTCCAGCGCCCCTCGTGCACTCCGTTGCCTCTTTGTATGCAAAATTTGCTTTGTCTTCACTTGAACGTCAGTGAGCGTGCCCCAAACAGAATTCATCATCTTGCCTCCCAGACCTGCTTCTCCTGCACGGAGGACTTGAGGCTCTGTTGCTTCCACCCACCAGAGCTGGAAGCCTGAGAGTTGTGCTTGGCCCCTGCCGGTGACTTGAGGCCTCACATTTAAACAGTCACCAATCTGTATCAATCCGATCTCTCACGTCTGTTTCTGATACTTCCAGCCCCTCCACCCTTAGGACAACCTTTCCTTTCTTCTTCACCTTCTGACTGGACTGTTGGATTAGCCAGGGGCCTCCCTGACTCCAGCTCTCCCAGCTCTGCCTATTCTCAGTTTACAGAAAAAGCAGAGAAAATGCTGTTCTCTTCATGTCAATTTCCTATTTAAAAGGGCTCTGATGGCCCCTCTGACCTGCAGAAGGCAGTAGAATCTGAAGAGGGCTGGCTCCAGACTTAGATGGCCAGGGTGTGAATCTCAGCTTCACCATTTAACATTTTTCAGTCTCCTGACTCTTCAGCTTTTCCATTTGGAAATTGAGGATAACTACACAACCTGCCTTGTGGGTATTGTGATGGTGAGTTGAGATAATGTGTGTAAGGCATTTGGCATCAGGCAGGGTAAGAACTCAGCAGTTGTTGCCTCTTTTTATGATTACTCTATGAAGTTCAAAACCCTTGACTTGCCTTATAAATTCCTTTAAATAGGTGATAGTTTCAATCTAACCTCTTGCACGCACCCTAAACATTTCCCCTGCTTTGTGACCTAAAGCTCATTATTCCAGGATCATCAGTATTTGGACTGAGTAGCTGCTTTTTATTTTTTTCCCCCCTAAAATGTTCTTTATTCCCATTTCATGCCCTGGATGTAGACTGTATTGAAAGAAGCAAGTGTGACAGGAGAAGGATCCAGGTGTCAGAAGGAGTTCTAAGGTGACTAAGAACCTTCTCGCTTGTGCTAGCGCTTTTATCTGAAAGTAGCATCAGGTTGGGGTACACGGATGCGTTCCCCTTCTTTTCACCCCATCTCTCCCCGCGGCAGAGGGCCCCGAGGTGAGGAGGGACTCAACATGGGTGTGTACTCATGGGAAGTGGGCACAACTAGAAGCAGATAAATTTCTTTCTTTTATTTTTAAATTGACATATAGCCAGTTACAGTGTATCAATTTCTGGTGTACAGCATCATGTCCCAACCATGCAAATATATATATATTCGTTTTCATATTCTTTTTCATTAAAGGTTATTACAAGATACTGTATATATGCTATAGAGAAGAAATTTGTTTTTTATAGAAGGAGATAAATTTAATTAGAGACAGCGAAGCTTTTGAGGGGTTCAAGAAAATAATGATAGTCAATGTTTAGTACTCATGTACGCCAGACACTGTGTTCAACACTTGACATGCATTATTTCTTTTAATCTTGAAGACAAACCTGTGAGATTCCTATTATTATCTCTATTTTACAAATGAGGAAGGAGTCTGAGATTTAGGGAGATGAAGTTACTTGCTAAGATTTGAACCTACACTATCTTATGCCAAGTCTACTATTTACTGTCTTTGAAATATCGATCCTTCAAAACTCTTCTACACAAAGGGAAATGATTAGATGAGTGGTTTTCAAACTTCTTGACCTTGATCCACAGTAAGAAGTATATCTGATGTTATGACAATGCCCCAGGCCATACACACACCCCACACAGGTGCATACACACGTACATACACACATATTTACATACCCACATATAAAAATACAAAACTGAACAAAAGTTCACAGAACAATCACTGCTCTTCCTGCGTGATTTTTATTCAACTGATATTTTATTGTAAAACATAACTGCTAATGTAAGAAAATATAAAAAATGCTAATTTGTAACCCACAAACAGTGGAGGTGGTGAACCTCTCTTTGAAAGCCAGTGACTTCTAGCTCCTTTTCAAGTCATTGGATCCTTTTGTTTCTGTATTTCTTGGAAATTTTGTTGGGTTTATCCTGTTCACTTAATCATTCCAAGAAATAACCTTCTCATGTGAGATACAAACATTTAGCTTTACACGGTCATAATATCTTAGGGTGTTGTGTCATAGATATTGTTAAAATGTATTTTGTAAAGTGTTTTTTTTGTGTTTTGTAACAGGAGAATATGCTTTTATTTCTCTTATTTACTAGAAGTTATTGTATTACACTGATCATTTCCATATGTATTTTTAAAGTTGCTTGGCTGGGTTAAAAATTTATTCTTTAAGTTACAAGGACATTGTATTCAAATGAAAGGAACCATCATAATAGTATTAATTAGAAGAGCAATAAAGCTTTGGTTTCCATGCAAATGAGCATAATTGAAATAGAATTGCATTTTTGCAAATAGATTTTGAAACTTTGGTGTAAAAAACTTGGAAGATAAATATTCTCAAAGCTAAAGCAAATGCAATCTGTATATGTAAATGAGATCAATTAATTTTAGCAGGCAAATGAGGAAATCAATGATTTTCAAAATCTAGTAATTTGGTAACCATTAGTTTCATTAGTCTTTCTGCTTTAAACTTAATTATTCAAATGTAGAACCAGATTGAAGTATAATTTATGGAGAACTCATCCTTAAGTTAATTACATGCAAGCCTTTCCTACTACAAATGGAAGAATTGAGGATGAAACTGTAAATGATTAGTGTGGAGTGTGGAATCCTTCAGTGGTGGCTTGTTAGGGTTCAGCTTGGGAGACAGCGTGGAGGAAGATCAGGGCGGCTTTGATTCAGACCAGGGTTTGAATCTCAGCATTGACTCTGCCTAACAATGGACTCTTAGGCAGCTTTCTTAGCATCTAAAGAACCTCAATTGTTTTCCTCTATTAAATTAGGAAATTATACCCACACTGCAGAGCATGGTGAGGGCTTAATGGGGAAATCTGTGCATAAACCTTCAATGCAGCACCCAGCACAGGGAAGCTAATCATTACAAGTAGCATCCCCTCCCCTGCTTCTTTTCTGTCCGCCCCCCTCCTTTCGTTTTGGATAGAAGAGAGCTTGCATGGAAGAAACACTGTATTTCTGGAGTCGCTTTTAAAGAAGAGCATGTGTTCTGGTTGGTCTCGTCCCTTTAGCTGGTAGTAATTTAACCTGATAGTGTGCTGTGCGTCCCTTGTAGAATCACTTCCATCCAGAATCTGAGATGGGTTTTAGAAGCGCAGTCATTGGAATTATTAAAAAGGCCAGAGCAGCAGTTAAAATAGGGAAGAGTTCCTGCAGCTGGTTTCCTGTTTTTATTTCCTCATTTCAGCGATCGGTGCTTCTGATCCCTTGCATTTCCTGCTCTCGCTAAATGTTCTCATTATGACAGTTGTAAAGCTCACACCTGTATGGTATCTACTTAGTGACTTTGTGAGATAACTAGGACAAGTAGTATTGTTGCCATTACAAAGATGAGAGAAATTAAGGCTCAGAGAGGTTGAGTGGACTGCTCAGGGTCACAGAGCTAGAAAGAGATGGAGGTTCAAACCCAAGCCTGCAGGTGGCAAGGTTTGAGCTTTATTTTTCTGAATCGAGTCTTTTTATATCATGTGGATGCAGCCTATGGTCCACAGGTGAGCCTTGATTAAAAGCGTACATTTCACTGCAGACCCTGTTTGACTGTGGGAGATAGGCAAAGGTGAATTGGTCTGAGACTGGTTGAAATTTCTTTCTCAGAGTCTATAAGGCTGGCCAGCAAATGGAAGCTCATAAAGATGCAGAGAATCATCTGACCAGAAGAGGGAAAGTTCATCGGGAGTGAAAGGAGTCAGGAAAGTCATGCACCTTTCCCTGCTTCCTACAGGACGTCTTTCCGGGTGTGCCCACCCTGACCTTAGCCTCTGTGTGTCCCTGACAGAGAACTCTGTAGGCTCTCTTCCCTTCTTTCCCCACCCCCTGCAACCTCTCCTTGTCTCGTGTTGCTCCACCTCCATCCTCCTTCCATCCATCATCGCCCAGGTTGAACCTCTCTTATGGCCATCTCTTCTCCATCACTTTGCCAGATAACCGTCCCTATCTCTCAACACACTCTTCCCACCCCCACTGCCATATGCACATCAACACCCTCTGTTTCTCCCTCCTGATTTTACCGTCCTGGTTCAGGCTGTTGATAATTCTTCTGTGAGCCCTTACTCTGGTGTCTTTGGACTTCTGCTTCCTGTCTCTGCCTGCTGCAAGCCATATTTGGACAGATTAGACATCCTGAGAAAAGGCTCTGATCCTGGCACTCCTGAAAAACTCTCAGTCTCCTCCTTTTTTTCTTGGTTAAAGGGTATGGCAATTGTGCTAAGCTCTTTTCCTAAACCATTTTCCATGGCTCATCTTCACAAATCCTCTATTCTGCCTTCTGAGGATGCACTCATGTAGGTATCAGCCTGGAAACTCTGAGGACACGTACTCCATCCTGTCTATCTCTACGTCACTGGCACACAACACAATACTTCGTACAGAGCTCGTGTTCACAAAGCACTTGTTAAATGGATCAACAGATCTAGCCTCACCTACCTATGCCTCAGAATTTTCATGGAGTTTAAAACTCTTCACTTTTTTTGAGGAGCATTTTATTTTTTTGTGAAATGCTGAATTTATACTAAAGAGTATAAAAAAGTATATGTGAAAGTTAGTTAATGATAACAAATTGGTGACCATGTACCAACTGCTAGGTTAAGGCAAGAGACGTAATCAGTACCTTAGAAATTCTCTGTCTGCCCTTTCCAGCACTCCTGTTTCTTTTGTTCACTTTCAACTCTGCCATCTCTAAAGGAAATCACAATCCTGAATCTTATGTTAATCTTTCTATGCTTTTCTTTATAGTAGCTCACCTTTGTAAATAACCCTAGATAAGAAACAGGTGTTCTGCTTTGTCTGCCTTTGAACTTTAAAAATGATTTGAATAATTTTCTTGCTATTACTCTGTAGTTCACTTTTTTTTATGCAGTGTTATTATTTAGATTTATACCATGAATATAGATTAATTCATGTTGGTGAATGTAGCTATAGTTCATTCATTTCCCTGCTCTGTAATATATCCCATTGCATTCTGTTTATTTGTCCATGCTAAATGTTCCAGTATTGATCAATCCTATTCTAGTATAGTATTTGAGTTATTTCCAGTTTCATGACATAATGAATAATGCTTCTATTAAGTATACCTAGAGAAACAAATGGGCAAGAGGTTCTCTGGAGTATGTAAGTAGGAGTGGAATTACTGAGTTGTAGTTTACATCCATGTTTAACTGCTTTAGGTAATACCAAACTCTTTTCTAAAGTGGGAGCACCAATTTCTGCTTCTGCCAGTGGTGAACAAAGTTCCCATTTCCCACTATGCCTATACTAGAAAAGAAACGTTTAAAATTAATGATATATATACAAAAAATAAAAAATAATGATATAAAATTATATCTTAAGAAGCTACTTAATAGTACAAATTAAACTAAAAGTAACTTAGAAAAAAGAAATAATATCAATTAGAGAAGAAATCAATGACATAGATATCAGGAAAACCTAGAGAAAGTTAACTAAGCCAAAATTCGGCTGTTTGAAAAGATGTACAAAATTAATAAACCCTTAGTAAGACTAGCCAAGAAAAAAAATAAAAGAGAAAACACATATCATCAATATCAGAAATGAAAGAGAAGAAATCACTGAGGATTCTAAGGATATTAAAAAGAATTTTATACCAGTACATTTAATAACTCAGACAAAATGTACATTCTTTGGAAAGGACAGCTTACCAAATGAATTTAAGAAATAAAATACCCGAATAGTCATGTCTATCTTCGTATCCATCTCTCTGTCTCATAGTTAAAAATTTTCCCACAAATACCAAAACCAAAAACATTACAAGAAAACTACACACCAATATCTCTCATCCATATAAATGCAAAAATCTTCAGTAAAATATTAGCAAACTGACACCAACAGTGTATTAAAAGAATTCTACACCACAACCAAGACCCACATAAATATAGTCAGTCAACTGATCTTTGGCAAAGGAGCAAAGGCAATACAATAAAGCAAAGATGGTCTTTTCAATAAATGATGTGGGAACAACTGGTTGTCCATGTGCAAAAAAAGTGAATATAGACACAGACCTTACACCTTTCACAAAAATTCACACAAAATGGACCACACACTTAAATGTAAAGTGCAAAGTAACAGAACTCCTAGAAGACAACATAGAAATTTTATATGACCTGGAGTTTGGCAGTGACTTTTTATCCATAACACAGAAGCATGATCCATGAGAGAATGAATTAATAAGGTCTTCATTAAAATTAAAAATTTCAGGGGGATGGTATAGCTCAAGTGGTAGAGCACATGCCTAGCATGCACAAGGTCCTAAGTTCAATCCCCAGTACCTCCTCTAAAAATAAATAAGTAAACCTAATTACCTCCTCCCCCCACACACAAAAAAGAAAAAAATTTGTTCTTTGTGAAAGGTATGGTCAACAGAATAAAAACACAAACCATAGACTGATAGAAAATATTTGCTAAGACATATCTGATAAAGGACTGTTACCCAAAATATACAGAGAACACTTAAAACTCAACAATAAGAAAACAAACAACCTGATTTAAAAAATGGTCCAAAGACCTTAATAACATCTCACCCAAGATGATGGACAGGTGACAAATAAGCCTACAAAAAGATATTCCACGTCATATGTCATCAGGGAGATGCACATTAAAACAACCATGAGCTACTACACACACCTACTAGAATGACCAAAATCCAGACCGAGGACAACACCACATGCGGGTGAGGATGTAGAACAACAGGAGTTTTCATTTGTTGCTGGTGGGAATGCAAAATGGTACAGCCACTTTGGAAGACAAGTTGGCAGTTTCTTATATAACTAAACATACTCTTACCATATAATCCAGCAACTGTGTTCTTTGCTATATATCAAAAGGAGTTGAAAACTTACATCAACACAAAAGCTAACACACGGATGTTCGTAGTAGTGTTATTTGTAATTGCCAAAACTTGGAAGCAGCCAAGATGTCCTTCTTTAATGAATGGATAAATAAACTATGGTACACCCAGACAATATTACTCAGAGCTAAAAAGAAATGAGCTGTAAAGCCATGACAAGACATGAAACAATCTTAAATGCATATTACATAAAAAGCCAATCTGAAAAGTCTACATACTGTATGATTAACTGCATGACATTCTAGAAGAGGCAAAGCCATGGAGACACTAAAAAGATCAGTGGTTAATTGGGATTAGGGGGAGGAAGGAATGAATAGTTGGAGAACAGAGGATTTTTAGGGCAGTGAAAATGATCTGTGATACTATAATGGTGGATACGTGTCATTATACATTTGTTTACATGCATAGAATGTACAACACCAAGAGTGAACCCTAATGTAAACTATGCACTTTGGGTGATTGCTTACCTGTGAAATATCCGTCAGACTTCTTCAAACTGTGCATTTAAAATATGTGGAATTTATTGTCTGTCAATTATACTTTAATAAGAAGATTAAAAATGGAAATAATTTATCAAGGGACACCATAAAGCACGTGTTAATACAAACTATAAACCTATATTTTCAACACATATAACCAATAATGGTTTGCTATCTATAAAGACCCACAGCAGATCAAGGTCAAAAAGAGAAAGATAAACAAACAGGAAAAAATAGGGCAAAAGATAGAACAAATCTTTCAGAGAAAAGAAAATATGAAATGGCCCATAAACATAGGCAAAAATGCTCTTTCTCATTAGAAATCAGGGAAATGCAGATTCAGATGACAAGCAGATAGCATTTCATCCCTACGAGACTGGCAGAATTCATGTATTGAGGAAAAGTAGAGAAAACAGAACTTGATAACATGCTGGGGAAGGTGTGAAATACATATGAACATGTTGGAAAAATGGACATTATCTTTTCAGGTGATGCTGCGTAATGCATCTGACTCAGCCATTCCTCACAGGAACATAAACCGGACGCATTCCTGGTTGTGTGCCGCAGGGGAGCTGCAAAACTATGTCCTCAGTGGCATTGTTTGTAATAGAAAAAACTGGAAATACCCCAGATATTCATCAAGGGGAGAATGCATGAATAAATTGTGGTTATTCCTCTGTCGGAATACTATACTTTGGTAAAATGAATTAACCATTGCTTCATGCCTCAACAACAGTGAATCTTAAAAGAACATTAAATTAAATGATAAAAGCCAGTTTCTAAAGAACACAAAGAGCGTAATACTATTTGTACAGAGTCCTTTAGAGTACAAAAGTTCACAGTTTAGAGATAGTTATTGTTTATTTAGTTATACTTCATGTGAGAGCAAGGCACTAGTAAACTCAAAAAAATCAGTATTATGTTTCCCTTTGGGCTGAGGGAAGGGGAGAGGGGAACCTGAAAGTAGTTGGAAGAACCTGTCTTCACTTGGGTCATGGGAATAATGGTGATTGTTTGATAACTCTGCATACTTTATGCATTTCCTATATTTTTGTATATATATTTTCATGATAAACCTTTTAAAAGGATTTTTTAAAAATCTGAAAAAATATATAGCACTTGACCTAGCATCCTATGTGTGGCAGTGCAAACACATCACAAATCAAATCAAGAACTGGCCTGTGTTGAAAGGACAGAACTGGGGTGGAGCCTTCGCCCACAGGCGGGAGCCCGTCACCTGAGGGCTTCCTCACTCTGTACGAATGCTCACTCTTGTACCAGGCATTTGCTAGGGGGCTCCCTGTAAGGACTCTGTTTACTCCTTACCCAATAACTTATTTGAGGTAGAGGCTGGAATTACCCAAATAGAAACAGATGCAAATACGATTTACTTAGGGCTTCTAGTTTCTGATGGGATACACTATTTCTTTTTTAATCAGTGTCCTTAATCACTGGGAAGAAAAGTATTCACACAAACATAAAAAGGGGAAATGAAACTCAACACCACCATCAGCACCAGTGCACTTTTTTGGTTGTCCTTCACGTTGGCCCACATGCACAGTGGAAATCACGCTGTTGATGGAATTTTCTAATGAACTTGAATAATGACCCAGTCAAAAGCCAGAAGGTGAAAAGAGACACGAAAACTGTCTTGTAAGTCGAGCAAATCAATAGCAAAGTTCATACTGACAGAGAAGCTTAAGTTGAGAGGGGCCAAACATGACATGGAATTCCTCATCACAAGCTAAAAATCAGGCCAATACATATTCAACATAATTTTCTAACATGTAATTAAAATCCAGTTGACCTCTAGGTAATTTTTGTCTCAATAAAATTGGAAGTAAAGCTCTTAACCACAAGCTGCTCATTTCTTTGCTGGGAGAGGAGGCAAACCCAGGTCTTACTCCATTGATCACTAGCTGTGGGCTCCTGGTTGGGGTTTAATGCCTCTGAACCTCAATTTCCTCATCTGTAAAATGGGGATGATCATCTTTATCTCACAGGAATGTTGTGATTGTTAAGGAGAAAGCATTCACATCATTGGCTGTGCCCTGTAGTGGCTGCTTCGTCGTGAGCTGTTGGGGAGAAGCACTAACAGGGCTGGATAAGAAAGCCAGTCTCCCTGACCGGGAGGGGCCTCCCTGAGCACTTGATTTATTTGATCATGTTGGTCAACTTCTTTCCAAGATCTGAGGGGCCTAGTCTTCTTAAGGTAGTTGTCTTTTAACTTACAAAGAAATCTAGGGTTGGAATTCTGAGCAAAGATGCCTGTCAAATTATCTTTCAAAGAGTGAGGCCAGCCACTGGGATAAGGATTCTGAGAACAGTCTAAAAAGCGCCAGCTGGTGAGGTAGCCCTGGTTTCAAATTCTTATGCTGTTGGGTTAGTTACTTAACCTATCTGAGCATCAGTTTCACCAGCCTTAAGCTCAGCCACAATTGATTAAGCAGTCAGCATGCATCAGCCCTGGAGATACAGCAGTGAGCAGGACAGGCAAAGCTCCCCGCTTCATCCGGAAGATGGCCCAGTAAAGCGTGTGATGCTACGATGATTAGGGGAGGGGAAGAGTCATGAGAGCAGGGGCATGGATCCTGGTCAGGGCCTCCTGAACGAAGCAATGTTTAAAGTGAGACCGGAGGGACAGGTAGGAGATGGATATATGACCCAGTCTGCAGAGGGGCCCTTATGAGGATTAAATGACAGCATACGTGTAAATACATAGTGTGGGTTGGTAACTGGGAAGGGATCATGTGCATTAATAGGAACAGAAGAACAGCTCGACAAACTGCAGAACGAGAACAACCCCTTAGACATCATCTGGTCCTTTCTAGCTTTCGAATCTGGTGACTGGTACAGAGCTGGTTGCCTCAGGAGCTGAACTTGTTAAAAATACACATGCCTGGGTTTCATCCCCCGAGGAAACCCAGTTCAATAGGGGAACTGCATCTACACATTTAAAGAATTATCCCGGTGATTCTAACCTAGCCTTGCTGACTATTAGAGATGAAGAGACTGAGATTCAGGAGAGGTGGGTTGCGAAGGCCACGTAGCTAGCAGAGGATGTCACTAAGGGATTAAGAGAATAAGTCTGGGTGAGAGGGCAGACCCAAGGAGTCCTGGGAGCACAGCTCCTTCAGGTGTGCTCAGGATAAGCACAGCATCGTTTGCAGCTTCTGCATTTCTTCTAAGCGTACTGAGTGTTGGCAGCCAAGAAGCTGATGTGAAACCATCCCTGCTTTGTCTGTTTTTGAGGCAGGAGCCTGGGCTGGGGTGGGGTGTGGGGTGGCTGGGCAGCCAGAATGACTTTGGGGCTTGCTCTGCCTTGGCTAACAGAGAAATTGGAAAGCCAAGCTGGGAAATTACCGTGCAAGCTCTTCCTCTAATTCAATTTTGCGTTGATATCCAGTATGTCAAATCACTGTGAAGATCAGATGACAACACGGCCATTGAGTCTGTGTCACAGTCGGTTATTTTCAGATGTGTGTGAAGATCCTTAATTGTGTTGGCACCCATTAGGTCTCCCTCCCTGTCAGCTCCATGAACTGCTTGAAGACGCTGTAATTAAGTTCCCTCATTCTGTCCTTGTGCCCGTTGTCCCAGGGATGTGAAGCATCAGGCACTGCTCAGACCTCGACTGCAGCGGTCACATTCCTGCAACATCCAGTCAACTGGACATGCACTCCATCTTCTGCCTCTGCTCGCTTTTGGCCCTAGTAGTGCGAGGGGAGGATGGGCTGATTAATTTAAAACGACAGAATCTTTCGGACAAGAGCCATGATTGGCTGAGAGACTACCAGCACCGTCTCCAGGACTTCTTGCATAGATTGTACGAATAACACCCCGACCTACCAGCGATAGTTTAAACAGCCCCTTCTGTCTTGCTTGCTGAATTAATTGAAGTGGAATAGGACAAGCTTGGGAAGAGTTTCAGAGGCTACTCGTGCACCAGATTGCAAATAAAGGACTTTAAGGATGAAAGTCCATCCTATTATTAAGTTTAACATGCAACAACACAATTACATCCTTCTTTCTGATGCCCAGCAATATTAAATACAGAGCCAGTCTCATCATACTCATCTCTAATGGATCATCTAAACATTTTTCTTACAAAAGTGAATTTGGAATTTCTGTGCTTACTTGGAATGGGGGTCATAGGCTAGGGCATAGATTTTCTGTTAAAATGGGAATTTTATAAATGCACTTTTATGTTGTAAACAACCAGAGTTCTGTTGATGTTTCAATTCAACTATATATATATTCTTTTTATAATTGCCACAAAATAGCATCAGCTGAGGAAAAGAGCAGTGTGATACCTTGGCATTACTTTTATGGTGGGAGAAAAAATGACAATAGTATTATTAATCCTCATTATAATAAGTTGTATTTATTAGATCTTCCCCTTGTGAATGTGCTAAGTGTGTAACTCACCTTACATAATTTCACCCTTTGAATAACACTGCAGTATGTAGTGTATCCCATTCACAAAGGAAGATGAAGTTCAGGAAGTTAAATAACTTTCCCAAGATCAAAGGCCCCAAAAGTATCAGAATGGGTACAGAACTCAGGCCTGTCTGTCTTCAAATTCATGCTTTTTAAGAAAAAATGATAATAAAGACATTGTGGAGACATTTCTGTTTTCAAAATATCCTCCCTATTCCCCAGTATTTGGAGGAAAATTTTTCATATTTTTTCCCTTCATACTTCATTCCCTTGACTCTGAAGTACACCATCAATTTAATAATGGCATTTTTTTCAGTGAAAAATAAACTTTCCTACCTCATTGTTGGCACATATTAAATATAAGAGAGCCCAACTTCAAAAATATTAAATTGTTGTAATACTGGGCTTGTCATTTTGTTATTTATGGTGTATTTTCAGACCCAGGGAGTCCTAGGGAGCACAGCTGCATGGGTCAACACTGTGGGGTGAAGGACCTTGAATTCTCATTTACAGAGTTACCTGAGGCTGATGGGAAACAGAAAAGGCTTTCTGCCCTGAGAGTGTCTTGCTCTGGTTTGTGATGTAGAGGGTTCCTGGGGCAGCACAGAGGGAGAATGAGAGTCAGGGGACGGAGTGTGGAGACAGGGAGGCTGATTAGGTGATGTCCGCAGCCCAAGTGAGAGGTAAGCCCTGACCTGGCCTGTGGTACTGATCTGGAGAGGAAGGGATGGACTGGCTATGTTAAAGCAGTGGAATGGGCTGGATAGGGTAGTCAGTGGACTATTCTGGTGTGGGAGAGGGAAGCGTGTTGGGATGACTGCTCTGTCTCTGGCTGGAAGACTGTGGATGGGGTGCTTAGGGAGGACCAACATGGGACTGGAGAAGGAAGAGAGCCAGGTTAGCCTGGGGTCTTTCCCAAGGTGAAGTCAGACTTCTGGCCGCACTTTCTAGTCCATTGCTCATTCTGTTACCCCCAAAGGAGGAATCAGGTCTTGGGGGATTTTAGGATGTTGGGAAGATTCACTCAGAGTTGACAAGGTATGCAATAGGGTGCAAACTAAAGGAGCGGTTGTGCACAGGTGAACCTTGATTTGATGAGGAATAGCAGGTGATCAACTGCGTTTTCTCTGCCATCCCTTTAACTCCCCAGCTCATTCTGATTTTGTGACCCTATAATTAACCAGATAATTAAACAAATGTAAACAGCCACTTCATAAATGCAGCGCCATGCTTTGCTGCTGCCTTTATGTTGATTTCTCATTAACAGCCTGAATTATTTCTCATTTACATGCAGGGAAGTACAGGAACTGACTGCTCACAGAGAACAGCAAAGAGTAGTTTAATATCTCATGTAGGTAAATTGATGAAACTGTACCTGAAAATTGTGTGTGATGATACTGTTTTGCTAAAAATACTTTCCTTGTGTTTACGACTTGTCAGTTTGCATTCATTTAATGAGTTTTTGTTAAGGAACATGGTCTCCTATTTTATTAAAGTAATCATTTTACCACTAATATCATTTTACTTTTCACCGTTTATTTTTCTATGGGATGGGGCCAGGGAAAGAAAAAGAAATCATACCCGTGGTAGCTCCAAAAATTTTGAAAGTGAGGTTCCCCGCCTTACTATTTTGAGGTTGAAGTGACTCCTTAGGGGCCAACTGGAAAACTGTAGTGGGAGTGGAGATATGTCTTCAGTGTCAGGTTTCCAGAAGAGAGCTGAGACTTGGAAGTTCTAGGTAGCAAAATGGCTTTCTGCAAAACATAAACTTTAGAGCTGAAAGAATGGGGCTGAGTCCCAGCTCTGACTCTTACCAACTGGGTGACTCTTACCAGCTTCTTACTTCTCTAATTGGCTTATCTGGAAATTGAGGGAGAATTATACCTTCTTTATTTGGTGATGTGGGTACAAAGGAGATGTTTCAAGCCAAAGAATTTTGTAAAATGCAAAGTGTTTTCAAACGTTAATTTCTTTTGCAGTCACTAGGTTTTTACCGAGTGATTTTTCTGACAGTCACCTCCTACTTTAGCTGTGCTCATTTCGCCTCCTGTGTACTCTCACACCACCCTGGCGGTACCTGTATCCTTCCTTCATTCTTTTCATCAACAAATATGAATTGAGCATCCATTAGGTGCTAGTGTATTAAGCGCTGCCCCCCTGGACTGAAATTACTGAGCATTTTTTGTAAAGACTATTTGCTTCTTGAAGGCTGGGATGTGTTTTTCTCACTCTCGAAGGCAAGGAGCATCTATTTGATTCTTGTTGTTAAGGAAATTGGTACCCTTTCTCTTAGCAAAGTGCCTGACATACAGTAAGTGTTGATGGAACTGGGACCTGTATGTCTCGCAAGCTTCCATGTGGTCTAATCATGTTATACAGGAGTAAAGGGAGAGGACGAGGAGTTAAGAAACCATTGGCCATTCTCTTCCAAGACATGCTTACATAATTAACAACAGCAACAAAGTTAGAATACTTCAATTTTTAATGAACACGTTCCTCAGTCTTAGCAGAATTAGCATCATGGTCTGCTTGAACCTCTTGGCTGGCTAATCCTTGCCCATCCTCCAGTTTTCTGTTTGCCCAGCTTCACACACACATGACTTATTTTCCTTTATCTGGAAACTTGCCTGTCCACCCTGGGGTGGTACCTTCATGGATGCACCACTTGGAATAAGCCTGTTTGACAGGACTGCAGGGACTGTGGCCTTACCCGGCAGGCCTGTACCCGTGGGTTGTTCAGGATACACTGCTTCCTCCTCTAGAAGAGGAAGGCTTACCCCCATAGAAGCTTATAATACCCCCTCCCTAATATGACTTCTTTATGAGCTTTAAATCTGCCCTGCAGCTAAGTTCGTTATTGGAAAGTCCCCAGAGAGTGTCTGCAGGTACATATTGAGCCTTGGGGTGTGTGTCAGTCCCTGTTGATACTCAGTGAGGGGTAAAAAGGAGTACGTGAGACTTGAAATTTGCCTTTAAGGCTTATGAGCTTTTTGAAGAGATGAGACATGAATCCAGAAACGTTTATTAGGTTTCCATAAAGAGAGGATTGTGAGGTGATGGGAAGAACGTGGACAGAGACAGGGACCCAAGCTCCTGCCTGCGTCAGCTCTCTTGTTTAGGAAACTCAAATCCTCTCGGATCACAGTTATACTTTTATCTGTTTTTATGTGGTGAATTTCTTGATGGTTCCATTTAAACAAAGGTTTCTGCTTCTGCTGAAAAACAAAACTAAAACCACTCCGTTGCTAAGGGGCCCTCTTCTAAGAGAAATCACAAGAGACCAAGATTCACTCTGTCTTGTCTTGACCACAACAGTGAGAGGTCATAAGAAAGGTCTTTAGGACCTGGGCAAATGTTTACTACGTGTTAAATAAGCTGCAGCTTATTCCTGTCCTCTCTTTTTCTTCCTGCTGCATTTGACTTTTCCTCTTTCTTGTCTCCTCAGGGCTAGTCTGGCAGAGCTCCTCTAGGTCTTTTGTTCTCAACTTCAAATCTGATAAATTGCACCCTCGAACTGCAGTTAGTAGCTCTAGACAAAGACAAATAAGATTAATAAGATTAATCATGACACCCTAAGTTTGACCAAGTCAAATTCTTTGGCTCTCCCAGGATTCAGGAAGCTCTGTCTCCACTCACAGCTGAAGGTCCCAGTGCATCTTGGGATACTCTCTCTCTTGGATATTTTGTCTTTAGTGGCAGTGGTCCTGAGTTGGCCTCCCTACGACCAGTTTCCTGATTCTACTACTTCAGTGCCGTCTTCTGGACTGGTCAGGGCTATTTGGACTAGAGAGACTGCTTCAGTTTCTCCCCATAGATGTGGCTTGCTGTTATGAGCTGGGTTTTCAGCCCTCTAAATACTGTACAAATGTTTTCCATCAGTTATTACAGTGAAATCCTGGCCATTGGGAAGGTAATAAAATCTGTGACCCAAGGAAAGAATGTTTCACACATACCTGGCAACCAGAGAGAACTCATAAAAAGTTCATTACAAGGCAACAGGATTTGTCCTTATGTATTTCCTCATGACCATTGCTACAAAACCTTGCTTTAGAGCAGATGTCCTACAGCTGAATAGGGACAAAACTTCCCAAACTGTGTGATTAAAATACATTTGGGTTAAAGATTCTCTCCTTTTTAAAACTGTCATTTGTCCTCCCTCTTTTCCACCATTCACTTACTAGCCCTCTACTGGGACATCTTCCTCCCCTTCTCCTCTTCATTCTAGTCAAGTTGGAAGGAAGAATAGTTGAAAGGAAGCCAGTTAGGTCAAGCAGAGCCCAAAGCAGAGGCAGCTGTGCCAGTGAGTGGATCCAGATCACGTGTTAGTTGAGAAGCTGTGAATTGTATAAATTGACTATTTAAGATGTATATTAGAGCTTTGAAATGTAAGGCGCTTGACATGGTAAAAAAGAAGCTGAGATCTGAAATGAGGGAAGAATCACCCATGAGGTGTGCATCCCCTTTTTAAGTCTCTCTTGCCACCCTGAAGACGATGCACCAATACATACATCTTTCCTGAGTTCACTGTGAAACTTTTAAAGGTGTCTGCTTCGCCTTCATAGGAAAGATATCAAGGATATTCATTATTTATAACATACATTGTGAATGAGGGAGAGCCCCTTGGCCAAGGTTTTGAAAACTCTCTTCAAAGGAAATGCCCTGACAGAGAAATGCAGCAGTGGTATTTTAAATTGACATCCCACATAAGGAGTGTCAGGGAGGAAGATTTCCAGGAGGAAATGATACTTGAAAATTTCATTGTAAAAATGTAATTGCTAGTTTATTGTTTTCCTAGGTAAATGTTTCTCCTCTACACAGCTTTCTGATTTTTCCTTTTTTGAAGAAAATGATGGGTTGGCACAGACGATGCCAGAGAAAGGATGGTATCTGACAATGGCTGTAGAATAGAATAAAATAGACTGGTTCCAGCCATTATTCAACCCAAGGGACGTCTGGTTCTCTGTAGGCAAAGAAGTATATATCAATGCCCAGAAATGCACTGGCTTCTACTCATTTAAATCTCCATGAACATCCCTTTATTTTAATGAAATAATGCCAAAAAGAACTCATTAGAGCGAAAGTTTTCATTTTGGTGAAGTCCTATTTGTCAGTTTTTTCTTTTACAGATTGTGTTCTTGGTATATGGTCAAAAATATTTTCTATTATTTTTCTTCTAAAAGCTTTATAATTTTTTGTTTTTATATTTAATACATTTTAGTTAAGTTTTGTATAAGGCATGAGCTTTAGGTCAAAGTTAATTTTTTTTTTGCCATATGGATTATTGAGTTGTTCCAGCACTATCTGTTGAAAAGACTACTCTTTCTCTATTGAATTATTTTTTGCACCTTTGTCTAAACCTAGTGGACATATTGGTGTGTCTCTTCTATAATGTATGTCTATCCTTTCTTCAATATCAACACTATCCTGATTATTGTAGTTTTATAATGTCTTAATATTAATCTTATTAGTGTAATTCTTATAATTTCATTTTTTTCTCTTTTCCAAAATAGTTTTAGCTTTTCTAGTTCCTTAGCCTTTCCATATAAACTTTAGAATCACCTTGTCTGTATCTACAAAAAAGTTCTGCTGGCATTTTGATGGACATTACATCTACAGATCAATTTGTCATCTTTACTGTATTGAGTCTTTTAATTCACAAATGCACTGTCTCCCCATTTTTTAGGCTTTTGATGTCTTTCAGTAGGATTTTGTAAGGATCAGTAAACTATGACCCATGGACCAAATCTGGTCTGTGGCCTATTTTGTAAGACTAGTGAGCTAAGAAAGGTGTTTTTTATTTTTTTACATTTTTAATGGGCTGTAAAACAAAAGCAAGGCGAAACAAAACAAAAACAAAGAGGACTGTGCAACAGACATTGTAATAGCCCTCAAAGCCTAAAATCTATCTGGCCCTTTATGTAAAGTTTTCTGGCTCTTGCTGTAGATGACTCATTAGCTTATACCAAAAAGGCTTCATTTTGGGGGGAGCTAGTGTGAATTTTTGTTTGTTTGTTTCCAGTTGTTCATTGGTAGTATATAGAAATCTGATTGGTTTTTGCCTATTAACTTTAACTTACAAGCAGCTGAACTGAAAAAATCACTTCATTCTAAAATCATTTGTGGTGCTAAACTCCTGTTTAAAATCAAAGAAGATATGATCCTTTCCCTCCACTTCCTCTGTCCCTTGGTGGTGGAAGCAGTGATGGGGGTGGTGATGGGAGACAATTGACAGAACTCATTGTGAATTACATGTTGTGATGCAGATACATACGAGATGTTTGGGATTATGTAGAAGGACACTGTACTGCACAGGCAAAGAAGAGAGGCAGGTCCAGGGAGGACGACATGTAGATCACCTGAGTCTTGAAGAATAAATAAGAGTTAAAGAAAAGGGCGGGAGGACATTAAAGGCAGAAGTAGAAAATCATGAAACATTAGCTTTATTTTGAGAACCACAGGCAACTCGTTGTGGCTGCGTATGTTTATGTAGAAGGGGTGAGAGATGCTACTGCAGGGGCCAAACATGTAGATTATGTGTGCTAAATTAAGGCCTTTCGACTTTATATTGAAAGCTCTTGGAAGATACTAAAATTCTGTGAGTAGGCGATACAGAATTCTCTGTACTGAGTTTGACTTTGGCATACAATGTGTGACATCCAGTCCCTGAAGAGTAACTGCCTCTATTTAGAGGGTTGTGACGAAAAAAAAAAAAAAAACTTTTAGAACTTCTGCCTCTCCCCAGCCGGTTCCTCTCCTGTGAGAAATCTAGCTGGCCATCTGGACTCAGATCATCCCTTTGGACGTTTCTGCTTGTCACCTCTTCACCCAACTTTTAGCAGCTTCCAGTGTCCTGCCAGGGGCTCCTTGGCATATATCCCCTTCGTGGCTCTGCTTTTCCCATTTCATTTCTGAAAGTAAAAGTCCAATTCTTCAAGATTCTCATGGACATGAGTATGCAAAGCAACAAAACAAACACTTGATCAGAAACGTGCTGGAGGTTGGTGGCGTGACCTCTGTGGAGCCTGACTGCCATTGCCCTCGGGTGAGATTACTCAGCACTCCTGTTGGCTGGATCCCAGGACAACACCCTCTTGTGCAGCCTGGTGATCCTCTGTAGCAGACGTGGAACGTTTCATTAAGTGGCTCAATAAACTGAAAATAACCCTAGAAATGTACATATGGTTTACTAGTTAAGACCAAAGTAGATTTGCCAAGTTACTTAACCTTTCTAAGCCTGTCTCCTTACCTTTAAATGAGGGTAGTGATGGTACCTACCTCTTAGGGTCCTTGTGATGATCAAGTGAGAAGAGGTCTGTAAAGCTCTTGGCAGGTACCTGCCCATGATAACAGCACAACAGATGGGAGGGACCCTTCGCACTGCTGGTGCATTCACTGCTCCCCACACAGTTGTGTTAGTCAGCCTCCTCAGCACTATGTTTGTGCTCTTCAGAGAGCTCTTGGAGGAGTTAGAGGTAAGTTGGGAGTGAAAACAGGAGGCGCCCTTTGCCCTTCATTATCAGGTATAAGGAGCTGCATGTTTCTTTCTTTGAGATAAAAATCCATCTTGGTGTAACTTCAGTCTATCAGTTCTAATTCTCCTCCTTTGCACCCCATAGGACATGTGGGATTTTTCTTTCACATTGTGGGCTCTTGGGACATTTTAGGAAAGTAATTTTGCTCCTTATTACATCCTTCTTTACTTAAAGAAGCACTTTGCCTCTCCCAGTGTAATGGGATTGTTTCAGGATTCATTTCTAGGCTCATAGGTTCTGTCGGCTCTCAGGCTAAACATCCGTATCTGCAGCCCTCAAATTCCCTATCCAGAGAGAAAGCCACAGCCACAAATCGATCTGCAGAAATGTACTGAGCACCCTTATACCAAAGGCAACTGGAGAAGAGAGATGGCCACGTGCTTCATAACATCACAGCAAGTCCTTTGGGGTTGTCAGTGGAGGGTGAGTCTGTGTCTGCATCTGTTGTGGAGTGGAGGTGGTCAGGGTGGAGGGGGAGGCAGGCCCTGGGAGTTTACACCACTGGCCGGAAGATGCATCTTCCCCTCGGACCCTCTCACCAGTCCTGGCTGCCGAGGCTTCGAGGCTGCCTCGGGGCTGCTGCTTACTCTTTACTTTTTGTTGTGAACTGAGAGTTGGTCTTCCCTGAAAATTCTTGTGTTGAAACTCTACCCCGCGATGTGAAGTTATCAGGAGGCGGGGCTTTAGGAGGTAATTGGGGTGAGTTGAGATTATGAGGCAGAGCCCTCCTGAATGGGGTTAATGCCTTAGAAGAGTCAGGAGAGGGCTTGTGCTCTCTGCTGTCTGTCACGTGAGGGGAAGGAGAAGTCTGAAGCGGGCTCTCACCGGAACCTGACCACGCTGGCACCTTGGTCTCGGACTCCACCCTCCAGAACTCCGAGAAATGAATTTCTGTCGTTTATAAGCCACTCCGTCTGTGGTCCTTTGTTACAGCAGCCTCAGCAGACTAAGATGTTCGTGCTCCCCATTTTCTTCAGAGCACAGGTGAGGGCTTGGGATTACAGGGGAGTGCACAGATGGGCACCGGATCCGCCTGCCCTCACCACACACAGACCCTGGCCCAGCCACGTGGGTTTTTCCAGGCTGTTTCTGTCTATCTTTCTGTCCCTGGATCATCGGATGCGGCAGCGACCACTGTTTGACTCCCACCCAGGAGCACCCTGAGAACATCTCTCTCCTGCTTGGGTGCAGACCCAAGGACAAGTCCCAGGGACAGCAGGAGGCTCCAGCCTCCCATTTTCTAAGTCTCTATTTCCTGCCCATGATCTACCTCATCTCCAGATGATGGGAGTTTTCTCTTCCTTCAGTGGATGCTCTGTCCTCTACCCACAGGGATGTGGCCTCTTCTGTGCTCTAAGCAGGTCAGAAACACCAGAGCACAATAGCACAACATCCTTACGAGGACTTGCAAAGGACACCCTTTGGCCACTTTGGGCGTATGCCTCATTTATGTGCCAGACTCTGTTGCTGTTGGGCTGGGGTTCAATGGCTAGTGCAGCTTAGATCACGTGCCCAGTCTCGTGGTTAAGAGACGGGATTTGCTATTTAAGAAGGAATCAAGAAATGACCATGATTTGTGACTTACCTTTTCCCCACTCTTTACATTTCCTACTGTTCCTTTTGAAATATTCCCTGATTTAGAGCAGAAGTGTATTGTGACCAATACACAGAACCACCACCACCATCATCACCGTCATCATCAAAGCTTCTTCAATACCTGTTATGTTCCAAGTGCTATATGAAGTCTATGTCCTTTACTCTTCCTAGAAAACCCATAGGTAAATATTGTGGCTAGAACTAAGATTGCCTCCAGAAAGCTAAATTATAAAAATCAATGTTCGTAAATCAACTATACTTCAACAAAAAATAAAATAAAATAAAATCAACATCAGGAGGTCAGAACAGGGCAAAGTAAAATCATCTCCAACAGAAAAATGTTTCTTGAGTCTAAGAAAGTTTGAAAAAATTCAATTGAACATGTTAGCATTTCTAAGGGAAAGAATGAGGCTTTCAGAAAGGACCCCAGGAAGTGGAGAGGTGTGGAGTCCAGCTTCACCAGCGCCCACAGAGACACTGTCCAGGGAAAGGGGCTGTGAATATTTTGATCCCCATGGCCGTGTTGTTTTGATGCCTTGAAACAGGTGTTTCATCTCATTTTCCTTGTTCTGATTCCGTGTTCATCAGTCGACCTCCTGAATATAATTTGGCTTTCCCTGTGCTTTTCAGTGGGGGAATGTTAGTCATGCTGAAAGACTGTGAGGTTTGTATCAAAATCCTAGTCCTCCTTGTCATTTGAGAAGTTGATATTCTGGTTTTTCTCTAGTCTAGTGAACTTGGTCAGTGTGATTCCATCCTGGGAGATGGGTGGATATCTGGTGGGCTGAAAAATCATGTCATTACTGTCACCAAACATCGCCAGATGTTAGATTATGGTAAATTTCCAAGGGACCTATATCTGCCACTCTTGTTTTGGGGACACATTTGTCACACTGTACGCTTAGGCCAAGACCAATCCTTTCCCTTCACTATTTGCAACCTGGCTAGGTATCATTAACCTCATTTCTAAGTTGGGGAAATAAGGCTTAGAGAAATTGATTCTTTAAAAATCACACTGTTGTGGTGAAGTAGGTTTAGAATCCAGGTGTCTGACTTCAAAGCACATGCTGTTCCTCCTTCACCAGAAACTTTCATCTCCTTGTTTGAGCCCAGCAGTTCTCTTGTACAGCCTAATAGTCCGTGGCATGTTTAGCAGGGAGAGTGCTGCCTCTGAATGTATTTGTGATGGTCTGAACGCTTTGCTTACAAATGAATACTTCTGTAGAGGAAAGACCAACCATCGTCTTTGTGACCACATGCAAGACAGTGTCACCAAACATCAGAAGGCAGTACACAGAGTCTCATAACTAAAGGCATTTTCAGATAAGTACATAAAGTGCAGTGCTTGGAGGAGCACAGTGGACCCCTTTTCACTGGTAGTTCTTTTCCCTGTCGGAAAAGAGAGGTGGAGGAAGATAAAAGAACATAAGCCAAGGGTTCCCACAGGGATGAAAACTACAGAGGCCAGTTGCTGCATAAAAGATGTTGGAAAATTCTTCCTCATCATCCACCTCTCGTAGATTGTTTGCCCCCTTGGGAGAGGCAGCCCAGACAGATAGGAAAGCAGTAATCTGTGGAAACCATCTGTAAGTGCTGACGGGACTTTGGCAGGGAGGCAGGCTGGGATCCGTTCCTACTGATCTGTAAATCCAGCTTTGAAAACTGCTCCCTGTGGGAGGCCTGGGGATGGCTTCGAATACTTCGTGGGTCTATTTGTGAAAGAGGGTATATGGAAGGGCAGGAGGATATGTCATCTGGAACTGCTTAAGAGGACATTTTTCTGGTCTCAGCTCAGATGTCACCTCTGTAGGAAGGTTCCCGCCCCTGAATTACATTTCTTTATATATTTCATAGCTCAACCATCGGAATTCTATGTATTTATTTACTGCCATCTCCCAGCTAGGATGTAATCTTTATGAGGGGAGAGACTATCTGTCTTCATACTGCAAGTGTCTAGAAGAGAGCTTGGCACATGGGAGGGGGCTTCATAAATATTCACTGATGGATTGATTCAATGAATGAATAAATAGCTGAATTAATGAATGGGCAGAGAAGATAGTGAGAAACAGTGAGAAAACAATGGGGAGTGGAAGGAACCCAGCGTTTGGAAATACATAGATCTGATTCCAAACTTGATCCTAAACTAACTGGTATATGACCTTAACCTTTCTGAGTTTTGGTTTTTTGGTCTGTAAAACTCTGTTTCATAGCATTGTTATAAAGATTAAATGATAGAACAATCCAAGTCCATTACCATTTGCAAGGTGACTGGCATAACAGCTAACACACAGGGACACTAATACATATCAGTGTCACTGTCTTCCTTCCAAATACATAAGCAGAAGAACAGCCATGCATCTACCTCGTAATAAAAAAGCTTTGAGTCAACATACGTATTTTTTGTATGAAATGCTAAGCACGTTGGATCATCAGATAAATAAGGTTCATATTCTGCCCTCAGAAAGCTCATAGAAACATACAAATCAAGTTTGTTTGGAGCCAGGGCAATGGGGTGGCATTTTCCTCATTTCTTAATAATACAGGCCTCTACTTTCTGACTCACACAATTACTTAGTTGAATTTTATCTTTAAAACAAGCCTAAGAGTTGGGTACTATTATTTTAATTTCACAGATGAAGAAATTGAGACCCAGAGAAGTGAAGTAACTTGTTCAAGGTCACACTGTTAGTGGGCAGTGGACCGAGGGCTCCCTACCAGTGCTATGTGGTGTCAGTACTTACATTCCTTCCACGGTGTTTCATGCCTGCGCATTTCTAACAACTCCATTGGTGACTCTAGAGAAAGTTTCTGTTCTTTCTTCACCTATTTGCATAGGCAATGTGAATTCTCTTCTTCTAATTGAATCTTTCTTCCCTAAGGTTTTGATATATGCCTGCTTTTATTTAAGCTGTTGGCTCCCACTGCTCAGTTTATTTCATTTGTTATAAAGGATGTGCACATTTTATGTATATGCTCTAGGGCAACTTAGTGAATCATCTTGTGATTCAGAATACCAAACTAGTGGTTTTTGGGACTGCAGCCATCATTTGGTGCAATCATAGGAGTTTAGCCATTTGGAAGTTTTTTCTGACAGCCATTTTGTTTCAAGGTGACAACTCAAACTGAACTGAAAAAATAGTAACAAAAACGTATTGAGAATCAACTACACCTCCGTATAATAACATCTCACAAACTAAATGCTGAGTAAAAATACCAAACTCAAAAAAAAGATTACATCCTGTGTGACTCCATTTAGGTCGAGTTCAAAAGCAGGCAAGGCTAAGTTATGGTGAGAGAAGTCTGGATGTTGGTTACCTTGGAGGTGGAGAGGGAGGTAGCAGCTAGAGAGGAGAATGATGAAGACTTCTTTGGATGATCTAGCCAGGAAATGGGAGCAAGGGCCTCTGAACTAATTCTGATGTTTTTGCCCCTACACCATTCTACCTCTTTCCAAGTGGCTGTTCACTCTGTAGAAGGTGCCCTCTTCTGTTTTTGAGCCATTCCAGCTGGCTGATGCTCATGAAACAGAAAGCTTTCTCCTGCAACTTTTAGTCACTGGTCTTACTTGAGTCTTCAGGTGTCACCTCGAGGAGCAAGAGTAGTAACTGCTGTTTAGATGAGCCCAGTCATGTGCCAGATGCCTTACATATTTTCTCTTTTAATTCTCATTAGCATCCTCCAAGTTAGGTACTATATGTGTTTTTTTTTTTCTGTTGACAGATAAGAAAACAGAGGATCAGAAAGGTTAAAGTTAGGTACTATTTTTTTCCTTTTTAATGTTTAAGAAAATTGAGCATCAGAGAGGTTGGCACTTACCCAAGGTCACACAGTGACTAGATTGCGAATCAAACTCAGGTCCAAGGTCAAAGCCTGTGGTGTTTGAATCACATCACTCAACCTCCTCTCTCCCCCTGTATAGTCTGTTAAACATTTGACTCCTTCATGCCCTGACTCCCACTTCTCTCCAAAGTTTTAACCCCTCAGCTAACACTCCTGTGTTTGTCTGTCCAGCATTCCACGTCCAGCTGTGTGGCTCCCACAAGAGCTGCCATATTGGGTCATGACTCTGTTCCTGACCACAGTTACTGGTTCATGTGGCTTCTTGGTCAAAGGCGACCAGTGAATTCTGCTTTTCTTCCCTGTATTGCCAGGGCCTTGTGGACCATTGACAGTCATCTGACTTATGTTAATTTAATTAAATAGACTCAGAAATAACCTATATTGTTGGTTGTTAGTTGTCTGCTTTTTTCTAACTTTTCCTTTTCTGATTCTTTGGGAAGGATGTCTTCCTGGAATCCTCTCACTTTCCTCCAGATCCAGGGCTACTTGCTACCATTGGTCATGCAGTGGTCCCTTCGTCAGTGCTGAGCTCTGACCCCATCCAAGCAGACCACCCTGCTGTTCGTCCCCCTTGCCCGTCCAGACACTGAGCCTCCATCTGAAACAGAACTCTGCTGTGTTCTTTCGGCCCACAGCCCGAGGCCCTTGGGTCACCTTCGGGGCTTCTCAGACATGCTGTTCGTGCGTTCGTGTGTCTTCATCATGAGACCCCAAGTTTTGTTGGTGGCAGGAGCTGTGCCCTGTGCCTATTTCTGTCTCCGCTCCACCCGCGGCCAGGCTAGAGCTCTGCTCAGAGAAGGGCCTTCAGAGAATCCAAATAAAACATAAAAATAAATGAATGGGAAAGAAGTTTGCTTCAGAATGTGTGGTGCTGTTTTAGTGAGTGGAAATTCCAAGGAGACAGATTTCGGCTCAAAGGAAGAATTGTTTTTAATAGCCTGAGAGACTCAGTGACAGACGGGGCCGCCCAGGAAAGGAGTGAGCTGGCCCTCTCACGTTGGCTCAGAGGTGGATGGACATCCGCGGGGATGCCTGCTGGACAGGAGAGTCGAGGATGGGCGGGCGATGGGTTGCCCTGGTCAGCACTTTCCAAGCATCTGTGAACATGAACCAAGTAATGTCCTTTGTATCTGAACCGTCGTAGTGGCTCAGGCGCTGTAACAAAATGCCACAACCGGCTGCCTTAGACAGTAGAAATTTATTATCTCACAGTTTTAGGAGCTGGGAAGTCCAAGACCAAGGTGCCAGCAAGGTTGGTTTTTGGTGAAAGCTCTTTCCTTGGCTTGCAGACAGCTGCCTTCTCACTGTATCCTCACATGGTAGAGGATGAGACTGAGCTTGGTTTCAAAAATGAAATGATGTTTCTTTAGAACCCACCCTAGGACATCACACTTCCTCCTTGAAGGTGCCTCCCAGTCTTGAGACTCTAGAATTCTTGTTCTACCATCAGCGGGTGGGTGGGTGCGTGGGGGCAGGAGCGGGGACCCCCACGATCTGTGTCCGTGGTTCTGAACATCACTGGGACTCCTCATCACACAGCCCATTCAAACTCCATCTCCTGTCCCCAGCCTCCTCTCCTTTTACACAGGGACCCCGGGGCTTGTGTGTTTCCTCCATCAGCCATCCCAGTCCTTTGTGGACCAAAAAAGTGTGGCAGCATCGTGCCCACAGGTTAGGTCAGGGGGCTCCCATCCGTGCTGTCCCATCACCTCCAGCTGCTTGGATCCAAACAGCATCTTCTTTGCTTTCATTGTTCCCGGAGCAGACTGTGGCAGCTCCAGGGTAGGAATGATGTCTCTCCAGGGTCTCGCACAGACTCGGGACCTAAGTCACCAGTGAGCACGTCAGTAACCAAGTGAAGATACCTTTTGTGATAATAACATGTCTACTGCTACTACTGCTACTAACGGCAACAGTGATGTACTTCACTGTGTAACTGCCGAATGCCAGCTACTTTTAAGAGCTTCCTGAATTTCTTTCACTTAATCTTCACATTAGCATGATGATGGAGGTCCTCTTCTGCTCTCCATTTTTGAGATGGGGCTACTCAGTCAGAGGGGTTAGGTAACCGGCTCGCTCACGTTCACTCAGCTGAGAAGTAGCAAACACGAATTTAAATGCTCTTGCTGCAGAACCCATGGTCTTCGCTGCTCTGTATACAGTCATGTCAGTCCCGCTGACTCCTGTCCTGTGTCCCAGACTGGGCTCGGGGGCCTCAGCTGAGTATTAGGTAGAGCTGACATTGACCCCGCTGACATCCCACCATTCCTTCCTGGCTATTGTAGAGACTGGATTCAGTTCTGAGAGCCTCTCAAAGCTCTGATTATACTGTAGGTTTATGCTGGTTTGTTTTCAAATCATGAGGCAAGGAGGAAGCTGTCTCAAACTCCTGCCAATCTGTTCTGCCCAGCTAACCTCTTCCCACAAGAGCTGTGCCTCCTTTAGTGGGACGCCTGAAGCCTGGAAGAACCTTCACATCAAGCAGCCAAGTCTCATTCAGCCTTCAAAGGCCCTCCTCAAGTGAACGCCAGATCCCAGTGTCAGATCCTGGTCCAACGTGTGCAAAACTCCAGGGTGGTTGAGGCCGTGGAATACTGAGTCGAGATCAAGTGGTTTAATACCAAAGGAAAACATTTTCAAAGTTTTGTTAGAGAGAAAGTAAAGCAGGGATGATATTGAATTCTCCAGCTCACTAACTCATTTCTGTTTGGTCAGCTCTTGATAGGATGTGATGTCTGAGTGTCCCAGCCCACAGGTTTATAGTCAAAGAGGTCAGTGTTTTTACGCGGATCAAGTAGACGCCAGAAGACAGACTTGGACCCACGTTAGCACCCAGAGAGGAGTTTTTCCATCCATACCCGGTCCTGGGGTAGTTGATTTTGCATAGGTTTTCTTGTTAATCTTCACAACCACTCTATAGAACCTAATATTTTTGGCCACATTTTATAGATTTGGGAATAGAGTTTGTAGAAGTGGGAAGAGAAATAACATTGTATTGGTCCTAAAAAGTGAAAGGGAATGTCCTGATTCTAAGTCCAGTACTCTGGAATCATGCTCTCAGGTTCAAATACATCCTTCCTCTCTACTTTCAAAGGTTCCCACCACCAAAGCAGTGCTCCATGCTGGGCACAAGAGAGGAGGGCAGTTCCTTGTGGAGATGCTGCTGGGACTGATTGGCCCTGCCCTCTCCTGGGTACCTGTGAGCACCACGAGACCGCGCTGTCCAGGCTCCTTTCTCATCGGCCTGAGTTTGCGCTGATGCAGTGTGAGCAGAACTGATGTGTGTATATGCAGTTTGGGGTCCTGAGAACCAGACTCTGAAATAGAGCTCAGCACTTACAATCCTCACCTCATTTACCTTTTCAGTAGAAAGAATTCCAAGGACCTAGGGAAGGTTAGAGCCACAACATGAAAGGAGTCTGGGTCCCTGAATGACTGCATGGGGCAGAGCGCCCCAGACGGAAATGAGCAGCAAATAAACCCTTGCTGGGTTAAGTCAGAGATTTGGGGTTTGTGACTTAGAGCAGTTGGCTTACCTTGGTATCGTCCAAGAGGAATGGTTGAGGCGAACCCTGAGAAGAATTGGGGTTGGCAGAGATTTAACATCATCTCAGAGAGAGGAGATATGTACAACCATAGCCTTAAGAAGCAGAATGAGGATTCCTCTCGCTGATCCTCCTTTGTAGACAGACGTCTCTGGTAAGGCCCACCACGACCCCTGCAGAGTGGAGAAGTTGAAGTCTCCAGCTTTGAAATTCAGCCCCGTGCTGTGCTGGGGGCCCTACCCTGCCTGACACTGACCCATCCAGGTAGGGCCGAAGCCACAGAATCTTAGTTGTTGGCAAGGAGGTGGGGAAGCATCCCCTGATGGGTCACAGACACCCCCTAAGCCATGCCGAGCTAACTTGGTTAATGATGGTGTAGCCAAAGCTTTTCCTGTCTCAGTTTTCTGAGTCCCAGATTCCCAAGATGAGCAGGAGGAAGGAATCCAAACTTCTAGAAACAGCTTGTTATCCTGCCTGCCTGCAGCACTGGGTGTTTCATGTGGGCTGGCTGGAGATGAGGCAGGAGCCGACCTCGGAGGTTTCCAAGTGCCATGCCGATGGGTTTGGTCTGAATGAGGCAGGCAAAGGGGTGGCAGTCAACGGCAGTAAGAAGAGCTGCTCCGTCAGGACTGCGATGTCTCATAGCCAGAAAGGTGGCTGTGGAGAGGCACATGGCCTGAAACAGAGCAAGTTTATAGAGGGCACTGGTCCAAGGTGGAGATAGTAATGAGGGCAGGATGCAGAGAGCAGCAAAGTAGCCGAAGTGCTGCTCGGCGTGGGGTAGGGGTGACGCCCTGCAGGTGAGGGATGCTTGGGAGGAGGTGCAGAGAAGACGATTCAGGGACTGGGGGTGAGTCCAGGCTAATTAGGGTGGAAAATTCCGTAGCATCCTCGTTGCCTCCCTCAGGACACAGGCTGTGCTTTTCTCAGCTCTGCAGTGGCAGCGAGCGCCTGGCGGAGCGCGTGTGGGCTGGATTGAGTACATTACTGGAACCTCACGCAGCTTTTCCGAGCCATCTTCTACGTCTCTTCGTTCCCATGGCTGCAACTTCAGCAAATCAGTTCTTTTGCTCTGCCTGAGTTTCCGTGCATGAGCATGCTTGCCTGAGGTTCCTAGAATTCTGGCAAGGACTCAAATGCCACCGAGTACTTGGCTTCTGTCCTAAGGCAGCTCTCAGTGGCCTGGGCAGGTAGGCTGTGATGTCATAGGCAGAGGGCACTGTCTGAAGCTACCCATGGGAGGCCCAGGTCCAGGGTTGCTAGATTTAGCAAATAAAAATGCAGGACACCCAGTCAAACATGTGAATTCAGATAAAAAAATGAATACATTTCTAGTATCACTGTGTGCCACACATTGCATGGAACATACTTGTTTGTTGTTTATCTGAGATTCAGGATTAGCTGGGTGTCCTCTGTTTCCTTGGCAAGCTTGCCCGGGTCCCTCTGTCCTAATTTGCATGGACAGAGGGGCTTGGCTGATGTGGAGGAGCTCCCCCCAGTACCTAGAAAGAGCTCGGCTGTCTCTAAAACAGGGGGCTCCAGACCCCACGCTGACCAAGCCCGGATTCTTCCCACCAGCAATTCCTTCACACTTTCTTTCATTCAAAAACCTCAGCACAAGGCGATGGCAGGTGGGGAGGGCAGCCGGGCTGCCATCCATCACTGCCACTGCCAGGGCGGGCGAGCAGAGCCGCCTGGTTCCAGCGCATTAGTGACCATTACGTTCCTAATGAAGATTTGTGGCGCTGCAGGAAGAGGCTTCAGCCACGTTGTCTCTGGTAGGCAGGGTGGGGGGCGCCCTCAGGCGGAGCTTATGGGAATGGAGCTTCTAGGGACTGGAAGAGCTGAGAGGGATGAGTAGAAAGGAGGGGAGAAGAGAGTGGGAGCTGGAGAGGGGTCTGAGCTGAGGGGAGAGCTGAGAGGGCAGGAAAGAAGAGGCATGTGGGGTGTGGGTTCTGAGGCCAACAGGCCAAGGGCACAGGTAGGCAGGCAGGAGCCCCTGATGACAGCGAGAAGCCAGCAGTTCAGGGATGGCTGGTTTCCTTGGGCAGGTGTGACATGTCGCTGCAAACTTGGTGCCTTAAAACAACAGAAATGTGTTCTCTCACACTCTGGAGTCTCCAAGTCTGAAATCAGTTTCACGGGGCTGAAACTGAAGGCAAGGTGTGGACAGGACTGAGCTCCATCTGGAAGTTCTAGGGGAGAATCCATCCCTTCTGTCTTCCAGCTCCTGGTGGCCCAGCACTCCTTGGCTCCTGGCCCCGTCACTCCGATCTGTGCCTCCACCATCAAAGGGCCTCCCCTCTTCTGTCTTCTAATTCCCTCTGTTTCTCTCTTAGAAGGAGATGTGTGACTGCATGAATGACCCACCAGGACAATCCAGGATAAGCTCCTCCTCTCAATATCATAAATTTAATCACTTGATTTGCCATATAAAGTGATAGTCACTCTTTTGCCATGGAAAGTGTTATTTTGTGGTCCAGGAATCAGGGCGTGGACATGTTATTTTGGGAGTCACCGTTCTGCCCACTCCTTGGTGTGAGGAGAGTCAGATCATCACGCCAGGGTGGGGAAGGTTCCTTCAGGAGTCAGCTGGAACCCCTGCCCAAGCTTTTATTCACTTCCCTGCATTTTAATGCCTCAAAGCCAAGGCAGAATAATTCACACACTCTATGGACAGAGGTATTCTTCTGGGAAGAGCATTGGCTGGGAGTCCCGGCTCTGCCTTTGACCTCCAAGTGACTGAGGGGACTGGTCATGGCCCTCTTTGGGACTGTCTCACCTGCTATAAATACAGATGTTGGATTGCATGGTCTCTGAGGGCTCCTCTGACCCAGGGACCAGTTGGTGACATCCAGTCTGATTTCATATGAAGAATCTGAGGTCCCTGGAAATCTGTTTCATCAGAGAGTGGAACCCAACCTCGGTTGTGGTCCAGGCTGAGCTTTGGGTCTGAGCTCATGGCTTGTTCTGAGCAGCTCTTTATAATTCAGAACTGAGGTCATAATTCAACCCGTAGTTGACCTTGTAGCTAAGAAAGTTTCACTGAAGACACGTCCTGACTTAGTAGCCCAGCGCAAATCTGGATCAGCAGAGAGGCAGCAGGAGCACAGTGAAATTGGACACGCCGCTGAACTTTTCAGTTTCCTCATTTAAAAACTGAGGATATTTTGAGGGTTGTTGGTTAATAAGAATAAGAAGTCAATAAATGCAAAGCACTAGAATATTTGGCTGCGTGTGGGGCTTAGCAAATGGTAACTGTGGCCCTGAGGGCTCCCTGCAAAGGCATCTCCTCTTACCTGTCTTAGGACTGTGTACCGTGTTCCCTCAGCTCAGAGCATCCTTCTCCCAGACACACACACAGTTCACTCCTCTCTTCCTCCAGGTGACCTCGGCCAGGCCACCTTCTTAGAGAAGCCTCCCCGCACATTCTATCCAAACTCTCAGCCCCTTTCCCTGCTTTATTTTTCTCCCTGGAACTTGTCACGATGTAACTTACTCCACATTTTACATATTTATCTTATTACTTGTCTGTTTCCCTTACTAAAATGCGAGCTTCATGAGGTCAGGGATTCTAGCCTGTTTTACGACTGCTGAATTCCCACTTGAAACAGTGCCTGGCACACAGTAAGCGCTCACAAGAATTTGTGAGATGAAGGATGGAGTGAGAGAGAGAAAGGAATGCTCTTGGAGCCGCTGTGCAGAGGACAGAACATGGGGAGGGAAGAACAGAAGCAGAGGGACCAGTTAAGAGGCGACCAACAGTCAGGCAAGAGCTGTGGCTAGGAGCTTGGATGAAGCAGGGTGGTAGCAGAGAGGTGGCGTGGGGTGGGGGCTGTGGGGGGCATCAGATGGCGGACGTGGCAGAAAGGGAGGCATCCAGGAGGACTCCAGGTTGTCTGAAGCAGGTGGGTAAATGGGGCTTTCGTTTACTGAGCTGGGATCTCTGGGGGAAAGCAGGTTTGCGATGCTTGTGTCCAGGGGTCTCTTAACTCGGGAGACATGGAGGAGAGTGAACTGTGCCGGCATCTGAGGAGTGGTCTGCTTCAGCCTTCAAGATGAGTTCACTGTTTGACCTAAAGCAATGTGCCTCACCTCCCTGGGCTGAGGACTCTTCAGCCACAAAGCGAGGGAGAGAGGGTGAATTAGAGCCCGTCTGAGATCCTTGGGCAGGCAGCGTGGGACGGTGGAAAAGCTAGGCTTCGGAGTTAGACAGATCTGGGCTCTGATCTGAGTCTTAGTTAATCTCCTTGGACTCAATTTCCTTATCTCTAAAATGAGCTGGGGTAGCTCTGACCTCATAAAGCTGCTGTGAAGTTCAAGTGATAAAATGTCTCTAAGTGCCAAACACTTTGCCAGGGACATAGTAGAAAATCAGTCTTTGCTAATTTTCTCCCTCTGATCTCACTGCGGTTTCACAGTCCCCACTAGCCACCCACCTATCAGCAGGTGGAAGTGCACAATCTTACGAGGTTCATAATGCTCTTTACCTTTGCATGTCTGAGAAACTTACCATTTCAATGCAGATACAGATATGCCCCACGGATTATTGTGAAAAACCATTAAATATGTATCAAATAAAAACACTAACAGGAAGATCTATTGCTTTGCACACTGTTGCTTGAATATATTACATAGAAAGAGTAAGAATTATTCTCCTTCTCTGGCATCACCTTTCCGTTCGATTTTCTCACACCAGGTGTTCGGATCCCAGAGAGAAAACTTCCTCTCCTCAGTCTGACATTTTCCACTGTGTTGATACATACCCAGTGGAGTGATTCTGCAGAAGATGGTGCCACTCACAGCTCCAACCTGAAGTTGCTACCCCAAATTCTATTTATGTCATAATGAATATATTCAAGTTAATAGTGTCAAAGCCGCAGTAGGCATACCTGCAGCTAAGAGTGCAGTGTGGATCTGGAGTGATTCTGAATTTTCCTTCCACAAAAATAATTTTGGCACCTTGGGATCAATATCTTCCTCCCATATGTTTCATATTCTCTATAAAGTATAATTGAAGACACCCGTCTCAGCAGTGCTTTTCGGCGTGAATGCATTCAGAAATTCTAAAAAGGTAATTTGGAAAGGAAGGAAACTAACATTTGGCTTGTGTCTACTATGTATCAAGGCTGTGTTATGCACCTTTGCATATGTTATCTCATTTAATTTGCACAACAACTCTGTGAGAAAGAGAGTATCAGGCTTCCCTTTGCAGGAGACTGGGGCTCAGAGAGGTTAAGTTACTTGCCTAAGATCACACAGTCATTAGCGGTGCACAGCCAGGATCTGAAGCCTGTGTTGTCTGACTCCAAAACTTGAGGTCTTGAATGTTATCTTGCACTCTCGCTACTCCATCTCTAATTCTCCACCCCTCCCACGTCCAGGCCTCTTTTCATTGAGAACGTGGACTAAATCATTGGAGAAACCCGAAACTCTGAGACCAGATTTAGAAGGAGCTTTCTTGGCCCAAACTGACACTTGGACCACTTCCATTTCATCTTTAGTCAGACTGTGTCAGTGTCCTTATTTCCTTGTGTGTGAACGGAAACAAAGTTGGACAGAGGTGTCTGTGACCTTGGATCGAGGGAGATTTTGCCTCTATTCTAGGAAATGCATCTCTTTCTCCAGGAGGTGAGAGGGGAGCAATCTCTGCCAGGGGAAGCGGATTCTTTCCACTGCTGCTCTGACAGCCATCTCTGCAGCCCTCCCAGCCAAACCCTCTGGGCTGCTTCGTGTTCCGCTGCACAGTTCCTGTTGGGGTAAGATTTGGCTCTGGGTCTCCCCCCGCCCATTAATCTTAGTTTGTTGCTATAAAGAGACATCTTGAAACATTCAAGAAGTGAAGGAGGAGTTCATCCGTGTCACAGACAGCATGCTTCAAGGATTGCTATGCTGACAACCTGGCCAACTTGGATGTCAAAGCATATATTCTGGGAGGAAGTGGCCTTGGAGATTTTCCTTGCTTTTCACTAGGTCTCTGTCGTTACCTCCCAGTTTGTTCAGTGCAGCAATAATGCATTTGAACCCCTGGTATTCCCAGCTACCACGGTCCCCAGACCAAATCCCTTCAGCATGACCACTGTATGAAGTCCTCTTCCTGGAGTTGGTGGATTTCTGTCAGTGATGGGGATTTCTGCCAGACCCAGAAAACTCACTGGCAATCCCCTTGGCGTCCATGTAATTATTGTGATTCAGCTTTCGGGGCAGCTTCCCTAGTATCAGGACCCACATCACTTCCGACTCTTGCACGTTTGTTAAACTGATAAGGTCTGCTGGTCATTAACTGTTCCCTAACATTTCCTATATTTCTGTTTTGGGGAACTCCAGGTAGGGGAGACGTTCTGACAATTGGAAACTTGGTTGAATGAAGAAGCATTCCTTAGGAAGTGGAGCACTTTTGACTTAGAGGAACCAGAGTCCTTAGATGGAGTGTTCCCTAGTTTCAGCTTCCAGGAAAATGCCCTCATGGGGGCCAGAAGAAAAGGGAACTAACACTAATTGGGTTCCTACAATTGAGTTCCTATCTTGATGACCTTGCTATCTACTTTATTTACATTGTCTTATTTAATTTCTGGCAAGCATTCCCTGTTTTGCAGAAAAGGAAACTCAGGCTCAAGGAAGGTAAATAGGTGATAGTGTTGAAATTTCAAATAGAATTGGACAGAAAGACTAAACGGAACTCATTGTCAGTCTGCTAAGATGTTTTATGAGGTAATAAGAGTTGAGGCAACTTGTTACTAGATCGGTTTGTCAAGATAGTGCTCCATTTCTTGGGGCAGACTCGCATTAGCCAAATTCATAAAGTTGATATAAAAACCATAATGTCAATGTATTAAATTAGAACAGGAGTCATACCTAGCATAATGGCCAAAATACTTGCAGTGACCCAAATGGCACTTTCTCTTCTTGTGGGAAAGTTACATGGGAAAGTAAATTATAATTGGGAGGTTACTTGATGCAGATGCTGTCAGAGTATGATAAGGTGATTATGCAGTTTAAGTGTCCAGTGGCCTTGGGCTCTAGTGGCCTCTTCCATCCATTTTCATAATAGAGCTAAATTTGTCACAGAGACTGGACATATCGAACCTTGGACCTGGATTCCCTCTCCCTTGGTCCCTTCTGGCATGGGCACTACTCTGTGACTCTCCCTCCCTCCACTTCCAGGAATTACCAAGTGCCCCCTACTTAACTTCAATTATATTAATGTCTCTAGTTATTAATAGTGTATTTTTTTCCCAGTTAACTTTCAACATCCCAGCTCTGATCTGGTGTCTGTGGTGCTATTATTAACCCTGCTATTAACTTTATTTCTCTATTTCCCAAGTTGTTGGCAACCCCCATAGCTGTTCCCATGTAGAGATAATTTCTTTGCTGCGGGATTTGGGGGGAAGGCTAAGTGAGAGACAATGTATGGGAAAAGAGCCCAGGGCAAGGCAGCTGGTTAGTTCTATTCTTTTCTTTCCAAGAACATTAAAACTACAAAAATGCCCTACTCAGATCTCTATCTCACTGACCTCAAAAGACAAAGTTGAATTATTATTTCTACTTCAAAAACTCATCCCAGACAGTGGAGCAAGGAGAAGTTCCCTCCTCACTTAAAAAAAAAGAGAGATTATTTTACTAATAATGATGGTCTCTCTTTCCACGTATATAACTTTGATTACATTTTATAGGGTCTTTGAGTTGGAGACCACCTTTCTCAAATGCAGTGCCTGTCGATGGAGTTGGTCACAATGTCATTGGGAGAAAAGAAGCCATATCACTGGTAAAGGAGGACTTGACGTTTGCTTCTGCTCACATGGTAGCTTTAAGATAGGCTTTACTGCTGCCAGACTTCATTGTCCATGGGAATAGCTGAAGTTTGGGCTTTAGAGAGGGGTAAGAGCAAGAGAGATGCCACCTGATCACTCATGCAGGGCATCGTGATATTGATCAAGATAGACATCCAAGTTTGCTGCCTTCCAGACTTTGTCCATTGAAAGCGTGAGGCAAGCATTTCGTGGTAATTAATATTATCATTAATAACTAACATTTCAAAGTGCTTCGTATTTCATCATCACATTTGATCTCTGATGAGGGGGTTATTAATTTTACTCCCATTTCATAAATTAAAAAAATTGACAGCAGATACATCATAGAGCCAATCAATTAGCAGAAAACATATCTCTATTGACTCCTAATTCAGGACTCTCATCAGGATGCCCTGCTTTTTTTCTCATTTATATGCTTATGTTCACCTCTGGCCCTTGAATGAGTTCAGTCTGAAGATTAGGAAATAAATAACAATGTGTCACTGTGAGGGTTAATTTTATGTGTCTACTTGGCTAGGCCACAACATCTAGATATTTAGTTAAACGTTATTCTAGATGCCCCTGTGAGGGTGGTTTTTAGACGAGGTTAGCACATCAATAGACTCTGAGCAAAGCAGAGCACCTGTAATAATGTGGTGGGCCTCATCCAATCATTCGAAGGCCTCTTAGGAAAAGACTGACGTCCCCGAAAGAAGAGGGATGCCTGCCAGCAGACCGCATCTCAGACTCAAGGTGCAGCTCTCTTCTGGGTCCCCAGCCTGCCAGCCTCCCCTGCAGACTGTGGACTTGTCAGCCTCCACAGTCACATGTGGGAGTCAGCTCCTTAAAACTGTCGGTTCTGTCTCTCTGGGGGACCCTGACTGATAACAGATTTTGGTGCTGGGAAGTGGAAGTGCTGCTGTAACAAATACCTACCCATGTGAGGGTGGCTTTTGAACTGGGTAATGGGGAGAGGCTGGAAGAGTTTTGAGGTGATGTCAGGAAAGCCAAGACTGCCTTGAAGGGACTATTCATAGAAATATCGTGCTTCTGGGGAGGTCACAGATGGAAATGAGGAACACGTTATTGGAAACTGAAGAATGGTGATCCTTATAATAAAGGGACAGAGACCTTGGCTGAGTTGTGTTCCAGTGTTTTTTGCAAGGTAGGACTTGTCCATGATTAACTTGGATGTTTAGCTGAGGAGATCTCTAAGCAAAATGTTGGAGGTACTGCTATGTTTCCCCTGACTGCTTGTAGCAAAATGTGAGAGGTGAGAGATGAACTGAAGAAGGAATTGTTAAGCCAAAAGGAACCAGAACTGTAAGATTTGGAAATTCTCAGCCTATCAGTATTGCAGAAAACAAGAAAGCATGATTTGGAGAGACCATCAAGGGTGTTGCTGGACAATCATTTGATTATAAAGAAACCACAGGTGTGACTCATGAGTTCAATTAACCATTTCAAGAGAATTGATGCCAGCTTGGACTGAAGTGGGGAGACGGGAGAGAGACAGGACAAAATGAAGGAAGGCTGTTGGACTTTTGAGACTTTACAGGGTGGATCAATAGAGTTACCTGACTGTGAACATGTTTCTCCAAAGGCCCAGAAGGCAGTTCAGAGCAGGGCTGCCATCACAGGCTTAGAGGACGTAGGCCTGGGGGTGGGTGTTGGGGCTGCTTCTCCCTTGGTTTTATGGCGTGGAACTGGGGCCCAGGGCCTTGGGGAAGGGCTGCCTTCTGGTAGATGCAGAGAATGAGAATGGAGCCAAAGAGGGTTATTCTCAAGCCTAAAATCTAATGGAACTTGCCTTGCTAGTTTTCAGACTTGCTTGATACCTGCCACCCCTTTCTTCTTCCTGACTTTTCCCATCCGGGATGGGAATTGTCTATGCTCTGCTTGCCCTACTGTTGTATTTTGGAAGCAGATTACATGTCTGGTTTCACAGATTCACAGCTGGAGAAGAAATTTGCCTCAGGATGCATCCTACCTTAGGTCTTACCCATATCTGATTTATATTTATATTTAGATGAGATTTTGAACTTGGAGTGGATTAAGACTTTGGAGGGGGCCTGTTGGGATGGGGCGGATCTATTTTTGTTATGTGAAAAGAACATGTGGGACTAGAGGGTGGAATGTTAATGGGCTGAATGTGTCCCCCCAAATTCACATGTTGAAGTCCTAGTCCTCCCAGGACCTCAGAATAGGGCTGCATTTGGGGATAGTGCCTTTAAAGAGGTAATTAAGGTAAAATGAGGTTCTGTAATGGGTTTAATCCAGTAGAATCAGGGTCTTTGTAAGAAGAGGAGATTAGACACAGACACAGAGACTGAGGGGTGACCGTGTAAGGAAAGTGAGAAGTCAAGGAGAGCGGCCTCAGAAGAAACTAGACCTGCCAACACCTTGATCTTGGACTTTAAGCCTCCAGACCTGTGACAAAATAAATTTCTGTTGTTTAAGCCATTCAGTCTGTGATATTTAGTTATGGTGGCCCGAGCAAACTAATATGGCCACCAACATCAATTAAATAATTTAGTGGGATGGGGGCTGTGTGTGTGTGGGAGGCGCATTTTGTTGGCATTAAGAAGATAAATCTTGGTTATTTGACTGATTTTGTTGTTTCAAAGTTGATATTGCCTAGATCCAACTTTAATTATATGTTCCTTCATCTCAGAGTTTTTTTTTCCATGTAAAATCACTTTCTCTCAAGTTTATTGCCATAATAGCCTGGGGGAATATTTGCTTCTGAGGATCATATATCAAATCTGTTTTATTTGAGTCAGAATATCTTTCTTTCTTCGTAAACAAAATTATACTGTGATTTTAAGTGCAGAAACTCTTGGAAGGAAGAGTCTGCTTTGGATTCCAACAGTTTCCTCTCGTTACATTTGATCTCTATTACAGACTTCAGGACTCCTACTTGAAGGCTTGCTTTCAGAGATTACCTGGAACCAAACTATCCCAAACTAGCTGTCCTTCACCAAGAGGGATTGCAGGACTAAGGAGCCTCCCCTTTGGAGAAATTCCTGCCCTCTCCTCTCTTTCCCCATGAACACTCTAAATAACCATACTGACAGAGGGATCTTTTTTTCTTTCAGTTCTGGGTTTGACATGCCCAGACTCCAACATTAAGTACAAATACGTTTGAAAAAAATGACCCAAAATTCCTAATGGACATCTCACTTTCTGGCTGTAGTTCTCAGTCCTGAAGATGAGAAGTAAGTGAAAGGGTGAAAAAGAATCCTGCCAATATTTGTCCATAGACTCAAAGAGCATCTTTGTGCAGTGATGACACTAGTTCGTGAATGGCATTTCTCATTAATTTGCTTTTCTGCTTAACCAGAAATTCTTTCTTTGTTCACTTTTTAAAAAAATTGTAAGTATTTAAAAAATCTTGCAGCCAAATTCACACAGTAATGAAACACTATGTTGAACAAAACTGATTTTTGTATTTTCATAATTATCTTGACTTTAGATTCCTATTTGAACAACAAAAGATTATCCAGAAAAGTGTAGATCAGAATAGCTGTACACCAAGCAAAGGAGTTCCCTTAATGTGCAGAATGATATTTGTCTGTTCATCTTTTCCATCTTCAAAGTAAGTGCTCCCTCAAACTGCCCCCCTCCTCCGCCAAAAACAAATACACAAAAGCAGACCATTGCAGATCCTTGTTAACTGGATTCCAGGAGATTCGGAACTCACAGGTGTTTTGAGGGCAGTTGTAGTCCAGGTTGATGGTGTACTGGGTGGGCAGCATGCAGGGAACGGAAGGAGCCTGAGGTCTGTCACTCAGCCATTGTGCATCCTTAGCCGAGTCCTTCAAACTATGAGCCTTGATGGGGAAATAATAATATCTGCCTCACAAATTTTCATGTGCATCAAGTGAGATAATGGATGTGAATTTGCTCTTTAAACCGTAACTGGGCTGTGCAGATGTTAGTCATTATTTTCAAACAGCATCTGCGACCTAGTTTTGATTGTGGTTTACTTTTGGAGAGAAGAGAATTATAAATGCCTCTTGGCTCCTCGGGAACAAACAGAATCCAGTAACTTTAACTACCAATGATCACATTAGAGGCAAATATCCTGCTGCAAAAGTAGCCTGACTCCAAGGGCTAGTCATATTTTCTAAAGTCTTATTTGCTGATTAATTATAAGTAGCATTTCCATCAGCATCCTACATTTTGAAAATCCATTTAAATAAAAAGCATACTCTTTTATAGAGCACCACCTCCAGATTCTCCCACTTTGTTCAACTTACAGAAAGAAAATATTTCTTGGAATTTTTCCATCTTCAAATATTTCCATCATTGGTAAGGAACTTGCTTTTGTCACTTGTATATTTTTTCTTGAACAGTTTTTTTTTGGATAATTCTTCTGTTATGTATTTTCTCTTTAGGTGGTTTTAGAGAAGGAGCTATTTTTTATTGCCCAATTACCATATGGAAGAGATTAATTATCTTAAAAAAACTCCAGAAAATTAACCTCTGGTTCATGATATTGCACATCAGATAGAATTCTTCAGGGTGACCTCATTTTTTTCCCACCCCAAACTGTCCATTTAACCATCTTATCAGGCAGTCATGGTACTGGTTTTCTGGTTCAGGGAGTTTTCAGATAGAATTCAGGGAAAGGGACTCCACAAGACTCCTCCAAGCTTGCCCACCACGTTGACTTCTGCTTTTTGTGCATAGTTTAATTCAGACACCTTTTATCCATCACCATGTCAATATCTCTCTCTTTATTTTTTATATCTGACATTAGATTATTTGCAAATCTTTGCCCTCATGTCATTTTGCTACCCTCTTGAAGTAGTATTCTGCAATTAATAGCACCTTTTTTCCGCTTGGCCTTGGGGCCTAGGTGAACCTTGATTCAGCAATCCTTCCCACTGAGTCATCGCCCGAGGATGGTGCAGGAGGAAGGAAACGTGGTGGGGTTTTCAGGAGACCTGGGTTCCGGTTCTGCCGTTAGTTAACTCCAGCACATTGCCAATGTCTCTGGTCCTTTCTGAGCCTCTGTTGATTCATCTGAAAAACAAACTGGATGAGCTATCCGCCAAGATTCTTTTCCAAGTTTAGATTTTTCCTAGTTATCAAATATGTAGTACATGGAAAGAGTAAGGGCTTCAAGGCCCAGCAGACCTGGGCTCTGTACGCTGTTGGGAGAAGGTACTAAAATCCTTTAAGCTTCATTATTCTTTGTCTATAAAAGAGGGGTGCTCAGATTCCCCTCAAAATTATAAGTATTAAATGGGCTTATGTGTATAAAAGGCTGTGATATAGAAGAGATAATATTGTTTCCCATCTCCTCCTCTCTTCCCTCCTCCACACCCCCCCCCAAAAAAAACCATTTAGAAATGGAATAAGAAGCTTTAGGCATATTTTGCAGCGGAGAAGGAAGTCTCAGATGGCTTGGCCCATATTACCTCGCAAACTCTTGGAGGGTGAAGGGCTGGAATGCAGCATGCCAAGATTTCTAGTTCACTTTTAGCTCCGAGTCTCACTGGCACTTTAGAGGACTTTTCATGGAATCATTCAAATCTTCTTTATTAATCTTTTCAGAGAAAATTGGGGATGAATTATCTAACAAAGGACACAGGGAACATTTATGAGACAAAGACAGTGGGCGATGCAGTAAATATAGACAGTAAGGTGCTGTAATTTCTAGGACATTTTGCTGATTTATACAATGAAGGAGACAGAATATTAGAAATTGGGTGCCTTCCAGGGATGCAAGGACGCAGCCATCACACCTCGGTGGCTTTCTTCCTACGACAGAAATAACGTTGACACTGGTTAGATTCCAGTGTAACAGGGAAAGGTCAGAAATGACAGCTGCTTTTGGAATGCTGGCCTCACCAAAATTCCAACTTTTACTTTCTCCCAAATTTCCTGATCATATAGTGCAGAATCTCAATACTCTGTTCTGTATTCTTCAGCAAGGAAGGGTCTGACACTGTAATAGTTCAGTGGTGGTGGCTGGAGTGAGAGTTCGGAGGAATGAAACGAAATGTAATAGTGGGAAATTTCTATATTTGAGGAAAGTGAAAAATTAGTCCGTTGTACCAGTGCAGCTTGGCAGGTGTGGGGCTTAGCAAAGAGTAGTTATTGCAATAAATGTTTCAGTGGTTTGAGGTGACTATGCCCTCCCTAGAAACCAATCATGAGACATGGCTACCAAAAAAGTAAATTTAAAAGTAAAATGCACTCTTAGAAGAATTACGACTTTTTAAGAGAGATGCTGTTTTCCTTGTGACTTGCATGGCCAAAGCTCTGACTGGAGTATAGTGTTCAGTAGTGGGGCTATAGAGGAATAGGAAATGCGCCACATTAACCCAGACAGATCATCACTGGGGGTTTACCCACTCCGGTCGCTTGGGCTTGGGTTTCCCTGTTGCTGCTCGAGCAAGTGCTGCTCCTCCCTCGAGACCCTCAAGGACATCTCTACACTTTGTATGTTGTGTTAGAGCACATACTGCACTGTTGACCCATAACAGTCATTTACAGAGGCTGTTTTTTGTATATATATTTTTATTGAAATATAGTCCGTTTACAATGTTGTGTCAATTTCTGGTGTACCAGCACAGTGCTTCAGTCATATGTGAACATACATATATTCACTTTCATATTCTTTTTCACCATAAGTTACTATAAGATATTGAATATAGTTCCCTGTGCTCTACAGTAGAAACTTACTGTTTATCTATTTTATATATATTAGTTAGTATCTGCAAAACTTGAACTCCCAGTTTAACTCTTCCCACCCCCTTACCCTCCAGTAACTATAAGTTTGTTTTCTATGTCTGTGAGTCTGTTTCTGTTTTGGATGTTTTTGAAAGTCATGGATTCTTTGGGAGCACAGACTGTTTCTTACTTAACTTTGCATCCCTGTTGCTTATACAAGAATGTTATTAGCCCTGTATGCCTGTTTGTTGAGTAAATGAATACATTAGAAGTTTTCCAAAAGCATTTAATTATTCATCTATCTGTTTGACAAGTATTTATTGATCTTCTGCTGTATTCATGATGCCATTATGTGACTGTACCAAGCGGATCTCCAGGCGTTCTCTGTCTAGCTGAGGTCTCTCATAGGAAGAGTGACTAGAGGAACTGGGGGGTACTTAACTAGGGTGCGCAGGTTGTAGGAAGAGCTTGGCAGTGTTTTCCAATGTTTCAAGAGCTGGTTTAGGGAGTTTATTCAGCCTGTGCAACTTCAGAGGGTAAACATTGGTGGGAGTCTTTGGGAAGAAGTTTTCTAATGATAAGAACAGCCTCAGGGATGGGATGGTTTGCCCTGAAAAATGGCAAACCATGCCAGAGTGGCAGTGTTGGTGGCTAATGCCCGTGATGTCCAGCTGACCAGCGGGAAAAACCGGGAAAGAGGATGGCGGGCCATGCTCTGAGATCTTCTTTGGTCTTAAAAAGTTGTCCCTGAAAAAGTGGTTTTACAGAATGGACATTTGGTCCCAGGCTCTTACCTTTTTCTTAGAAAAATAAAACCTAAAGACAAAAATGGAATATAAGGTTTATGTTTCAAGAAAGACTTCTAGGGGCTGCCCTAGTGAGATCCAAGAAAGCGTTCAGTCATCTGCTTGGGATACAGTCACAGACTCACATCATTTATTTTTGCTCCTCTGAAGATGTAAATCTAATGGGTGTGAAACTTCATACGTGGACACGGCATCCTAAATAGGACACGCTCCAGCCATTACTTGGAGTCTTGACACAATGGAGCTTGCTTTTAGCAAAGAATATAATTTTAGAGTGAATTTTCATAAAATATAGCTGTTAATCTCTGTAGGGAGAAGATGTAATCAAGGTATCCCATAGCCTAAATGTTTCTCAGAACAAGTAAGTATTTATTCCTTCACTCATTCAAAAATAGGAATTTTAGGCATTAGTAACATATATCTGTATCTGTACACACACACATCTATATATACATACACACACACTAGGTTATATATATTATATCTCTACATGTCAAACGTATACGTCTTGTATGTCTAATACATTTAACAAATATCTAGTTGATGTATTCAGTTATAGACAGATAATCATTATCCTGACTACCACCGAGAACCCTGTATATGCAGGTACTCATCTCTCAGTTCTCACAGTCTCACCGTAAGATAAAGAAACCCTCAGTGTTATTTGGGGTTTGCAGTAACTGGTAGCGTTGGATTTGGACCTAGGTAGGTCTGGTTCCAAAGCCTGCGCTCTTCTCACTTCACCACATTATATTCCATAAGGATGCAGGGTAGGGAAAAGGAATTCATAGGCATTTCTTCTCCCAGTGGTTGTGTCCTAACTGCCCAGTGCAGTACAGAGGTCCTGCTGTGGGGGAGGGGAGGCCAAGATGGCAGCCCCCACTGGACCAGCTTGCTGTGTGAGCTTGAGGGAGCTCATCACCTCTCTGGGTTTTGATAAAATGGTCCTCTGGGACTTTTCCAGCTCTCACAATACCAGGCTTTTTGTTTTATTCCAAAATGTCTCCTCTACTGACAGGTGAGCCACTGATTGAGTCAAATAATGCACTCATTTGTGTATTCACAAAGATAAATGCAATTTGTTGCTCACACATGCAAGCTGAATTTCTGAAATAACCAAGTAAGACAGTTTTGATGGCTATTAAACTGGTACCTGAAGAATTATAAAGAGTTTTACATTTGCTGGAAGGTAGAGGGGTCCTTATTTATTCTCTCTCACCAACGAGATCTATGAATTCTTTTTACTCCCTAGGTTGGTTTCCTGGCATTTCTCAACACCTGGAAAACACATAAAACATGTCATATTTGAGAAATTTAGTGGGCATGTTTCAAAAGTTGGGTGGAAACAATTTAGAAAAAGATACCTTTGTTTATTTGGAAAAATAAGTGGAGCTTGGAAAAGTGTAAGTTATTTTGAATTTAAGGGTTTGAATGACATTCCTGTGCCAGAAACCAACGATTCTCTTCTATTTAAAATAATTTTTTTTGGCAAAGGTTAGGATTTCGACCATATGAACTTTGAATACAAAAGTAATCTCTTATTTTCACCCTAGTTCAAATTATTGGCTATGATAGGCCCAGCAAAGATGGAATTGATAAAAATAGCAAATTGCTGTTGTTTTTATATCTCAGAAAAACAGCATCTACGACTTCTGACAACTGTTTCCTAGAAGGAATTGGAACGTCCGAGTGCAGCCTTGTAAACAGCTGTACAGACACCTTGAGGATAACCAGTGACTATGTACAGCCTTTGCGATAGGAGTCTGTTTGATTTCTGTGGCACCCCATAGACTCCTGCAGACTCTTAATAGCAATTATTAAGAACGCTCACAACCACCATCTTCTTTTCATTATGAAAGTAGCACCTATTTATTACATCAAATTTGGAAAATACATTTAGCATGATGACCATGATAAGACTGACTAGCAGAGCCTTTGAGAAAAACATTCCGTGTCAGACTCCTTAGGGTTGTCTTTTGAAGGCTTTGAGACGAGACTCAACTCTGGTGGATAGAGGGGGGTTTGCCACTGAGTGAATGTCCCAGTCTTCCGATTATCCCCAGAAGATGTAAATCTTGGAGGCAAGAAAGGAAGACTCAGGAGATAAGCCTTACTTATGTTTTATAAGTGGTAGTAATAGATATGGTGGTAATACTAGTAATGGTAAGGATATTGACAATAATAGTGATATACTGGCATAGCGCCCATTACATCCCAGATACTGTTCTGTTTGTTCTTTCATTTTTTAATTGCAGTATAGTTGATTGACAATGTTGTGTTAGTTTCTGGTGTACCGCATGGTGATTCAGTTATATATATACACACACACATTTTTTTATTATAGGTATTACAAGCTATTGAATATAGTTCCCTGTGCTATACAGTAGGACCTCGTTTATCTATTTATATATCGTAGTTAGTATCTGTTAATCCCAAACTCCTAATTTATCCCTCCTCCCCCTTTCCCCTTGACAGAGAAAGACAAATATCACATGATATCACTTATATGTGGAATCTAAAAAAATGACACAAATGAACTTACTTCCAAAAAAGGAACAGACTCACAGTCATAGAAAACAAACTTATGGGTTTCGGGTACTTTTCTGAATACTAGATGTGAACTCATTTTGTTCTCATAATAACGTTATGAGGCTAGGGACTGATATTTTCACAGTTTTGCAGTTTAGGAAATTAAAGCCCAGAGAGGGTAAGCAATTAGCTGAGGGTCCCACAACTGGTAGGTGTTGGAGCTGAGATTTGAGTGCAGGTGCTGTAGAGGCGCCGTGGAGAGCAGAGGATGGGCCATTGCCTCAGGGAGTGTGTAGGCAGAACTGGGAAAGCTGAGTGATGTCCTTCCCCTTGAGTAGAGGAGGTGGCAGGAGCAGTTCCAGATAGAAGAGGCCACCTGCACCTAGGAAGGCGGGGCTATCACAGAGCGAGCTACTGCAGGGGGCACACACCAACAAAGGTGCGGGAGAAGAAACAGAGGAGTTTATCATAGGGTACAGTCAGGGTGGCCCCTGGAAGCAAGTGGGGACCACTTCAGGGAGACTAAATTCTCGCTCACCTGTTGGGGCCAGGGCCTCATGGAGTGGGTAATATATATAAATGTATAAGACAGAATTTAAAAAAATCACTCTTGTTGTCACCACTGAAAGGTGACTACTTTGAACATTTTGGTACTTGTACATGTTTGTGTGAATATGGACATAAAAATGTGTTTTTCCTTAATTTTATATTATAAAAACTTTCTGGACGTATGCCCAGGAGTGGGATTGCTGGATCATATGGTAACTCTATTTTTAGTTTTTTAAGGAATCTCCATACTGTTTTCCATAGTGGCTGCACCAAATTATAATCCCACCAACAGTGTAGGAGGGTTCAGTTTTCTCCACACCCTCTCCAGCATTTATCCTTTGTGGACTTTTGAATGATTGGATAAATAAGTAGTATTCCACACAATGGAATACTACTCAGCCGTAAAAAGAATGAAATAATGCCATTTGCAGCAACATGGATGGACCTGGAGATGATCAAACTAAGTGAAGCAAGTCAGAAAGAGAAAGATAAATACCATATGATATCACTTACATGTGGAATCTAGGATATGATACAAATAAACCTACTTACGAAACAGACATAGAAAAGAAACGGTTACCAAAGGGGAAAGGTAGGGGGAGGGATAAAGTAGGAGTTTGGGATTAGCATGTAAAGACTACTGTACACAGAATAGATAAACAAGGTGCTATTGTATAGCACAGAGAACTATATACAATAGCTTGTAATAACCTATAATGAAAAAGAATATATATATGTGTGTAACTGAATCACTATGCTGTCCACCAGAAACTAGCACAACATTATAAATCAACTATACTTCAATAAAACAAATCAACAAAAAACTTTCAAACATACATAAAAGTTGAAAGAATTGTATGGTGAACACCCATATAGTTACCATCTAGATTCTATCATTATTTTCCTATATTTGCTTTAGCACATCTCTGTCTGTCTGTCCCTCTGTTGATCAGTCTGTCTGTTTTCTTATACATTTCCTAGTTAGTTACAGACACTGGTGCATTTCATCCCAAACACTTGAGATCTGCAGATACTCACAACACAGACACACACACATGCACAAGTATGCATGATGCTTTTTCATGGGACATGATATTCTAAGCCCTTTTCCCTCCCCCTGAAATTTTTTATGAATATGGCTTTTAGGGGTTATGGAGTATTTAATTGGTGGGCTCTATCACAAATTACTTCAGCAACCTGAAGAAAACTTCCCAAGCTGCCTCCACTACCCTCACCTGTCCCAGGCCAGCTGTGTCCATCCTTTTTCCTGCCCTCCTTTTACTGAGGAAGAGCTGCCTGGAATAGTATCTGTACCAAGTAGCTGCACAATAAATATTTATTGAATAAATGAATTTAAGCAGGACCATTTTGGGAACATTCACTACTTCCAATTGTGTCCATCATCTATGCAGACACTGTAAGAAACATATTTATTTGCATTTATAAATTGTTTCCTAAGAATGGACTTTAAGAAGTGCAATTATTAAATCAAAAATGATGAGTGTTTTAAAGACCTTTGCTGTATTTTGCCAAACTGTTTTCTAGAACACCATTAGGAGAGTACTGCTTCTCCATCTTTCTGCAGAGATTGTTTTTGTTTTTTTGTTTTTTTGCAGGATTGGTTTTTACAAGTTTTGTAGCCCTTGTTAATTTAGTCAAGATGCTATATGAGGACTTGACATCTTGAAAACAAAAGATGATTGTAGACTATGAGTTGCAGGATGTTTTACTGGGTTTTAAAATCCAACTTACTGGATCTTTTGAGTGATTTCTCTCACCTCCATCACAAACCAGTTTCAAAAATAGACACTACTTCTCCCACTAGTGGATTCTCGGTCTGAGCTAACATGAACTTGCCTGAGCAAAGATGTAAGGTGTCTGACCTGGAATCCAATGACTGATATGATGTCTTTGTCTGTATTCTCTGCTTTGCTCGGTCGAGAATGCCAGTCATTCCATCTCAGCAACAAGTTAACACTTGCACACGAGACTCCGTCTGATGAGAGACAGCAGAGAGTAGTGCAGTTTGGTGGTAGTGGCTGGGATGAATAGCAGTTGTGATGTGACTCTTAAGAAACATGCTCACCGCCTTAGCATACAAATGAACTTTAATCTCCCTGACGTTCAGAACACTTCTTTTTTTTTAACTGAAGTATAGTTGATTTACAATGTTGTGTTAATTTCTGGTGTATAGCATAGTGATTCAGTTATATATATATATGTATTTTTTTTCTTTTTCTTATTCTTTTCCATTATAGGCCATTACAATGTATTGACTATAGTTCCCGTGCTATACAGTGGGACCTTGTGGTTTAGAACACTTCTTAAATATCATGATCCATTCTCAATTACCTATTAGTGGGAGGACGGGATAATAGACAACTGAACTCCAAATATAATTTAAAATACTCATGTCACTGCTTAGATGTGACTTTCTTCATTTATCAAACTATAAAAAAAAGAACCTTTCCCCCAAAGCTTGTAAACCACACAATTCCGCTACTAACCACCGAGGCTCACCCTTTTGGATTTCCCCTGCTGTACTGTGGTTGGGGTGCTAATTGGCAGGGAAAGTGCCAGATGGCAGGCCGCTGGAAAGAAAAGCAGCGAAAGTTGGAAGACCTGCACCGGCTGCCCACGGGATGACCCATGCAAAATGGAGATGCACCTCTGAGGAGTTAGTTTGCTGTTGAAGACCCTCCTCCGCTTAAGTGGAATGTCAGGTTGGCAGCGGGCTCCAGTCCCCTCGCCTGCTAAATCGGAATTGTAATCACACCAAGCTCCCGGGCAGGCCAGGAGGAGTAAATACAATCAGATAAGGGCAGCTGGCTAGGAGACCATCCTTCCTTGGGTACCTACTTTGAGTCAGACACTTGGCAAGGTTTTTCATTTAATTCGTGCGTTGACTTGGTAAGGTAGCATGTCTCTGCTTGATGGGTGGGTGAACCACGGTGGGGAAACTCACTGAATATCGGAGACCAAGGAGTCTGACCTCACTCCAAAGCCATTGCTCTTTCTGCTGAGCCACGGGGCAGAAGTGCCTGGTGTTTTTGCAGACACTCAACTGTCTGTTATTACTGGAGAGCATAGAGGAAGAAACCCCAAGCTACCTCCTTCTTATGACGGTAAACAGCATACATTTCAAGCTGTTGGGGGCCTTTGTGTTCTGATTTTCAACATCTAGTTTACCTGCCCTATTTTAACCAATTCACATGAAGTTTGTTATATAACAAGCACATGCTTTTTACTGTGTATGATTTATGTTACATAAATCTAAAGGCTGCTGACTGCTAGCAATCTTTAAAATGTAATGAGCTGAAAGATTCGCTTTGCGCCTTGGGGCAGGATGGCTTTGGTTTGACCATCCACTGAGTTCAACTTTTAGGAGGACACATTTGCTGCATCCCTTCAATAATGCAACTGAAACCTGGATTCCAAGCAAATGTGGATGAGATTTAAGTCTCTGAGAATGATATCAACTTAAATAAAACAAGGCTTAAGCAGAAAGTCCTTGCAAAAACCCTGTGTCCACATTCCACCAGGATGATGCAATAGAGGTTAGATCCAGACGGCGTCTCCCTTTGGGTCCTGTGACCGCTCCGTGGAGAGGGAAATAAGGCAGCCAAGAGATGGAGAGAGTCAGCTCACAAGAGCTGCAAATCGCAGTGGGGTTTTCTGTGGCTTCGTGTCCTTAGCTATTGCTGATTTTCTCAAATACAAAGATGTCTGTAAAAAATGTAAAGTGAGAAAATTTTTGGTTAATTGAGGCCAAATTTTGTATTAAAAGAAGAGTGAATCAGAGTTTAGCTTCCTTATCGTTAAAGACAAAAATCCCTATGTGGATAAAAACAGCCTAACATTTAGTCTTGGTGGTTTTGTTGATTGGTTAAAACTGCAGCGATAAGATCCAGAGAGGGGAAAGGTTTTGGGGAGCCCTTGGGTTCATTCCTCTCCATTGGAGTGAAAGCACATGCGATCATGACCACATTGTCCCCAAGCTGGATGTCGATATCAGATTTGCCACGTGCTGTCCTTCATATAATAAGATGCAGATTATGGGACCTAGGTTGAGTTACACAATTCTGTGTCTCGCATTTTTTCATCTGTAAAACGGGATAATAGTGGTACCCACCTTAAGGTGCTGTGTGCAGATTAGGTGTTTTAAATACGAGTTAAATATGCACATTTAAATTAAATAAGTAAATCTCTTGGAACAGACTCAGACACATTGTAGATGCTGAGGGCTTGCGGGTCTTCTTCTTACATGTATTAGGGCAGCAAGAACGTGCTGCTCGGTGTGTGAGGTCTTTGCAGTCCTGACAGGTCTGCGTGGGAATCCAGCCCGGCTACACACCACATCCCCAACCTTGCGCAAGTCACACAAAGCCTCTGAGCCTCTATTTGCCTCATCTGTAAAGATGGGGATGTCAATTCCTAGTGCAAGTTATGAGGCGAAGGACAAGATAAAGTCAGACAGTACATAGTAAGTGTGGGGTGCAGCACATGGCTAGTACTCTCAATAAATATTTGTGAAAAAAAGTAAGAAGGATGAAAACTGGATACTTCAGTATCCAAAGTACTTTAAAAATTTGAGTGTCTACTATGTCTCAAGCAATCTGCATTTTAAATATTCCTTACAATTCTGACTGTCACTCCTACTTCAGAGATGATAAATTGGAACTTGAACCCCTGATCCTACAGCATATCCTCCTCCATGCTTGACCTCTGATCATAAATCCCACGTCTCAAAAGTCACACATCTGATTTTTCTGACTTTCAGTGGCCTGTGTGGCTTCCCTCTGGATCTTCTAAATTGTTACTCTAATTAGCAATAGCGATCTAAGCTTGGATCCAGTACCAGAAAGAGAACAGTTAAACTCGAGCTAGTGTGAGAGCCCCCTGGGGCTCCTAGGACCTGTTCTGCCACTGAGACATCCCAGACCTCCTTCTCTTCCTTTGAAATACACAGCTGTAGCCAGATTTATGAAACCAATGAAAATGTTGTACATAAGTCAATTTGTAGGCACTGGGAAAGTATACTGAATACACTAGAACTACTCTTTAAAAAATAAAAAACCATTTTGTTAAACTTTACTTGATGAATTAATAATTTACTCAGTTTAAGTTTGTGTGAATCCGCTTTTTCTTGAATTGGTTCATGTGGCTCAACTCATGGTGAATTTTTATGAGTGTGATAATCCCATCTCTTTCCAGCCTTCGCCACCCCCCCCCCCCCCCCCCCCCCCCCCCCGCCGGCACTTCCCTCACACCCTTGGCTCTGATCTCAGGCAAGCCATTTGGTTTTTTTTTAGCCTGCACAGGTCACTGGGCTGGGTGACTCTCAGACGAGGTCATGAGCATTTTCAAATTTCATAAAATGGGATGCTGATGATTATAATACTATCTGGATGGGTGCAGTGTGTTTCCCTGGGACACTCTTCTTTATTTCCATTTATTAAGCTGTATTCCTGTAGCTTCTGACCACATCTTCATAACTTAATAACTAGATTAACATTAGCTCCTGGGGATGGATCTTGTCTAATTATCCTTTATTTCCTGCAAGGTTAGCACAGGCTGGCGGATAGAGAAGTTTTTTTTTTTTTTTAATAATTTTTTGCTAAGATAGAGACTTTTAGGCAATGGTGGTGTGATGAAGATGGATTGCAAGATCCCCGCTCTGTGCCCAACTGAATGAACAAAAGTTGTAAAAGCCAAGAAAGATTCAGCAGCGGCAAAGCAATCAAACTCTGAAAGGGGTAAAATGGGATGCTTTATCCTTTGATAGGCAAGTCTAAGGATGGAAACAAAGGATTCCTGGCGTATCTTGGTATAGCTCTGACCCATGGCTTCCTCATCACCCACCTAGGTCCCCAGAATAGAGAAATAAGGGGAATAAAGAAAATTATATAATTTCCCATTAGTGCTGCTGAACTTCAAGAGACTAGAATTAGAGAATTCTGAATAAGATAGATCCCACCCCATGGGAGATGCTAGGAGGCTGCTCTCTGTCCGTGGCTCTGAGTTGGGGGTAGAGTTTCATGGGAGAAATCCCATGACACTTGCCAATGTAGCATCTACGTGCTTGGCACCTGCCTGTTATGGAAATCCCAAGCTGAAAAAAAAACAACATGAACCTGGGTCCTGCCCATTGAAACTTTTGGGGGTACACATCAGAAGCAAATACAAAACTGCTCTGTGGGGACTCTTCCACCCACTGTTCAGAATTGCTTCTTCTGAAATTTGTTGAGTCTTGCTTTGTGGCTTAGTGGATGATGTATTTTTTGAAACGATTCCATATGTTCAGGAAAAGAAGTGCCTTTTGCACAGTCTCCTGTTTCTGTCTAGTTGGGCACTTTCCCAGTCTGGGCACTACCTGCCCTGATTTCTAGTTTACTTTCTCCAAATTTCAGAGGTACACCCTGGTAAATGTGTATTGTGGATTTAAAACAAAAGTTTCTGTCTGTTTTCTATTAAGAATCCTCCATTCCTGGTTAATTTCAACATAATGATTCTTCTAAGCAGATTCAAATGAGTGTTGGAGAAACTGCATCTTTAAGTCATTTTGAGTGTTTGGGTGTCACCATGTCCAACTGAAGTTCCCTGAAACCTATTAGCTAGCTGACCTGCTTCCTCCTGATTAGATCTATTTTTATGGTGGTTCTTGCTGCTATTATGGTAAGACCGGACAGCTCTGTCATGAAGGAGGATTTTGAAAGATGTGAACTGTTTGTTTTGACTTTTGTCCCTTGTTGTAGGGCCAAGCTTGTGCAAGTTACCCCTGTCTGCTTGTGAGTCCCAGGAGCCAGCATGGGCAGTTGGGATCTAAGAACAAAAGATCCCTGGGGAAGATGACACTTGGGGCTTAGGGGCAGGGCTGCTGGGCCAGTCGTCTCTCTTAACGCAGGAATTCTCCCTTTGAGTTCACACTCAGTGTCTCTCCATTTGGTTTCAGTAGCGAAGTTCTTTTTCTGTCTAGATTGTGTGTCCTTCAGGGGCATGACGTAGGAGTCCACTGGTATCTGTTAGGTGTTTCCTTTGCTTTAGACACATTCTATAAGACACTAAATCCTCAAGACAGTCAACAAAAGTGGTCTCAGAAAGCTGAAGAAACATGCCCTAGTCACATGGTTAGTGGCCGTGCTGAAAATCAGACCCCAGTGTGCGCTCTGACCCCTTTACCTGTGCTCGGCCACGCTGTCAGTGAGATCAACTCTCTTGGCCAGTGTTCACTGGGTGTTGATGGAGTAGGGCAGGAAGGATGGAATTCTATGAATTACTTGATACGTGATAATGGAAGCTTTCCTTACCAAATCTCAGGCTGGTACATTGAGGAGAAAACCCTCAGACCCAGAGGAACAGTGAAAGGAATGTCCCACCTGGCAGGCAGAAACCTTCAAGAAGGAGATCTTGAAGGGATATTAGAGGATAGAGTGGCTTTTCAGGCCAGATCTCAGCACTTCAAAGCCAAAGAGGAACCGCCTGTAGCATAGTTACTGCTGGTTAGCGAGCACTCAGGGTCCTTCCCAGTATGACCTTTGTCTCTGCGCCCAGCCTCTTTTCCCACTGCTGTTCCCCACCCCTCCCCACGTGGGACAGCCTGCTGCTCGCCACCTCACCGTGCTCTCACGCCTCTGTCCCTTTGCTCATGCTGTTTCCTTCACCCAGAATGCTCCCACCTATTCTAAAACCCCGCGCTTTGAAAAAGACTGCTCTCCTTCAAGTCCAAGCTCAGGAGTCTCATGCAAAGCCTTCTCTCAGCACAGTCCTTCTGACACAAGCTTTTCAAGGGATGACATCCTGTTTATCTCTCTAGCCCCAGGGCTTAGCACTATGCAGCATGCACATCAGACCCTGAAATAAGTGTTAGCTGCGAGGATGGCTGGATGAATTCCTGGCCCAGCAGGGAGGGGTGGAGCAGGAAGTCCCAGTGACACAGGACTGGAGCCCTGATCCTCACACAGCTGCATCTTGGCTTTGTGACCTCAGGCAAATCACTTACCTTCAAGACTTAGATTCCTCACCTGTAAAGTGAGACAATGTTAAATATGGCTCACCAGGTTTACGAGGTACAGAAAAGATAAGAAGTGTAAACTAAACTGTGATGCAGGATTGGCAGTGGTTTGAGAAGTAAAATCCAGTGTACCAGCATGAAATTAAAGGCTGGTCATTACACTGCATTAGAATTAAGTTCTGAGCCTCAAAAGACACCATAAAGGAAGGGAAAAGACAGTCTACAAGCTCGGAGGTGATAACATGGAACATCAATAACTGATGAAATCCTAGTGTTAAGGACACACAAAATCAATAAGGAAAATCCACCCCATAAATATGGATAAAGGCAAGACAGACATTTCACAGAAGGGGAGACCCACGTGGTAAGTAAACATCTGAAACTAGAAATCAAGGCCAACACGAGATGCCATTTTGTGTCCATTTGGCAAAATTAAAGATGTTTGACAGTTCTCTGTTTTGGAAGGAATATGGGTCAGTGGTGTTTCCGCTTCTTTGCTGTGGAAGTGTAAACTGCGATAATCGTTCTGAGAAGCAATTGGTGATTTTTTTTATAAGTGTGAACATTCTCATACTTAAGCACCCAGCAGGTCTCTCCTAGGCATATACTTAAGGGAAGGTCTTGCACATGTGTACCAGATGTGTATAAGGATATTCACAGAAGTACTCTTTCTAGTAAAAAAAAATCAAATGAGTCTATTGGCAGGAGAATGGATGAATAAACTGTAATATAATGACACAAGAGAATATTGTGTATAGCAATGAAATCAGTCAACTTTAATGATAAACAATCCGGATCAATAATGATCACATTACTGTAAATAGAAAAAATAAGTCTGGTACCTAGAGTATGACGATAACGTGGAGTTGAAAATTAAGAAAACTATGTATATAGCACAGGGAAATATATACAATATCTTGTGGTAGCTCATGGCAAAAAAGAATGTGAAAATGAATATACGTATATTCATGTATGACTGAAAAATTGTGCTCTACCCTGGAAATTGACACAACACTATAACTCAATAAAATAAAATAAAAAATTAAAAAAATTAAGAAAACTAAATAATACACTGATGCAATGTACACAGATGCCACATGAGGAAAAACACAAAATTTAGGACGGTGGTGGTTATGTCTGGTGGGGGAGGGAAAATGGGAGGAGCACAAGTAAATGAAACTTGACTAGATATGCTCTAGTTCTTGGCTTTAGGTGGTAGGGTCATGGAAGTTCTTCATGTTTTTAAACAAATAAATAAACGCAAAGCAGGGCGATGCCAGTCAGTGAGCCACTGCTGATTCAGTTCAGTTCTGTGTATTGTGTTTTGACCACACATTCATTTCGTTTTCACTCTGTGTGTGTGTGTGTATGTGTGTATGTGTATGTGTATGTATTGGTAGTGTGTGCATGTTCCTGGTGTTTGGAGGAGGATGTTAGAAAGGGGAAGAGACACTTGAGTGACCCTGGGTCAGGTTGTCATTGACCACAAATATAGGAGAATGGTCACTCCAAACAACAAACAATCTTGGGAAAGTTACTTCCGTACTGTGCCTCAGTTTCCCTGTCTCTGAAAAAGGGAATGGACTCAGAGGCTCGGAATTCCTGAATCTCTGCAGCTGGCTCCTCCTTCCTTCCCCTCTCACTTTGCAGACGTTTTTCTCAGGCCTCTCTTCTTCTGGGTCTGCCTCCCCCATCCCTGCCTTGGAGGCTAGGCCCGGGCGAAGCAGCCACGTGCAGAGTCCTGGCCGCAAATCCACGCTGGCATCTCTTTTTTCTGCTCTGACTGTCCAACCACATTTGTTAATCACACAATTTAGTGCCCTGTAAACATGGCCACTGTTTCATTTCCGCACAGATTCTTGGAAGGAACAGCCAGGGAAGATTTGTTTCTAGTCATGAACCAAATATGAAGGTCACATGATTTTGTAATTTTTTTCTTACCAAAGAAATATGGGAGGCTTACGCGGGCCAACCTTCCAATTAATCCTAAGAACAGCTGCCTTCGAGGTGGGTGAGCCTGAATATTATTCACTTTCCTAGTCATTCATCAAAGAAAAGAAAGTGTTCGCTGGCCTCCAAGAGCTTTAATTCATAGGAGGCTAAAATGTAGTGTAGCTGGGAGGTCCTCCATTCACAGGCGTGATGCAATCCGTTACCTGTGCCTACCTTGGGTCTTAAGTGGAGAGGATGGTGAATGACAGGGCTGTGGATGTGAGTGCGCTGACACACACGCAGTGCGAGAGTCAGCATCCTCCCGCTGGTCACAGAGCTTCCGGGAGGTCAGGACCCGCCCCAGAGGCCCCAGCCAGGTGGACTTGTAATCGTTCCTGCTTGTCCTTGGTTACATTTGCATCACGTGTCTGATTCTCAGCTCCATGACCAGCAGGCTTTTCTAGTTGAAAATGTAATTGGATCGTGACCTACCTTAGAAGAGATGAACAGTCGAAGGAGGACAGAATCAAAGTGGGAGGAACCTGCTGCATGAAAAGAAAATCAGCAGTAAAGCCGGATTTGCTCACTGATGAAGAGCAGGGCCCTGGGAAGGGGGAGGTGTGGGAATTTCAGGGCTTCTCCGTGGGCAGGCGCTGTGCTAAGCACTTTGCACAGGTTATTTCAGTCTGCACAGTAACACCGAGGGAGGCATTATTAACCCTATTTTATCCATGTGATTCTTGCTGTACGGATGCTGTGGGTCTTCACAGCAGGCACCTGGTTCCAAGTGGGCGCTTGATATACGTCTGTTGAGTGAATGGATGGATAGATGAATGACTAAAATGAGGTGACCTTGCTCATCTTCATGCTAGTATAAAACATATCTCTGTTGTGAAGTGGTGTTTTCAGGATCCTGGGAGTGCTTCATGCTCTCCTCTGTCTAAGTGGACAGGGAGCTCTCTCTTGGTCCAGGTTCCCAGAATTCCACCTGGCCCTGCCTGATCAGAATGGACCCAAACAGAGAAGTCCCTGCTAGGGACAGACTGGTGAATTATTTTCCAGAATGGTAGAGACAATGAGCTTAGATGGTGATGTATTAAGGGAGTTCAAAATCTAACAAAGAAAGGAGAAATAACTCTTCAAAGGGCTGGGCAGATCTGGAGGAATGGTCGGGGCTCCATTTGGGAGAGCAATAATGGAGCCGTCTTATACATTCTCTCCCTGGAAAGTGACTTTGAAATTTTTGTCCTGTTTCTCAAAGAGGGAAATGGAGAAAGGCCTTGTGTACCTGGAAGGGACACATTCAGGGCCACTTTCCCCTGGGGCATGGTGTCACAGCGTTCTAAGCAGAGTGTTTCTGTCCTCGACTCTCTTCCTTGGTGATTTGAACCCACACCCTCTACTATAGCACCCCTCCCGAAGGCTCCCAAGTCTCTGGGTTCATCCCAGCTCTCTCTCCTGGGCTTTTGACTCATGCATACAACTGTCTCCTAGCTCTTATCCACCTCAAACTTCATGTCTGAATTGAATTCTCCTTCTTCCTCCAAATCTGAGTCTGCAACTGTTACCAGAATTTGCATTCACCTAGGCTAGAATTCTGATGTCCTCTTGTATTCATCAGGGCTCTCCAGAGAAACAGAACCAATCGGATGTGTGTATATAAAAAGATTTATTGGGAAAAATTGGCTCATGCAATTACAGAGACTAAGAAGCCCCGAGATCTTCAGGGTCAGTCAGTTGGGCTTGAACCCCAGGAAAAGCCAATGTTTCTGTTTGAGTCAAAAGGCAGGAAAAGGCCAAAATCCTAGTTTGAAATTGATCAGTCAGGAAGAAATCTGTCATAGAGGGTCAGCTTTTTGTTTGATTCAGATCTTCAGGTGATTAGATGAGGCCCACTCAAATTAAGGAAGCCACCATTAGTCAACCTGTGGACTAAAATGTTAATCTCATTTGAGCACACCCTCACAGAAACACCTAGAAAAATGTTTGACCATATATCGGAGCGCCCTGTGGCCTAGTCAGGTTGATATGTAAAATTAGCCATCACATCTTCCCAACCACACATCATCTTTATTCATTCTCCTCCCTCTTTCTAGTATCTCTGATATCTGCCATTCCTGCTGAGACTGCCACAGGGTCACCAAATACACTCCAACAGCCTCCAAATAGGACTGCTTGCTCCTCCACCCTCAGTGTCCAACCTTCTCACAGCCACAGCATAAGACCTAAAACAGGTCGCACCCTTCACCTTTCACATTCAATACCTCCTGGTCCCTCTCTTTCTTGCAAAATAACATCCACACTATTTGCATGGCATTCACAACTCTTCTACATTCTACTCCTAACTTATTTCCAGCCTTACCCTCCAGTTCATTACAGCAGCAGCTCAGCAGGCTCCTCTTCATTGCTCAAACACTCCCATCCCTCTACTTCATGGGATTTCCCTGTGTCTTCAAATTCAGGTTTCTCTGCTCACCGCTCGAAAGCCAATACTCGAGGGGCAGGTGTCAGGAGAAAGGAAAGGTGCTTTATTCAGCAAAGCCAGCAACCTGGGAAGGTGGACTCATGTCCCAAGACCAACTCCAAAGATTCTGCTTGGCAATAACAATTTTTAAAGGGGAAAAGGGGAAATAATCTCAGTTAATTATTACAGTAGGAGTTCAGATTCTTTGTCATCTTTCCATTGTGTGCAGACCTACGGACTTCCCCTGATCTTCCTTTGGGTGCTGTCTTACCTGCAGGGTCCTCCTGCAGATTCACTAAGGGAAAGCTGGGGGTAGAGAGTCAGTCATTCTTTAACTACTCAATTCTTCATTCTAACTCCTTTTAACCCAGGAACAGGCTAGGCAAGGCATTGTATGCCTCAGTAGAGCAGAAGTCAGGAGTTAGGTTAAATGTTACCTAGCTATTGCATTTTGATAATTGAGGTTTAAGGGGAGCAGAAATAGACAAATAGGAAAGGGGGAAAAGAGATGCTCACTACACATAGTTTTGAAAAGACGCGTTCATTTTGTACCTTGAAGAGCTGATGTGCAACCAGCCAGTTCTTTCTGCTCCCAGAGTCAAACAGGCCCCTCCCAGATCTTTGCATTTTGACCCACTGGCCTCCTTGTCCTGATCCTGGTGTGTTTCAGTCTCTTGCAATTGTGTGCACATGTACGATTGGTACATGGGGCACTGAATCTCTATGCAGTTTAATGCAAGTTCTCCCAGCAAAGAATGGGATTAGAGTTAGGAAGACTGGGATGTGAATCCTGCCATATTAATTTCTGGTTGTGTGATGTGGAGAGAGCTACTTAATTTCTCTGAACAATAGTTCCTGCATCTGTACAGTGGTGCTAAAATACCTTCTTCCGGAGTTGTGAACGTTAAAGAAGGTACATGTGAAAATGCTGAAGCCACGTCTAGCTCCTAGTACACATCAGAAACTTTTGTGCGATCAAAGGAAAAGTGAACTTACAAACTTTCTCTTTAACATTTTATTAAGTCATCACATAATGAATATTCATTTTTCATGTATGATTTTCTCCCCATTTTAGTTTGGTTCTCCTCAGTGTACTCTGTCTTCTACATAGTTTCTAGGAGGATTTGAATTTATGTTAAATGTTAGTAATCTCTCTCTCTCTCTCTTTTAATGGCTGATTGCTCAGCCTGACTTTCCACTCGAGAGTAATTAAGGACCGGTGTTACACTTTTGAGACACAGAAGTATGTTACCTGCAGAAGCCAACCACCAGTGAACACTGCCCCTCTGTGGGCGTGGCTTCCGTGAAACAAGAGGGATGCTATGCTGCTTTCCGGGCCTCGCAGGGGCCACTGTGTATCCCCGTCCCGGTTCTCGCTGGGAGAAATGAAGTGTCAAAAATTACATTCAGCTGCGAGAGTTTTCAGCCTCACATTCAGAAAGACCGAGCAGAAGTTGCTAGAGGCTATTTTCAGAGAACTCCTAATAAGTACAGAACCAAAATACAGACACGGTTGTTAACACCCTGGGAAATGCCAAATCCAAGCTGGATCTCAGCCAGCAGAGAAATGGAAAGTCCTAGATAGCTTATCTCAGAGCAAATCTGTATTATGCAGAAGGTGTGAGATGCAATTATACAGGAGAATAAGCCTGCTTCTTCTCCGCTGTGCACCCACTCCTCGGAACTGACAATATCAAAGTACATTTGGCATTTTCTAAATCTCTTTTCCACGAGCAGCACAGTTGCCTGGCCAGTGTTCTTCTTTTAAACTCAACCCATTCTTCCTCTTCCAGCTCATTCATGCCCAGGCTTCAGGAACCATCTACCCCTAAACTAATAACTCCTCAGTATGTATTTCTAGCCTTGAGTTCTTTTCTGAATCCAGACTTCCCGGAGCTCTTAAGTTCCCAACAGACACTAAATTCAGCACATCTTTCTCTACCTTTGTTCCCCAGCATTTGAGCTCAAGTTCTCTGACTGCAAGCTTTAAAACAATGTCTAAAAAGTATGCCATTACTGACCTGAGATGACATCATCTATTTTATATATACATACACACACATATATATATTTTTTTATTTTTATTTTTTGGAAAGGTAACAAAGTCTGTCTGCAGTGTGGATTAGAATTTAAATTCAGAAGACTTGGGTTCAAACCTCAGCTCTGCTGCTCTGAGGCAGCATGACTTCTGTCTTTTTCATCTGGGAGAAGCAGAACAGGGTAAGAGCTGATAATAACCATTCGTCGTTGTGTTGTGATGACCACGTGCTGTGCTGGGCACTGTTCTAAGTGCCCTCAGTGTATGAACTCATGTAATAATTCTCACAACAGCTCTGTGAGGATTGTGCCATAACTATTTAAATTTGTTCAGACTAGGGAATGAAATCACTGAGTCTAAGAAAGTAGCCACTTCCCTTACATAATGTTGGTACCGAACCAAATGTGGGTCCGCACGCCTGGACGTGGTACAGCCAATCTACTGACACTAAGTTATGGTGGAGGAAAGCACAGTGTTTATTGCTGGGCACCAAGCAAGGAGTTCAGGACAACTAGTGCTCAAAAAGCCCGAACTCGCCGATGGATTTCAGCAATGCATTTTTAAAGGCAAGATGAGGGAGTGGAGCCCAGGGTAAGTGATTGTCTCGTGCACAATTCTCTGATTGATTGGTAGTGAGGTAACAGGTGGTAAAACTATCCATCCTTAGGCGCCAGTAGGTCTGGGGGCTATGTGCTCATGGTCATCAAGTAGTTAATTTCTTCCATTTGGTGGGAGTTTAGCATATGTGAAACAACTCAGGGATTGTGCATCAGACACTATTATCTCGGTACCTCAGAGAAGAGCTAAAGCAGAGGATATGGGGGAGGGGCCTGTCCCAGGAAGGTCCCGAGGGCCCTGCTTGGTTACTATGTAGTGGGAAACACATGCCACTCCATACAGGGGCCTCCTAGCCCAGCACCAGCCACAGCAGATGAGCATTTCTCTTCCTTTTAATTCCACTTTCCTCTTCCCAACAAGATTTTATTAGCTTACTTGATGTCTTTTGTAGCTAAAATATATGCATTTTTAGTTTCGTGACATCCACATTTATGTTAAATATTTGAATATAGTTCTTCAAATGCTGTATGTCTCTCTGCAGATCCCCGCTCATCCTCCTGGGGATGAAATAGGCACCTCTTTAGGTTAAGAGTCATCTGCTAAGAAGGTGCTAAATCACAGTAATTATCATTTTTTAATTTGTTATCACGCTGTTTCTTCTGAGGGCCCTTTTCAGTGGTTGTGACTGCACAGAGGGGAGAACTCCAGTGTTCACACCTCTGGAATCTGTTGCAAAGCTGAGATCCACTTCTCTCCTCAGGGATGTGATGGCCTTGATGCATCAGGGGCAGAGGGATGTCCTTGATTTTCAGCCGAGCTACTCCCTCTGGTCTGAGAGATCTCCCCAGCCCAGCCCTAGTATTCCATGGCCCATGTTTGAGAAGGGCTTGACTAGGGAGGCAGTACAGCCTGGGGTCAGGGTGTAGCAGTGGTCAGGTAGGTAACAGATCCACCCAGGGCCAACTTTATAGTCTTGGTTTTAAATACAAAATCATGGTGCCCTTGGAAGGGGCTACCCAGCCAGTCTAAGTCAATGTCTCTGTTGGTTGTGTCAGTTCTATAGATAATCTAGGTATGAGCTACTAATAATGATTTTAAAAGGAAGAAGAACAGTAGACAAAGATGTAGAGATGTAGACTTGATTGTAGAACTCAAGATGTTTTATGTCGCATAGCCAGGGAGCTACAAAGGAGCAGTCTCACCTTAGGCTATAGATGAGGGTACTGAGATGCGTTGCGGGGTGGGGGGTGGTGCCAAGGAAACTGAGGAAGAGTAACCCACAGGCACCATCACCTTGTAGCCTGGAGGTGTGATAGGCAAGATAAAGGGCGTACCTTGTGGGCTGGAAGGAAGAGTTAGGAACATTCCAGTTGAGTTGTGTTTGAGGTTCTGACTTAATGATGAAACACAGTTAACATAAATGTGACCAAGATGTAAAGGGACAAAAAAGCATGCATATCCTTTCCCTGCTAAACCTAATCTACCTTTGGTGACTTTGTTTTGCTGACCAGGATAATTAGTAAAGAGGAGAACTGAAGGAGACTAAACTGTCTAAATTTTTCCATAAGTGGAAAGGGATTGGAGATCCATGTGGTCTAGAGATTTTACAGAAAATTCACAAATGAATCAGAGAACTGAGATTTTTGAGGGGAACAGTTGCCAAGGTAGTGAGATTTGGGGACAATAAAGTTTTAAAGAATATTTTCCGTGTGTCTCATAATGTAATATCCCCATTGGCACCTCTGAGAAAAACCCATTCAACGTGGAAAATGCTTTTCAAAGCTTCCTCTCTTCCTCTTTGGGATTGAGTGCACTGTGCCTTTTGTTGAATTCAGGGCAGTGTAGTAGAGTGGTTTAGAGCACAGGTTTTGCAGTGAGATTGCCCAAGTTCAAGTTCTAGCTCTACTATTTCCTATCTATGTGACCTTGGGCAAGGATGTAACCTCTGGGCTTCAGTTTTGTCATCTATGAAACAGAGATAGTCATAGTATCCACCTGATAGGGATGCTGTGAGGTGTGGATGCGGCAGTACTTGTAACAGTGCTGGGACCCAGTGTGTGCTTTTAAGAGGGGACTATTGAATGACCATGTGGCACCTTGTTGACACCAGTTGCAATATGGGTTCTAGTTCTGTTTAGGGAGCCATTATTTTGGATTTTCAATTCCTACTGAGTGATACTGCTTATTAAATTATTGCCCTAGGACTGTAGAATGTACCTTCAACATTTCTGTTGACTGTAGGGTGCAGGGAGGTGGGAACTGATCCATTCGTGAGCCATAATGGCCTCTGAAATACCACCCCAAAGAGAAAGGGAAACTGGAAAGGATTCTGAGATGAGGAAACACTTTTTTTGTTTTTTGTATTTCATATGAAGGTAATAATGAAATAAGGTGATTCTCTGTTCAGGACGGGATATTTCAGATCAGGAACAAGGTTTATAGAGCATTATGCTAATTCATTAGCATGAGAAAATTTAAGAAATCTCCTGGAAAATCTACAAGCCTGATGGGTTTCTTAACAAAACTGAATGCTCTCTGGAAGGAGAGGAGCTTGGTGGCCAGTGAACTTGGACTAGGTTAAGGTCCTGCTTTGCCAGCTGAGGAGGGGGCTGCTGGAGCTCTTCTGCCAGCCTCTGATCTCAGATTGTCCCCTAAATGCCACTGCTTGTCACATCTGTTAGCTCCATGGCCAATACTCAGTTCCTGACGCTGGCTTATCCTTGCTCCTCTCTGTGACCTTCCTCTTATCTATCCTCAGCCAAGGCCACACCTTCAGATTCAGACTTCTCAGTTAGCACCAAAAACTCAGGCACCACTGCCCCTGCTGAAAACTGGCTTGACACTTGCTTATATCACCTCCCGCCTCCCCTTCTCTCTGGGTCCAGCGTAACTTAAGTGGGTACATCTGCTAGATAAGAAATGTTTCAGGCTCACATAAGTGAGACATCAGCTGCATAAATTTGGCTCCACCAGACCAGTCTCTGTGAATATGGTGGCAGAAGACATACCTGCCCAAAAAAGCACAGAAAGCAAAACAAACATTGACGGAAGCCTCCAGAAGGGAGATTTACACGGTGGAGCAAACAGAATGCATCCAAGAATTACTCTAGACTTTTTGTCTTCTCAAAGTCTTCTCTGAGGGAATGGGGACAAGGAGCTGGGGGAGGAAAGATTGGGAATGCAAACATGGGCCTTTTCAGCCCACCCACTAGTGGACCTTCACACAGATTTATTTGGAAAATGGATATTAATTTCTTATTCTGCTCTGGGCATATTTACATTCATGTTAAGAAGTAAAAATTCTCAAAAGAAGCCATCATTCATGCCACATTAACAGAGAAACATTAGGTTTATCATAATAATATTCACATTTTATAATGTGTTAAGAGTTTTCAAGTGTTAGAGCTTTACCCTTGTGAGGAGAGATATTACTGCCCTTTAGAGAGAAGGAAACAGATGCCCAGAATGGCCAGGTGACTTGGCTATAGGGTTGCCCTTAGGGAACAGTGTGGGCAGGGTTACACCCCAGTGTGGTGCTCTGGTCACTGGCCCCTCTGCATCTCCCCGTGACAAATTTCACTGGGTTCCTGCTTTCAGACCAAGTATTTCTCCTGGATGAGGGAGCATTTTATCTAGGGATCGATATATACAGAGGGAAGAAAGGATGCTTCCTCCTTAAGTTTTTCTCTGAGTTTTCACTCTGGATCACTTTCTAGTTTTTTCCTTCCTTTCTCTCTTATCACTTACTCCTCGGACTTTTTTTTTCCATGTTTATTATCAAATATTTCAAAAGCACAAAATGTTAAAGTCTAGCCCAGAAGTTGGAAGACTGTGGCTCATTGCCTGATTTGTAAAATGAAGTTTAAAAAGCTAACTTTAATGAGCTATAATTCATACACTATAAAATTCACCCATGTAAAATATACAATTCAGTGGGTTTTAGGATTCATAGAGTTTTACAATCATGATCACTCTCTAATTTTAGAACAATCTTATCACCCCTAAAGAAACTCCATACTTATTAGCAGTCATTCCCCTTTATCCCATGTCTTCCCCCATCCCCTTCCCCAGCCTTAAGCAACCACTAATTTACTTTCTGCTTCCATGGATTTGCCTATTCTGGACATTTCAGATAAATGGACTCTTGTTTCAGATAAATGGAATGCTATGCTATGTAGTCTTTTGTGACTGGCTTCTTTTATGAAGCATGATGTTTTCAAGGCTCATCCATGTTGTAACATGAATTGGTACTTCATTCTATTTTACTGCTGAGTAATATTCCATTGTGTGACTCTGCCACATTTTGTTTCTATGTTCATCAGTTGATGGACATTTGAGTTGTTTCCGTTTTTGGCTATTATGGATAACACTGCTGTGAACATTCATGTACAACTTTCTGCATGGACTTTGTTTTCATTTGTCTTGGGAGTAGATCTAGGAATGAGATTGCTGGGTCACATGGTAACTCCATGTCTATTATTTTGAGGAACTGCCAAACTAGTTTTCACAGTGGCTGTACCATTTAACAGCTCCGTCAACAGTGAATGGAAGTTCCCATATCTCCACATCCTGGCTGAAACTTGTTATTTTTCATTTTGCTTTTCAGTGCTTTTGAGGACTGGTATTTTGTCTATCTCTTTTGTTTTAGCCATTCTAGTGGGTGTAGATACAAGTCCCTTATCAACATGTGATTTGCGAATGATTTCTCCCATTCTACGGGTTGCATGTTCCCTTTTATGATGGTGGTCTTTGAAACACAAGAGTTTTTTATTTTTATGAAATCTGATTTATCTTTTTCTTTCTTCTTTTTTCACTTGTGCTTTTGGTGTCATATCTGAAAAACCATTGTCTAACCCAAGGGCACAAAGATTACTCTTATGTCTTCTTCTAGGAGTTGGATAGTTTTAGCTATTATATTTAGGTCTATGATCAATTTTGAGTTGATTTTTTATATGGTGTGAGTTAAGTGTCCAACTTCACTTTTTACACATGGATATCCAGTTGTCCCAATGCCATTTGTTAAAAATAGCATTCTTTCCCATTGGGTTGTTTTGGCATGCTCATTGAAAATCATTTGACATAGTCATTCACTCCCATTTTAATAGCTAGTCTTAACATTCCCACTCACTGTTCTTCTATTTTATTCCATCTAAGGTAACGCCACTGGCACACTATCGCATACACAGAGCGAAGATAGTCTAAAAGTTGGAATGGGTTTATTTTTAAGCTTGGAGGATGGAAAGCCGTTCTGAGTAGGATTAAAAGTCCAGAAGCTGTAAAAGAAAAGACAGATACATACAACAAAACAAAAATTTTGAATTTTTGCCTGGCACAGAAGAGCTAAAACAAAGGAAAACAGATCTGGGGCACATATCTGCAACTCATATGACAAATGAAGGGTTAATTTCCGGACTCTTTAAGGAGCTCATATAAATCAATAAGGCAAAGTAATAGGAAAGCCAATAAAGAATATCAACAAATAATTTAAAGGAAAAAACATGGACATGGAACATGATAAAGGAAGCTCAGTGTGTCTCAGGTAAGGAAATTCAAGTAAACTTCATGAGATACCACGTTGCTTCAGTAGACAAGCAAACATTAAAACACTGTTTCCTGCAGAGTGCTGGAATGACTGGGGTGATGGGTGGAGAACAGATATTTTCACACATTGTGAGAGTTTAGGCTGTTAATGCGTCATGGATTGTAATTTGCTAATATTCATTAAAATTCAGATCGCTTATATTTTGATCTGCCAATTCCTTCACAATAAATATACTTCAGTCTACAAAACAAAACAAAACACAAGCAAGCTTGGAAGCAGCTTAAAGGTTGCATCAGGAATATTCAGCAGTCATCAAGTAGTTCTTCGCATCCTAATATGGAAAAATCCCTCAGAATATTTTCAGTGGAAAAAAGTTAAATCCTGAAGAGTGTACAGTGTATGAACCAAGTTGTATAAATGTTAAAGCTGTAAGTGTAAAACAGAACGTAAATATAAACATCCTAGATGAATATTTAAAAAATATATGCTCATGCATGTGTCTTCATAACATCAGTCTGAGCATGACATTTGTTCTCTAGTAGTTTAAAGAACACATTGAGACACTGTTAATGGCACTTAGCATTGGAGAGGGGCTGGGAAGGAAAGATGCTTGTACGTCTCCTTTTACAACATCATGCACTGCTAAATACTCTAAGTGTGTGTTATTTTTGCCTTTGAAAATATGGTCAGCTGGGATTATTTGGGCGTTGGAATTATGAGTCAATATAACATATCTCTGCATTTAAGAAAGTTACAGCCTTTTTCTTTAACATTCTTTAGATACCCACAAGTGGTACTACGGCAACTCTGCTCTCAAGTTTCTAAAGCTGAGGAGGTGATGGGCTATCCGAAGCCAGAGGCTAGCTAGAGACTGTTGCTGAATGTTGACATTGACCTGCTCATCCTTTTTTTCAATTGTAAAAATTTCATTATGTGAAATTTACCAGCTAACCATTTTAAGTGTACGGTTTAGTGGCTTTCAGTACATCGTATTGTTATGCAAATGTTACTACTGTTCATCTCCAGGACGTTTCATCGTCCCTAACTGAAACTTTGTACCCTTTAAATAATAACTCCCTATTGCTCCCTTTCCCCGGCCCGGTAACTATTCTGACTCTCTGAATTTGACTATTTTAGGTACCTTCTGTAAGTGGAATCGCAGTATTTGTTCTCTCGTGCCTAGTTTATCTCACTTAGCATCATATCCTCAAGGTTCAACCATGGTGTTTCCTTTCTTTCTAAGGCTAAATGATGGTCCATTGTATATACAGACCACATTTTGTCTATCCATTCACCCATTGATGGACAGATGCTTGGTTGCTTCCACCTTTTGGCCATCATGAATAATGCTGCTGGGAACATGGGTGTACAAGTGTCTATTTGAGTTTCTGCTTTTATTTCTTCTTAGCATATACCTAGAGGCAGTGCTGCTGGGTCACATGATAATTCTTTACTTCATTTTTGGAGGTACTGCCATATTGTTTTCCACACTGGCTGCACCATTTTACATTCCCAACAGCAATGCACAAGTGTTCTAATTTCTCCACATCCTTGCCAACACTTGTTATTTTATTTTATTTTATTTTTTTCATAACAGCCGTCTTAGCAGCTGTGAGGTGGTATCTCACTATGGTTGTGATTTGCACTTTCACGTGTTCATTCTTATAGCAAACATTTACTGTGAGCTCACAGTGGTCAAGTGCAGGGCTCTAGGCCTGCATGTCCCCCACCGTCAGGTACATGAGAGTGTTGACTATACAAATGCAAATGGGGGTTACCTGCTATTGGCATGCGGTGGGCTGCTGGCAGGTGCACGGTGCTATGGGCGCAGTGGCGTGATAAGGCTTGCTGTTTGCTCCGCCATCTCTGGTACTTACTAGCAGCACAAAGGTAGTGAGTTCTGAATTCTTACAAGGAAAATTACAGAATAAAACTTCACACTGAGAAATTTCTATTCATTATTTTTCTCCCTGCAAATTGGGAAGAAGACAGTCTTTGATTTGAGTGTTAGAACTCCAGGGTTCTTTGGGCTACATTTTAAGCTCCACAGGCTTAAATGAACCATGTATTTCCAGGGAAAGAAAGCGGAAGGTGGAATATTCCCTGTGGAACTGCTCCGTGTGCAGCCTTGGCTGTGATGAGTACAGTGGAGGCAATAGTAATCCCACCACCTGGCATTTGTAGGAGGCATTTAACTCTTCAAAGCGCTGTCACACAGAGGGGGTGGTGTCCATGCTGAAAAAAGGTTATCGCTCAATTTGTTTTTTTGTCTGTAATTACTCATGGGTTTCATGCACCTGGCAGAAATTATACTTAACAGCACATGCAAATGCTCGTTGCCAAAATGGGTTTACATTTTCCTAGTTACTTTCTATAGTTTCCTTCAATTGGGCTTTGTTAGCCACTTTTAATTCATTTTTGTCAGTATTATCTTCTTGGGTGGTAACATCCTCATTTATAGCTATCTTGGAGGTAGAACATAAAGTGTATATGTGTTGTAAATATCAAATTCTTAAAAAATTATTTATTCCCACAAACAAAAACCCCAAAGATTTTATAGCTGGAGCAGTATCGAAAACTATTCTGGTATTTGTCTGTGGTACTATTGGCTGATAAGCATTGCACACAAGATGGGTGCGTTTCAGAATTTGATGAGGTTTAAAACGTTTTTGCTCTTGGTATTTTTCATAACAAGCTTTCCTCCCGGTGCTCTGACACAGGGGCCAAGGCATAGTTCTTAGATTTGTGTTCTTACTCTTTCTGTTTGAATGATATTCAGACCTTCCAACCTTCCTTATGCAGTTGTAAAACTGCCCTGGGTTTTTAAAGGAAAAGGGAGTGGGATATGATTCCTAACTGGAGAAGAGTTTTTTTCCTCACTCTGTCAGGACACAGAAGGTCCCCACCATGGTGGAAGCTTTGGGAAATTTGACTGGTTTCTTCAGACTGTGGGAAGAAGTTGGAACTGCAGAATCCGAGGAAACAGTGTGTCCAGAGAGGCACTACCAGGGGAGTTCCCAGACTATGGATTATATCAGAAGTCTTGGAAGGGTCCATCTGGTCTTTAGTTAATTGAAGAAATACGAAGTTATTGTCTCTATTATGGGTTGAACTGTGTCCCTCTAAAAGGTATGCTGAAGTCCTGACCACCCAGCCTGGGACCATGACCTTATTTGGAAACGTTTCTTTACAGATGTGATCAAGTTAAGATGAAGTCACACTGGATTCAGGTGGCCCTAATTCAGTACGACTGCTATCCTTCTAAGAAGGGGGAAGAGACACAGACTTGGACACAGAGAGCACAACATGTGAAGATGGAGGCAGCGATTACAGTGATGTGTCTGCAAACTGAGGAACGCCAAGGATTTCTGGGAAACAATCTGAAGCTAGGAGAGAGGCAGGGAACAGATCCTCCCTCAGAACCCCCAGAAGTAACCAACCCTGATGACACCTGGGTTCTGGACTTCTGGCTTCCAGAACTGCAAGAAAATAAATGTCCATGGCTTTAATCCACCTAGTTTGTGGTAAACCACCTTGTCACGGCATCCCTAAGAAACTTCACACAAGGTGAAGAGGGGTCAGACCCCTCCTGGTACTGGGGCGTCCTAGGTGAGTGGGACGAGTGCCATGACCCTTGAAGGGGCCACACTGAAGGGGGAACTGACACGTGTCGTGGGGACAGTGGGTCCTGTGGAAGATGGTGGGCTTTGGGATCAGACAGATTTGACTTCTGATCCTGAGCTGGTTTCTTAATCTGTCTGGAGTCTTTGGTTTCCTCCTCTTTACGTGCAGGGCACTAATGACCTTTCTCATGGGATTTCTGGTGGAAGACTTAATATGCTGGTGGATTTGAATGAGCTTGAAGCCCACAGCCCACTGAAGGCACTCAGCTAACACTGGTCACTAACGGCCCGGGCGTGTTTTCTTAATCAGATCATCCGTTTAGAGTCAATTTCATCTTGGTAATTTTGGTCCTTGCACTGTGTTTATTTAAGGAACCATTCAGTTGGGTGAAACCTCACAGCGTTTAGGTTTTGGCTCAGTGCATTGGAACAACCTGAAGGGTATTTATAGCTAAAAACGTTTGTGCACCCAAACCACATTATTTTCATCTCCTGACACTTGAACGAGCGAGCTCTGGTTTGGGTTGGATCTTCAAGCCTTCCTGTGGTGTGGAGGGGAGAGAATTTTCCAGCACCTCTCACTCATCTCTGTAAATATCTTGGTCCCACCCCATCTAGTCAGTCCGAACGGCGGTCTTTATCAGGTGGTGCACACGGTGCCCCTGATTATGATAACGTGGGCAGATGCTGCGTGAGGAGCCTTGCAGGCCATTCTCGGCAGACGCTGGGCACGATGTTTTCGTAGCTCACTGCTTGCCTTTCTCTGGGCTCACTTCAAGTGTCTTAACAGACACTTTCTGTGGAAAAAAAATTCATATTAGGGTCTTATATGTTTTTCATATTTGGGTCTTGGCAAGATCTGAACACACGGGAAAACTTCTTCTGTTTGTTCTATACACCTGTGTAGGAATGAGCCAGGATTTATGAAGTTTGTTTTGTTTTGAAAAAAAAATTATTTAATTCCCCACCAATACCATGCCCTTAATATGCATTCCAGCAATAAAGGCAGTTGGAAGAGTGGGGCGCAAAAACATCAGGGCTTCCTAATCGAGAGTTGAAGTTAGACCAGGGTAGACGGTGGAGGAGGAAATATTTGGAGAAATGAGAGCTGCATTTTTATTCTTTTCGTTGCCAGAAAGCCAAAACCAAAGCTGGAATTCTGTGGTTCCGGCACTTTTTGTGCCTCCCAGTCATTTGACACAGATGGTTCTGGTTTACGGATAAGACACTTCATCCACCAGAGGGAACGAGGCCCGGTTCATGTGCCTGAGCGGCCCATTCTCATGCCAAAGTATACTTTGCAGCCGGAGAAAATGAGAACTCAGAGAAGATGATTCTGAAGCCACCACTGGGATGCAAAAATGGAATGAGAGAGTTACTCCTCAAGACTGAAACTTGCACCTTCCTTCAGATTATGTCACCTGGGGAATTCCTCCTTGGGGCTCTCAGCTACACAGTCAATCATGAGTCCGCGGGAGACCTCCCACCTCTGATTTCCATTGTTCTTGCGGCTCCTTTGACATCTGAGAAGACTGAGACTCTCAAAAGCTTAGTGAGTTGCTATTTACCAAAGGCTTAAGTTAAAGTGGGAAGTATCTAAGTGGAAGGTGGTATCAACTCTTTGCTACTGAGTGGGTGAAGATGGTTTCTGACCATGTCTTTCTTTATCAACCCCTTTTCACACTCAGCCTTTCCCCCTTACCACCTGACCATGGCTCCCCTAAATTGCTCACCTGTTTCTGCCTACAAAATGTGAGCTGGTTGGGACTGTCAGGAGAGCTGGGTCTAACCACTGTCCATCATCGTGTCTACCCTCTTTCCACCAACCCAGCACCAGGCAGGAAGTCCACGTCCTTACAGCACCTTCCTCTGAAAGGTCTTGACCCTTTTCTTTCTTGGTATTTGTGACTTGCTTGCTTTATGAGCAAAGTTCTCCTTACCTTTCGACATCTGGGTCGGTTGTCCTGTCCTTTAGGAAGCACCTCCTGTTTCTCATGGCACGTGAGCCATTCCTCCCCTCGGCTTCCACACTGTTACATTCCTGTTATTTGCTTTAACTTTGGACTGGGAGTGTCTCCACTGAGTAGAACTACACTCCCTAGTAGTGTGTTCTCTGTGCCTTGTGGTACCTCGTGCGTAGAAGGGGTCGATTATTGAGGTTCTTACAGCCTTGTAGGTTGGCCCACCAGTTAAAGACTTTCCTCCAACAAATCTGATTTATCCGCATGACTGTAACTTTCCCTTAGGCATGTGTTACCTGGCCAAGCACCTATTCTTGTTGAATTCCAATTTTAAAAATGGTACATATTACATTTGTAGAGTTATTTGCAATTTGCATTGTGCTTTCATGGATGTTTTGATTCTTGGCCTTATATCATCCCAGAGAGACAGATGGGGCATCCAGTCAACCCACGATGATAAGTATTATCACCCCCATTTTACAGATGAGAAAACTGAGACTCTGGTTTATGAATTTTCCTCCTATTCACAAAATTTGTCAATGGCAGGGCTGGGTCTTAAACCCAGGTCTTCTGAATCCCAGTTCAAAATTTTCTAACAACATGGTGTTATTGTTAGAAAAGCATAACAGTAATCTTGTGGGCTCTGTGAAACAAAAAAACCCCACAACGCTCCGTGGTAACAGCTGTCACAAAGGTCTTGAACCCTTACAGGGTAGATGCTACCTATGTTTATTGATGGGTTGCGTGCTGAAGTGCCACTGTGTGTGAGCACTGCCCAAACCCCACGCACACGGGGCAGACTGCGATGGGCGAACATCGTCACAGCTCGTCAAGCTCAAGGATTTGCAAACATAAAACATTTACCAAGACTTGGCTCCATGAATGAGTGAGCCAGCCCCTGGGATGTGGCCGTGTTACTCCATCAATAAAACACTGAAACAGACGTTGGCAGGGTTTCAGGGTTCACATCTGGGAAGAAAGGTATGATTCATCACTATTTTGTCCATGTTCACAAGTGTAGGTCAGGCCTTCCTTCAGAGCCAGATTGGACTGATTTACTCTGCCATTTCCTCTTCTATGGGCCCTTGTAATGGCGTTTCCAGTTTCCCCTTGGGCAGAGGTGTAGGGAAAGCAACCTATCTGTCTGTCTGTCTGTCTGTCTGTCTGTCTATCTATCTAAGTCAAATTTCTGATTCTGATCTATGGCCAGTGAAGTGGGTTTTATATAATGTCTCAACCCTTAGGAACAAAGTCTGCTGGATCCTTAGGCTACTCAAGGTATTTGGGGTAAAGGGGCTCTTGGAACTTCTGTGAGTCCTTCTCAGGGACGGCTACCCGATGTCTAATTAAGCCATTAAACCAGGAGCAACCTGTTCGCCCTGGAGAAGCTCATCAGAGGCGCACGGTAGCTGGCCCATGCTCACGTCTGGGAGCACAGCCTTCCTCTCTCTCCCTTCTCCCTGAGCCACCTGACTTCTCAGATGAGCCCCTGTGGCTGGCCTGCTGGACTCTGCCCTGTGAAGTAGTCTGAGCAGAGCCCCAGACTCAGTTTATCCTTATCACACTCTGGGAGCCATCACTTTGCCCAGGACCCTCTCTGTGTAGGGAGACAGTGGAGCATGCAGTGGAGAGCATCACTTCTGGGATCAGACAGCCTGGACCTGAGCCTGTGTCAGTTCAGGACAGAGTGTGGGATTTGATGATGCCATGACCAGCCTTTGGGTCCGTTTCTGTAAATGTGGTGCGTGCAAACCACAGGGCACATGGGGGATTACTTTCTGCTCCTGCCTGCCTGTCCCTAAGCTACATTCCTTAACTTCCCTGTACCTCGGTTTCTTTATTAACGAAATAAGGATTCTAGTACTTAACCCAGGGCCATAATACATGCCATTTACAACACCAGGGATGTAGTGGGAATTAACTGGGATTACAGATGTGAAGCACCCTGTATAGTACTTGTCTCAGAGTAAGGACTCAGTAAATGTTGGCTATTTTTATTCTATTATATAGGGAGTTGCTGGGCCTCTTCTGGAGTATCAAAGGGGTGGTCGGCTTAATCCCAGAGCCCCCAGGGCTTGCAAAAGAGAAGGAGGGTCCAGATCAGGTGGGTTGGATGCTGCAGGGATGGTTGGGAGGGGACATCACCTGCACGTTTGGATCAGAGGCAGCTGAGCTCTAAACCCTGGGTTGGGACCAAGCCAGATCCTGGGTTTGGGAAGGGTTTGGACTTGGGAGCAGTGGGGCTGGGGAGTCAAAACTGAGGTGCAGGCCTGGATCTGGGAAGGCTACCAGGGTTCAGCAGCAAACATTTCCAGCACCTTTGGAAGACCAGGTACTGTATGAACACGGGGCACAGGGGAAAACGAGACACAGTCTCCGTCCAGGGGGGGATTATAGCTCAGGTTTTTGGCAAAAGGAGTCAGCCTTAGCCTGACTATTTAAGAAATACAGATCCCTAGTAATGCTTCTAATTAAACAATCATTTTATATTTTTCTCATTAAAAATAGTAAGCACAAAGCATTTTACAACCACGCATAGAAAGATACATACAAATCTATCACTATGATGAGTAAAGGAGATTAGACTCGAAAGATCAAGGCTTAACAATGTTGCTGTCCGTGTAAACTCAGGCGTCAGTTTCCTCATCTAGTTAATCATAAAATCATTTTGTCAGGTCGTTTTGAACATTGCATGAGGCAGAGAAAGACGGCACACTGTGCCGTCCATGCTAACTGTCCTCATATTTTAAAATTTACTTTCCCTTCTGAGGAATAAATAATACATGTTTTCAACCTCTACCCGCTGCTTTCCTTTTTAAAGTTTCTGGGTAGACCCTGCCATCTGCTCCTCTCTCATTTAAATGATTATAAGATAACTTGAGAAGCTAAAAGGCCTGTAATTTCCCTAAATCAGAATTTTCTTGGGAGTCCTTTGCCCTGTGAGCTGGGCATTTCAGAAGATCTTCCAGAAATTGCTTCAATTTTCTGCAGTTGTCATTTGGATTTCTGGGTCTTACCCGTCCCTCCTTTTTAGAACCTCAGGGTAAGAGAGCTCGCTGTGGCTGAGTCCCATGTGGTCTCTCATATACATTGATGAAACTGACCAGAAGCTTCCAGAAGAAAGCGTAATACAGGCTCAAGAACAAAGTCTGTTGCAGTAGGAACTGAGTCAAACTGAGTCTTGGCCCTTTGCTTCAGGAACTCTTCTGCCTTCCTCCCGAGAAGCCCCTGTTCTTTACGCCAGCAGCACAGGTCTCTCTGGCCGTCACTCTCCGCCAAGTACGTTCTGATGATGCCCTGACTAGTCATTCAAGTGTCAGCCAATCATGCGTTTACACTGTGGCAGGCCAGCTTTTGTGGGGCTTGAGGCTTTTACATTTTGGCTGAATATGCGTTCGTTTGCTCAGTCTGCCAAAACAAAGCACCAAAGACAAAGTGCCTTAAACAACAGAAATTTATCCTCTCATAGTTCTGGGAGCTGGAAGTTTGAGATCGAAGTGTCAGCAGGGTTGGTTTCTTCTGAGGGCTCTCTCCTTGTCCTGCACACAGCTGTCTTTTCCCTGTTTCTTCACGTTGTCTTCTCTCTGTGTGTGTCCATGTTCCAATTTCCTCTTCTTACAGGGACCCCAGTCCCATTGGATTAGGGCCCACCTTAATGATCCCATTTTAACTTAATTGCCTCTTCACCTTATCTCCAAATACAGCCACATTCTGAGGTCCTGGAGGGCTGGGCTTCAATATAAATTTGTGGGACACAGTTCAGCCCATCACAGGACACAAAGTTATGAACATAAAATGAGGTTCAAGGCTTTGGAAGGGGCCTGTGCAAATGCGGGATCCTGACATTTAAGCTTCAGTAGCTGCATGTTAAATTGGCAGCTGCCCTGGAGCTGTCACCGTGCTGGCACCGGTGGGGAGAGGAAGCAGACAGCCCCTGCTCAGAGTGCACTGGTGGAGGGGCTGGAGCAGCTGGTTCCCAAATGAGTGTTACATGTGGAGTAAAAATGTGTCATAATGAGGGTGTGGAATGGGAGGGGTGCTGAGATACTGCGCCCTGTTCTCATGCCCCTCTTTAGGGCATAAGTGGAAGATGACTGGGAGGGCAGCTTGGTTTCCTGAAAGAATAAATCCATCCAGACAACACAACAGAACAGCAAATACACCAAAACACCCGTGAGCTTGCAGTCAGAGTGTCCCCCATGGGATACGTGTCTTTCATTCTGGACTCTACCACTTCCTACCCTAGTCATACAATAGTCAGCACCTTCCAGAGTCAACATGGACAGTAGCGGGCCCACCCTCACGTCCACACCCGCTCATGCTCTGGGGCGGGCGTTAGTTGTCACCTGCACCCCAGAGGAAGCCCACGGTCAGCGGGGGGAGTGACTTGCCCGAAATCCCCAGGGATCAAGAGCCAAGGACCTCATCTTCCAGCCGAGTTAGTTAGTTAGTTAGTTAGTTAGTTAGTTTATTTATTTATTTTAATTGACATAGAATCAGTTACAATGTTAATTTCTGGTGTGCAACATCATGTTTCAGTCATACATATACATACAGATGTTTAGCTCTTTTGATTACATCAAAGCCATTTCTCTCTGCGCACTGGGGGCAACGTCTTTAAAAAATAAATATTCATGCTAATGGGACTTCCATGACAAGGCAACAGACACCAAAGCCTTCAGGCCTGGGATACAAGCCATAAAATGGACCTGGATTAGAAGAGAGCTATTGGTTGCAGGGGAGCTGGAAGCGATCAGAGGTCTGACCCGCCAGGCTTGAATCTTTGGAAATCTTCACTTACCATTGGTGTTTACTCTGCCTAATGTCAGAGAGGCCAGGAGGGTGGAGCCTCATCAGATAGTTGAACATTTTAGCAAATTGGGTGAGTCTGGCCTGGGAAACCAACTAAGAGAAGAGTAGGGCACTTAGAGGAAAGCCAAAATGGGGAGATGGGGCAGGATTTGCTTCATGTCAGCTTGATTCATGTTAACTATACTTTGCAGTAATTACTCTAATTAGTGGTTTTGAGCATGATGAAAGAAAATAATTATAAGTATTTGTAGCTGGTCAGTGGGTTACAGATTGGACAACCGAGGAAAGTAGACAACGAGGCGTAGTTTAGTGAATTTACTCCATGCTGTAATTAAGATTCGCTGCGCTCTTCCTTACGTTTATTTGGCAGTGGTCCAGCATTTGGGATGAACTCAGGAGCCACGTGAAAGTAGTTTCAAAGGCAGGGTCTCTGGAAGATGGATCTGTGTGTCCTGGCATCTCTGACAAGAGCCAGCCACACAGTAGGGGCTGCCCAGGGCGCACCGGTTAAGGTAAGGAATGACGGCACCGGCAGACCCACCATATTGTGCTGAGAAAGCACGGGCACCTTGTTCCCTGTGGGAAGCCCACCTCGCGGGCTGAGCAGGCAAAGGAGAACGAAAGGGAATGTCTGACATGTTATCGTGCCCTTGGGGTGAGAGGGACCTGGTCATTCCTTCTTCGTGAGTCAACATAGGCTTCCAGGTGACGTCCCCAAGTAGAACCGTTTGCTGGAAGTGCCCTGCCTGTTCCCACCTGTTACTTGTATGGCTGCACTTCCTCCCCTGGACAACGGGGTGATGCATGTTTGTTGTCCAGCCCTGGGCAGGAGCCCAGGAGGTACTCAGTCAGTATCCGTTGTTGCTCCCAGACTTCCCACCCCATCCTGCCAGAGCTCCTAGCTGTCCCCTTTGGGCTCTGCTGGTCCAGGTCCAGCTCAAGGCTGCTCTGACCCTGAGGCTTCCCCAGGTCTCTCCAGCAAGCACCCGTCTCTCTCCTGCACAGCTCAGTTCTCATTTCTTCACAGTCTGGCAGCCCTGGCTCTAGTTTGATGCCCCTAACCTGTTTCTCTGAGCACTCCCGTGGGAGACCAGGGGTCATGTCATCTGCTTGTTTTCCCTCTGTTTCTCTTTCACCTGAGCCTCAGAGGAGGAAGACTGCTGATGAGATCCAATTAGACAGTCCTGATTTGGCCACTTGCTAGCTGTGTGGTTTTGAGTTGCTCACTTTGTTTCCTGAGCCACAGTTTCCTTGTCTGCAGAAAACGGGACAGTAATGTCGACCTTGTAGGGTTATGGTGATGAGAAATAGCATTTTTTTAAGTGCCCGGTACAGGCTTTAGCACATAAAGAGGCTCCACAAATAGTCGATGATGACGAGATGATGGGATGACATGTAACAGTAGCAACAGCTGATGCTTCTTGAGCCCCTGTTGTGTCCAGCGCTTTCAGGCAACTTTTCTTATCTAGTACGTCTTCATTTGGATGAGTCCAGCTATGGAGAATTCTGGACCCCGGCAAGGATCTGGTGAGAAGGATGAGGGAACGTGATGAAAAGCAAATCCTATTGAGTGCTTCCTGGGTGTCAGCTATTTTACAGATGTGTACAAGTCAATCACTGAAGCCATGAAATGAGTGATAATGAATGGTTTGCCCAAGATCGTGTAACTATAGGGGGGCGCAGAGCCAGGATGCTCTGACCTCAAGTCCACCCCAGGACGAGTGGAGCTGGAAGGACGTGGCGGGCTTTGGTGTCTGTCCCTGAAGGGCAGGGTCGGCAGGACAGACTGAGGGGTGGGGTAGAGGACTTTAAAAGAGGGGGGGGGGATGGAGGGAGGGAGGGAGAGTCAGTAGGAGAGAGAAAACAAGCAGGACAGAAAGGAGACAGAAAAGAGGAATTTGTTTTCCCTTTGCATGCACGAAAAGACAAGCACCCTGGGGGTTTCCTTTCCGCTGCTCCCAGCTCGGCTTGTCTGCCAGCCTGGCCGGCAGAAGATGTGGGAGTGGGCCCAGTGCGACCAAACAAAACAAGTTCCTTTTCCTTTGGACTGTCATGAAAGCCCGGACGGGTGTGCTCTGCATGGACAAAGTCTGTTTTCAGCTGAGATCTTCAATCAGCGTTTGGTACAAATTGAGAAGCAGCCTCCAGCCTCCTGCCAAGCTTATTCGGTCCCTGGCCAGGAGTGAATTTGAGGGCTGGAGGGAACTTGGAAAATGTTACTCCAAGGCTGGCTTGACATACAATGTCGGCAGCTCCGATCTTAGCCGGGGACTCTTCAGGGTTGGTGGACCCGCTTTCTCCTGGGAGAGGCTCTTCCCAGATCCGTCATCAGCGTCCTTCACAGCTGAGCCCAGAGAAAGCCCCGGAGCATCACAGTCTGCTGCCAGTCAGCGGCCAGACGCCTCTTCCACCTGGTATTCATTCAGGCATTTGATGGACATTTATAAAGCACCTACTGTGTTCCAGGGCCTGTGCTAAAGACTAAAGATTCAAGTACAGTGTTAGTAATAGTAATGACACTCTTGCCATTTCTTGAGTACCCGGTGTGTGCCAGGCACGTACACACAGCAGGAGTATGAAGTGGGGAACAACCACAGTGCTAGTGACTCTCACCAGGCCTTTAGTTCTGTTTTAGGTGGGGCACTCATACTTCTGCTCCTAGGTTTATACCTCATGTAACTTGGAGACGATGACCTCCCATTCAGGAATTGGATACATGGTGTATCTCTCAAGACCTTTATTTGCCGGCCACTTTTCCAGGAAAAAAAAAAGTCATTAAAAATAAACATTTATTTCAAGTGATAAGCATTCCTCAACTACTATAAATCTACCATTTCTATTCTGGGACATCGTTTAGCTGAGAGCTCTTTGAACGAGAGTCCGGGCTTCCTGTGCCAATCCCGGCCCTGACCATGTGTCCACGGGGCAGACGCAGATGGTTTTCCGGTCAGGTGTAACTGCACTGGGTTTTCTCAACAAAGTCTGGCAGACAGTCCTGTCTCCCTCAATGCATAGCACATCTTGTAAGGAAACCATGCATGTTGCATGAACCTCCAAATGTAGAAACAGATACTCACAAAATACAAGTCTCAAAATAAAACCGAAACATTTCAAAACAACAGCAGTTGCAATGCCACCAAAGGATTCATTTCATTTTTTTTTTCCCCCATCAAGATCATGAAAAAAAAAATTCCCACCATCCCCACACAGAACCTGAAAATCCCAGCAGCCATGGTGAGGGGTTGAAATGGGTCCTTGTTACAGATGTGGAAAAAGCAATAGATGGACAGACTCGGGGAGCACTTTAGCTGAGCATAAGGTCTTTTCCTGAACTGGAAGTCAGCCAAGACTGATAGCAGAACTGAATAGCGGTTTTTCAGAATAGAGATGGAGGACCTCACTCTGAATGATCTGAGGTTTCCATGCCTGGGTTTGGTCATTTTCACACTTGCCTCTGCTGTGGCCCCGGCAGGTGTGCGCAGATGTCTCGCACCTTGTTTGTCCCAGTGCCCAAGCCCCGGGCCCCAGGATCATCGCTGGAGTACCTCTCCCAGCCACCGCCCTGAGGTTGTTCTAATTCCACTCCTGCTCTCCCACTTTAGAACACATATTAGTATGCGACTGAGAGTGACATTATGTTCAGGATAACCTTTAATATGCTCTAATTTATGAAAAGAGTAACATTTTAAAACTTGGTTCTTTAACTATTATTAGTGCCGTGGACATCTGCTGAATTTGGATTTCTGGCATCCCTTCCCTCTTCTTATGGAAGAAACTATCTCTTTTCTTTTGGGGGAATTGGCCTTCCTTTCTTTCCTTGGGGTTGGAGGACTGGTGATCACAGTGGGAATGAAAGGCAAAGAGTGATCTGAGAAATATGGGGTTGGAATATAAGCGGGACTTGGTAACTGGGCATGAGGGGTGGGGACAGGGCACGGAGTCCTCAGTGACTTCCAGTTTCTGGCTTGGGTGACTGTCAGGGGGTGGGGTCACTACTAATGGAGCCAGAGAAAACAGGATGAGAAGCGGGTCATGGCTGGGACGTCAAGTCTGAGGCATCTTTGGATCGTCTCGGGGAGAAGTTGGCTGTAGGCAGTGAGCATCTCCCCGGGGCTCCATGCACCTCCCACCCGGGGGCACCTACCTGTGAGGTCACACCTAATGCCCCAGGGAGCACTGATCACTGCTCCTTTCCATGTTTTCTGCATCTCATTGCAGACCTTGGCAGAGTTTCCGGCACACGGTAACTCATTGATCTCTTTGCTACCCTTCTTCTCCCCTAGACCCTGGGCTCACTGAGGGTGAGATGGTGTGTGACTTGTCTCTGCGATCCCAGCATGCAGTACGGGATGTCCCAATACAGTGCCGGCTCTCAGGGGGATGCCTGCACCGTGTCACACGAGAGGGGACACGCTGACTTTCCAGTGACTAGACAACCAGGTTGAGGAGTTTCCTGGTGAGGGTCTGGATTTGCAACAGGCCATCCTCACACTCCGCTCCACGCCCCCTCTCCGCCTCCTTCCCAGCCCCCATTTATGCTGCTTCTGCAGCCTGTGGTCACAAAGCTGAGCAAAGCCACCCAGCTTCTGTTCTAGAGGCCCTGACACCTGGCTTTCTGGTCACAGGGCTGCAACTAGTGACGTCAACACCCACAGGACACGGGTGGGGCCTGTTGTCCCTCACCTTGGTCACTCTGGTCTGCTGGCGTCAACAAAAGCCACATTTGATCTCGTTTTGCTCCAGTACAAGAAGCCAGAAAATGTACTATGTGGGCATCTGGCACTCAGTGTTCTGGTTGGTGGAGGGTTTCCTGTGTCTCAGGTAATTAATACTCATTATCTGGAATTCCCATAATAGTTAGGCAAAGTAAGTACCAGATCCTCTTTTGACACATATGGAAACAGATAAACAAGGTTAAGTAACTTGCTTAAGGTCATAACTAGGAAGTGGCAGGGCCACTGCCTCAGGCAACGTGACTCTGGCTGCAGGCTGGCTCCTCCCAGCTCATGTCCTCCACAGCCAGGGGCCACCGACATTAATGATGCACTGGGACATGTGTCATCCTCTCTGCCTGGGAGCTTCTGCTGTTTTGCATCAGGTCACCTCCCTCTGTGGGAAACTTAGTTTTCTCTCTTATTCCTTAAAGTGTACCCTTGTTTCCTTCTAATCCAAAGACAGGTGCTACTTCCAGCATCTGGTCTACTTGTCCAGGGGTTCTCACCCGGTCCTTTCGCTACCGGGGGCTGCGGTGCTGTACCACGGGCAAGGGCTTCAGGATGGGGGCAGCTGGGTTCTCTCTTCATGGTAGACCCTTGCCAGCTGGGTGACTTCAGCAAGTTACACAACCACTGCAAACCTCAATTTCATCTATAAAAAAAATGGTGAAAAAATGGTGCTTTATCTTGATGAATTCTTCTGAGGGTTAAATGAGATGATGTATTCCAATAACTCACATGGGTGTTATAGGTTAAATATGGAGATTAATAGAGATAAAGTGTGAAAAGCAACTAGGAAACTTTATGTGCCGACTTGGTGAGGCCATGACACCCAGATACGTGGTCAAACACTAGTCCAGAAAGTATTTTGCTGTGAAAGTATTTTTTAGATGAGATTAACATTTCAGTCAGTAGACTTTGAATAAAATGGATCACAAAACTACAACATCAAGCCTTTCGTGGGTCTCCAATCTGCTGGCCTCCCCTGCAGTTCCAGCCTCCACAGTCATGTGATAATACGAGCCAATTCCTTAAAACCTCCTCCTCTCTCCTTCTCTCTTTCTCTCCCTCTCTCCCTTTGTCACACACACACACACACACACACACACACACACACACACACCCCCACACACACCCACCCCCCTTACATCATTTACTTCAGCAGCTGACAACCATCAACTGTGGAAGAAGAGTATGATCTTTCCCATTCCTGTTTCTGCATAAATTCTGCATTTGAGATTAGGATTGTCATTCAATTATTATTTTTTCTCTTTTTAAACCAGTTTAAGAGAGTGCGATGAGATGGGATGAGGGTTACACAGAAGTCACAAGTCCCTTTTCCGTAGCGCTGGGAAAAAACAAATCCAGGAAGTTTGTGAATGAATAACACACCTTGCCCCTGATTCTAACTCACCCTCGATTCTAAATTTCATCTGTCCATTTTTCCTGTCTGCTCACTCACAGGGATGTCTTAGGAATTCTAGAAGCTTCAGGTTGCCATCAGTAAACAAATAAATCACAACTGTTTATGTCAGTTTGATACCTGAAATAGAAATTGTATGCTGTGTGTCTCTGTCAGCTTTGACTCTCTAGTCATACTCATTACTCTCTGGGCTCTTTATAGGTTTTCTTTTTTTTTAATGTGATCTATATTTTACCACAATTTTAAAATGCATGGTTTAGTCAGGGAGCAAGCTCTGCCCCACTACTATTTCCTAGATGTATTTCTCCTAGATGTATTTTTTCCTTCAATTTTTTCAGTTGTTTTTAGTGGGGGGAGGTAATTAGGTTTATCTATTTATTTATTACTTTTGGTGGAGGTACCGGGGATTGAACACAAGACCTCGTACATGCTAGGCATGCACTCTACCACTGAGCTATATCCACACCCCAATCTGCCCCATTTTATAGTTTTAAATGCATTCCACCATCAGAATCCAAACTAAATAAAAGTGGAGATAATAGGGAAAACAAAATGTTTAATGTCTTTTGCCACAATGTCTATTTAATGGTTCTATAATATGCAAAAACCTTTAGCGACAGTACCATTTGCTCAATTGCTAGGAATTGTGAGAGTCAGAGCTGATCTGCTGGAAATGAATTTCTCTGCTTCTCCTGTTTCCCATTGCTTTTTGGCTCCTTTGGGGGTCGATTCTCAAGCCCACAGATGCTGAAAACCACTCTGGATTTGTAGCCCAAAGTGTACCTCCCTCCACACACACACTTCGGCTCCACCACACGTGTTGGTGCAGATGTGAATCATCTTTGCAAACAAACTGAAGATGATTTCAAGAGTCAGTCTAATGAGCAGTGAATATGGGCTGATTACTGTATTTGCAAAGAACCTTATTTTTTTCCCCAACATTGCATTAAAGATCAGTGCAGTGCTCCCTTGTAGGCTTCCAAATGTAAGTAATCAATGTGTTTGTGTAAACATTTAAAGATGTCCACGTTCATGTTTATGAATCAATGGACCATCATAATTGCTTTTGTGTGATCTGATAGACCCAAACATAAACAGGACCCACCATATCTTAGAAGGCTTCCTCATGGAATGTTGAAAAATGTGATGATTAAAGAAATGTTTATACCACATCAAAAAAATCTTGTAGGAAGAATTATGGTGGAAGAATTCATGCTTGGATACATTCAGTTGTATATTTTTCTTTATTTGCAACTTTCTTTGTGTGATTTAGTTTGTTTGATTTATTGTGGTAAGAATACAACATGAGATCTATCCTCTCAACGAATTTCTAACTGTACGTTACCATATGATTTAGTATAGGCGCACTGTTTTACAGCACATCTCTAGAACTTAACTCGTCTGCAACTTTATACTTACTGAACAGAAACTCCCCGTTTTCACCTTTCAGTGATTTAGGTGCTTAAATCTGCTTTGGATCTTCTTGACTTGCTAATTCTCCACCAGGTGCTAAATTATTTGCTCACAAGCTCATAATCATTCACAGAACAGATCCTCCTTGATGTCTGGCTGGTTCAAGTGTGCAGTCTCCTACAGAGACCTGGCTTTGGCTTCTGATCGTCCTGGGTTCAAGTCACAGCTTCCCTGCCTGTTAGTTATTTAACTTCGAACAGGTCAACTAGTCTCTGAGTTTCAGCTTTTTCATCTATAAGGTGGAATAATACTTACCTGGTAGGGCTATTGTGAGGATTGAATGACACAACATTTGTAGAGTACCCAAAAGTTTCTGGTACATGGTAGGTGCCCTAGGAAAGGTCATTTCTTCCCATTCCTCTTTCTCTACCTAGAAGCCTGATCTAACTCCAGTGTGAAAGAGAAGCAGAAGGGCATTCCCAAGATATTTCTGGTTTACAGTGGTTTGGGGACACTAACTAATTTATGGGACTAAGGGAGAGAGGAGGGGACGCCGTGATGATATTTTTGGCATATGGCCAGTGTTTTCTGAAACTTGGGCCAATGAGCATTCCTTTAACCTGGAATGCTTTTTCTAGCCTGTCCCATTTAGTAGTCCATGTCCTCCATCAGACCTTTGTTGTAGAATTTTCTCAGCCATAGTTGCAGATGAGCCCGTGTTCTGCTGAGTTTCCGTGCATCTCTCTCAAAACTTCGCATCTGTCCTTGTTTCCTTATATAGCTTTTGAAGTCTTGGCTTATAGTCTTGATTGAAGCCTTAAGTGTAGTAAGAGCAGAGGCACCTCCATTTCATTGTCTACTGGGCACCTCAGGGGCCTGGCAAGGGACCATGTATGGTGAGTCATGTGGGTTTGGGGATAGAAGGCCTGGGTTTTGATTCCAGCTTTACTGTTTATTGTGTGTTGTCAGTAAGCCCCATAGACTTCCCTAGACTGTGTTTCTTCATTTATGAAATGGTTATAATAATCTTACTGGCCATTATTTTTTAAATAATGTCCTCAAATCCTATTCAAAAGGGATGCAGTATAAATAAAAAGAATGGAATTGTTCCTAATCTACCTTCATCAGGGGACTTGGCCAGCCAGGGCAGAGCATGACTGTGGGAGTATTTGATAAACAATAAATGCAGTACACACGCTATGTAGAGTTATTAGGGGCTCACTAAATATTTCCTGAATCCATGCTCAGTGGAAATAAAATGTCTTCTGCTTTGTCTTTTATCAGCCTGGGAAGAAGGGTCACAGTTTGATAATACACTTGGGAGGAGGGCAGAAGCAACTTTCATTGGAAGGACATAATCAAGAGAAGGGTAATGTCCAACACACAGTAGGTCTACATAAATATATGCTGAATGTGGCTGATAAAAGTAAATGGTAGAGTGGTTGGGAAATTATGTCACAATAGAGAAAAATATTGAGAGTCGAAGGAAGCCAATGTGAGCCCTGGTTAGGTTCTTTTCCCAAACTCTGAAGTTCCCTGTTCCTTTCGGTGCCTTATTATTTTTTTGTTCAGCACTTCTCATCTGTTTATTTGTTCATGTCTCTATGTGTTTGTTTATTTGTCTGATTATTCTGTTAGTTGAACATCTCTCTCCCCTTGCTAGATCATAAGCTCTCTGCGGCAGTGACTTCTGACTGTGTTCCCCACTCCCATATCCACAGTGCACCTGGCACCTGGCACCTGCACAGAGCAGATATGCCATAAATACTTGTAGAATGAGTAATGATAGACTTTATTATCTTCCTTTGGCTAGGAAGATACTCAAGCCATCTTTTTTTTTTTTTTTGCCCCAGAATTCTTTTATTTTTTTCCTGCGCATGTTACTGCTGTGAACCACCCAATAGGAGGATGGTGCTCGTGGAAGAGCAGGAGGGGTGCAGGGGCGGGGGCGCTTGCTAACTCTCCCCCTTGATCAGCCTCACTTGCATAGTTTCCACTCCTCCTCCTGTGATTCACTGCATCAACCTTCTGGCTTCCTACTTAGCTCCATCTTGGATTATCTTGCCTGTTTATTTGCTTATTTGTCATTTGTCCTTTCTGGTCAAGCAGTGATCCGAATCCAGATGGCTTGGGATTCAATTCTGGCGCCATCGCTGATTAACTGTGTGGCCCTGGACAGCTTGTCTAACTGCTCGGGGCCTGAGTCTCCTGTGCTGCAACATGAGGATGATGACAGTTCCTGCTCCCAAAGTTGTTGGGAGGATCGAATTTCCTGATACCACAGAGCACGTAGCGAACACCAGGCATATACTCAGTGCTCAGTGAAGGGCTGTAATTATTAACGTATAAGTAATAAGAAAACAGAAGCACTATGTCGCTTACTTATTATACTGCCCCCAGTGTCTCGTACAGAGTAGTCACTCACTAAATACTGATGAATACGGGGGAGGGTGTAGCTCAGTGGTAGAGCACGTGCTTAGCATGCACGAGGTCCTGGGTTCAACCCCCAGTACCTCCATTAAAAACAAATAAATAAATAAACAGATAAATAACCTAATTACCTCCTCGACAAACCACCCCCCCTCCAAAAACAAAAACAAAAATAAAAATTGGTGAATAAGTGAATAAATAGGTCAGAACAATTAGTTGTAATATAGACACTGGTCTTAACAATATCCTAGGTAAAAGGAATTTTATTGAACAAACACATTTTTGGAAGTTGTCTGCTATATCACAGGCACTATAGGGAGATGCCAGGATTCATCTGTTGGTTACTTAGCGAATAATAATGGACTACTTGCTAGGTGCTGGGTGCTGTCCCAGGTGCCGGGTCACAGGTGGGGACAAGTTAGGTGCCAGAGCCTGCAGCCTAGAGGGGAAATGCGTCCACTAAGATGAGGCTGCCTTCCTTGGGAGCCTGTAGCTGAGCCTGGGGGTGATCAGGCCAGAACATCACTACCCCAAGGGCTGTGGACCCCAGGGGAGAAGGAGATGGCTGTCAGACCCTCAGGGCCTGGAAGTCTATGGCCTAAGCTACTAAGAGTGTGGTCCCAGAATGTTACGCTTGACCCCAGACCTACTGAGTCAGAATCTGCATTTTAACAAAATCCTCTGGTGATCCACACACCCATCCAAGTTACTGACGGCCCAGAAAAGGTGTGAGGCTGATTTGTCAGGCAGAAAAAATGCACACGTCATTTTTAGTAAAGACATAGGAACCTCTCCAGAACTTAATGAAGTGGCGGTCGATCATGGTGAATGCGGGAGCTGTGACTGATCTCAAATTTCCACCTGTTCATTTGAAGTGGGAGAATTGATTTAAAGAATCGTTGCAAAAAGAAACTCTAAGCAGAGAAAACTTTTGTTGGAGCCAAGTTAGGACTTCAGCTTGGTACCGTGAAAAAGTCCGGACCCTACAGGCGGGACGGGGGCTCTACACCCAAATCAACACAGGGGTGGGATGAGGTCCTGGAGAGGAGAGAGGGGTCTTCTAGGGAGACTGGGAGACTGGGAGATGGAGGACCCAGGTCTGAGTCCTGGCTGCATCCATCACTGGCCCTGTGCCTTTAGCCAGCTATTTATGTTTCTTTTATTTCTCTCTTTGCCTTTTTTTTTTAATTGAAATATAGTCAGTTTACAATGCCATGTCAATTTCTGGTGTACAGCGTGACGTGTCCGTCGTACATGTACATACATATATTCTTTTTCATTTATGGGTTACTATTTACGTTTCTGAGCCTTGGTGTTCTTATCTGAAAAGGAATGTAGTATCTCCTTTATGGAATTCTTTTGGACAATTAATGTAATATTTAGACAAGGAGCACTGCGTCCCAAAAGTACAGTGGAATTGTTGTCGTTATTACAAGCTTTGCACAGAGAGCAGAATGATACGATTCAGAATGTTGAGTCAGGAAACGTTGCTCACTGTCCCAGCTCTGCCACTAAGTAGTTGTGCAGCTTTGACGATACTAGTAGGAGCTAAGATTTATTAAACTCGCACTGTGTACCGGGTTCTGAACTCAGGGCTTTCATGCAGTAGCCCATTCAGTCATCAGGAACTCTTGTTAGTTGGTGGTTATTTTCCTTTTGCAGAGAAAGTTGATGCGGCTCAGGGAGAGGAAGTAACTTCCCCAAATCTCAGCAGGGCGAGCTGGCTGTCGGTCTGGCTCCCTACCCAGAGCTCCGAAGGACAGCGCGGTGCAGAGAGTGAGATACAGCTTCCAGCGTTCTTCTCAGGAGCTTCACATGCAGACGGTGCAGCCCAGCCTCAGCCATGGTGGCAGCTGCTCTGACTCCGTGCAAGGAACTAATGACAGGAGAGTTTCCCCCTGCAGTTTGTTGTCTTCTCTTCTGAAAACACACCATCATCACACTCCTCAGAAAGGGTTGTAATTGTGTATTTATCTGTTTTATTACCCACTATACTGAGCTCAGTGAATATTTGTTGACCCGAAATAAATCAAATTCCCAGGTGTATTAATGTCCTAGGGCTGGTCTAGTAAAATACCATAAATTGGATGGCTTAGAATAAATCATTTGATTGTCCTTTCTGAAGGCAAGAAGCTCAAAACCAAGCTTTGGCAGGACCATGCTCCATCTGAGCCTCCAGGTAGAACCCCTCCTTGTCTCTTCCTAGGTTCTGATGCTTTGCCAGTGACCTTCGGCATCCTTTGGCTTATAGACGTGCACCACCACAACCCTGTGCCTCACGGCGTGTTCTTCCTGTGTCTTCACACCATCTTCCCTCTGTGCATGTCTGTCTCTATGTCCCAATTTCTTCTTATGAGGTGGACACTGGTCCTTTGGATTATGATCCACCCTGGAGGACCTCATCTTAAATTGATTAAATCTGCAAAGATCCTATTTCCAGGGTTACATTCTGAGGTACTGGGGATTGGGACTTCAACATATCTTATTTTAAGGGGACACAATTCAACTCACTACACGAGGCAAGGGAGCTGGTGGCTTTATGGGGTTAGCAAGATTAGCATGACAAGGGAATGCGGCGGACATGCAGGGGACTGGGGGCTTCTTGGGATCCTCGCCTGAGCAGGGAGGGCAATGGGAAGACAGTCTTTAACCACTGAGTCATACCTACCTTCTGGGGCTCTGCTACACACGCTCAGCCTAAAGTTACCGGAATATTGCTTCCCAGTTTCTGAGTCCAGCCTGTTAAGTAGGACCCTAACATCTCCCCAGAGGGCTAGAGTCTGTTCCTGCCTCCCAGCCTCCACCCTCCACCTGAAACCCTGAGGCACACTCTCGGACTTCTGGCTGTGCTGCTAGACTGCCTCTTTAGCGATCCGGATCTGTTCAAATCAAGTCTGAGTTCATCTTGCCTCTGTGGGCTCCTAATAGCGATAGGTACAGTATTCTGGCTTCCTTTGGTTGAAAATCCGATTAAGACCTCATCTCTGGTCCTCATGACTGCCCCACTGTGGGGGCTGCACTGGGGTAGGGTGGAGAGCATCTCCTTGAAATAGAAGAAGCAATGAAGCCCAGAGAGTTTCTAATGACTCACACTCGGCCACACAGCTAGTAAGTGGTGAAGTCGGAGGTGGAACCCTGTTGCATCTGACCCCGCCATCTGTGTGTTCCTTCTACCCTACTCCCCCTCGGCCAGAGGCTTGAGGGCAGCTCTAGGGAGGTTTCGACCCCATATCCCTAGCAATGTTTGAATAAGCCATCCTCTTAAATGACCGCCTGCCTCACTTGAATCTTTGTCCTCTTGATCCTCGAACCAGAGGATCAGGGTGGTTGAGTCAAAGGCAGCCCCGGTCGTGGAACACACGGTCCTCTGTTCGATCCTGCATGGCTCTCTGGGTGTGAGCCGCCAGCAGCCAGTGTAGGGGTGCTGGGGTGCTCTTGTCCTCCAGAAGACGCTCTGGGCTTCAAGGCTGTGGGGGATTCATCACTTACCAAAGTAACCAGAAGGTTAACCTTCCAGAACCGCATCAAGTTAGCTCTCCCCTGCTTCCTGTGAGATCCCCGTCATAAATGGGCTTCTGAAGGTTTCCAGTGTTGTCCAACTAAGGATAAACCAGAGCAGTGACCTTGACACGTTTCTTTAAAAAATGAATAAATAATTGATTTTTAACATCTGAAGTATAGTTGATTTACAATATTGTATTAGTTCCGGTATACAGCATAGTGATTCGGTTATACACACATACATAGATACACATTCTTTTTCTCTATAGATCACTGCAAGCCATTGAATATAGTTCCCTGTGCTGTACAGTAGGACCTTGTTGTTTATCTGTTCTGTACATGGTAGTTTGTATTAGCCAATCCCGAACTCCCAGTTTATCCCCCCCACCCCTTTATCCCCTGGTAACCATAAGTTTGTTTTCTGTGGACAGACAGGTGTTTTGCAGAGAGAACTCAGTAGCAGACAAGGTCTGAAGAGGAGCCACCTTGGCGTCTCCGGTTCCTGTATCTCTGGCTCCCTCTCATAGATGCTACGCGGTGTGGGGGCTGGGAGGGCATATACCACGCGGGGCTGTTTTTGTCAGCCAAGCCGCAGAAGGGAACCACATGGCCCTGAGGCCAACCTTGGCCAACCACAGGGGCCAGCTCTCAGGAGGGACCGTGGGGACAGCAGGATTTGGGTTTCCGCTTTCTCACAGGAAGACTCAATTGATCTCCTGGGGACCGCAGGGGCCTTGCCGAGCCGGGGTGACTCAGCTTCCTTTGTGTGCCTCCGAGGAGAGGGAGGACCCCTGACAGCACAGGGCTCCTTTTGCCTGCGAGTTCCCGCTCTACTTCCTGCTCTCAAAAACCTCCAGTAACTATTCAAGTCTCTGTTTACTGGAAGGCTTGTTGAAAACACAAGTTTGTACTTCACATTTCTACAGCATTTGTCACCTGACGAAAACGTTTTCTCACACATCGGTTCATCCAGTGTTCACACCAGCTCTGAGACTGCAGGGAGCTATTGTCATCACTGTTATGCATATGAGGAAAGGGAGACTCAGCCAGCAAAGCGGAGTGGCCAAGGCTGCGTGGCTTATTGGAGGAGGATTGGTGCTGGAGCCCAGGATTCTAGAATACTCATTCAGGATCTCATTGAACTTTCTTGGGTGGCCCTCAGCATATAGCCCTTATCATGTGCTCGCTGTGTGTTCCTAAAATGTTTGTTGATTGAATGACTGATCATAACTTTCATTCATTGTGAGATGAATCCTTTGGGTTCTATGCAAGCTGCTCTGGGGGAGTGGGAAGGAGAGAGGCTTTGGAGAGACAATTCAGGTTCCAGTTACACTAAGACACACCTTAGCTACATGGTTTTAGGGAAGGTACAAATTCTCTGAACTGCAGTTTCCTCTGGACACAGAGGATACTAATGATGATTTTTTAGGGCAGGTCTAAGATTTAAATGAAATAATATGGCCCAGGGGATGGGACAGTATTTGCTACATAGAAGGTGTGGAGCAGCACAAGGTTCTTTCCATTGTCCTCGTAGTCACACTTAGCTTCAGAAAGTCACCAGAGATAAATCTTGCAGGTATTTTCTTTATATATGGAACAATGTCTTTGCTTAGTAATCTTGGAAAAATTAAGGACACAAATGTACAAAGCAAATAAAGTCCGGTCCTGGCTGCTTTAGTCATTCTAATCAAGAAATGAGCTATAGCCTATATATGAATTTCCCAGTTCAGTACTCCAAGTTCTCGGTGCTAAGATTTGTCATCACTTCTTTTGACTTATTTTGGATAGATAAAATTTCTAGCCTTGTAAACAGAGTAGAGCAGGCTTCTGCACTGCAGATTCTCTGTCTGTGTTTCTTACTCCTCATTAGACAATCTGACTTTCATTGCTGCTTCCTCTTGCTTACCTGCAAGGGGTCGCAGAGGCATTCGTCAGGGTGAGAAAGGGGCATGGGGTCTGAAATTTCAGACTCAGAAATAATATTTCTATTTCAGTAAAATGCAGAAGCAGTCAAGATGCTATTTCTTTTTAAAAATGTCCTTTATTTCACCAATTGGATGTTTTCTGTGAGTTAAGAAATTTTTCTTTGATGCCAAATATGTAATAATATCTTAGATTTCAAATTCCTACATCCAGGAACTATGTCACTACACTGTAGTGAGTATAGAAAGGGAAATAAATAAAAGAAGGCATAGGAAGAAGTGATTAAAGGTACTCTTCAAAGTCAGGGAAGCTTTACAGAAGGTGTGTTGGGTTTTAAGGGATGAATAGGAGTTTTCTAGTTGAGGAGAAGAAGAAAGTAGCATTTTAGGTGGTGAAAATGGCATGAATAGTTGCCCAAAGGTAGCTAATTCATGGTTTGGAAAATAATGATTAGAGTAGTGTAGCCAGAACTGTGTTACCAGGTCAAACTTAGGGGACCCAGTTAGATGTGAATTTCAGATAGACAATGAATACATTTTTACCATGAGCTTGTCCCAAATATTTAATGAGACATGCTTATACTGAAAACATCATTTGTTGCTTCTCCAAGGTTCAAATTTAATTGATCATCATATATTTTTCTTATTAAATCTGGTGATCCTAGACTAAAGGACAAAGCAGATGAGACCATATTATGTAGGTCTTTGACTTTGATTTCATCATTGACCCATTGGTTTTTTTAATATGTAGGTCTTTGAAAGTCATGCTTGAAAGTTTTGGCTTCAGTCTCGTGGGTGATCTTGGAAGGTTTTTAAACTGAGGCACGATATCATCAGATTTCTGATATTATGCGGGCTTCATGGAGGATGATCTACAGAGGGGGAAACCAGAAGCAAGGACATTGATTTAAACAGAGAGAAAAGGGGGGTTTGAACCAGGGAAGCAACCAAGAGATTCTTAGGCAACAGACTGCAGAGTTATTTTGGAGACGGAAGCCACAGGGCTTGCTGAGAAAGGCCGAGTGTGTTGGCAATCCTTTCTTGTTGCAGACACCCGTGTATTTGTCCTTGAAAACTTACGACCTTCTGAACATTCACTCCCAGTAGTCTTGGGATTGAGGATTCTCTGGAGACTGGAATTCTGTGCCATTAACCATGTGACTCAGCTCTTCATTTCTTTAAAATGTACACTCAGGCTCAACTCTGAGCCGGATAATCACAACTTGATTAAGTGGCCAAGTTCATGCTGGGTACAGGTGGAAATACTTAGCGCCATAACTTTAGAAGGGTCTATGAGAAGTCTTCCATACTTTCTTAGGAGAGAGATATTTTTCAAAAGAAAGTGTATGTTTTGGAAGGGGAGGGATGTTGTTTATTTCTGAGATTAAATACATCTCCAAAGTTATGGAATAGACTTGGATTCTGTAGACTTGTTGCAGAGAACTCACCAAATCATGTTGGAAGAAATTGCTTGTCACCTTCCTCCTGTTACAGCTGGAGAAGGTGCAGCCCAGAGAAAAGACGTGACCAGCTCAGAGTGGCAGAACTTGGGCGAAGGTAGAGAATTCATGACTCCCAGTTAAAGTGCAGTGGGAATTTTCTAAACATCTAGTGTTTGGAAGCACAGCGCCATTCTTCTCTGTAACTACCAAATTACAAAGAATTTCTCCTTGAGATTTTTCAGTTTGAACGAGAGTATTAACACAAGTTTTTTAAAAAACGGATTTCATGAAATTGTGTCATTTGAGAATAACCATATCCTATTCCTACTGACAGCCCTTTTGAAATAGATTGACCTAGCCTAATTCAGGAAGAGTTTCAAAGTTTTTGGAACTTGGAAAAAGAAAAGTTTATATAAATAGGAAATCATAGTTACTTGGTGAACACGTTCTCCATTGTAAGATTTTGACATTTAGGCAAAGGCAAGCTTTCCTTTCAATAGATCAACTTTCAGAGCCAAGTTGTATTTGAAAAGAATAAAACAAAAAGGATTGTATTTACATTTCAAGGATGAAATGTCTTTCCTCCTTAGGAATCTGAGGAATGCTGTCTGGGACTCCCACCTGGCCCCTGTTGCTTCATCAGTTCCAGAAAGACCTTCACTGCCGGAACATCCCAAGGTAACTCCTCTTTCAGGTCTGGCGGATGTGCTCCTTATAAACAGACTTATCAAAATCCTCCCTCCTATCCTCAGTAATGAGATGTGACAACCAAACACATCCTGAGCTTTGTTATCTACTCTGCGTTCAATCCTAATAGATAATTTGATTTTGTTTCTAAAATCTCAGTCACTGGATATCTTTTTTTTTTCCCTATCTTATGTGTGTCACCTTCCAGCCCCTTCTGAGGTAGAAAAGATGGGGAGAAGCAAGCACCAGTGATTCTGGAGTCACAGGGGCCCTGGGGCCATGTTCTCACTGGCATCGCTCCTGAACCACACACCTTTTACCTGGCGTTGCCCTCAGGTTCTTCATGGCGATTTGGCACATTCTCTCTTCCTTGTTAATGTTGATGAAAACTGCTATGAAACCATAAGTGCTGATCACCAAGTGAGGTATATGGACAGCCAGGACCTTCAAGTGGCTCTTGGGGACAGTATACAGCATATGGTCTAAGGAAGCTGATCCGTGATGTATCAGGCCTCTGCCAACCCCCACTGCGCACCTGCCCTGTCAGTTCCCCATCCTCTTCTCCTTTTATTTATTCAACAACATGTCTTGAGCATCTTCTGTGCACCAGCGCTGGGGCATGGCAATGAACAAAACAGGCCAACACTAGCCAAATATTTCTCCCCCTGGATTTACTGATACCCAAGGCCCCCAATTCTTGTGATGATGTGGATTCTATGAGAATGTAACACATTTCTCTTTCATTTGATGGCAATCTAAAACCTTGACATAAAATATAATCTGTATTGATTGAAAAGTTGCCTTAAAATGGTTCTCCCACAGGATCTGGGTGTCTGGGTTTACACGTGTGTCACTGAGCACGTTAGAGCCAGTGATCATTAAATGGAGAGTGAACTTTCCATGCATTTTCTCTGTGGGTGGGTGGGGGGCGGTCAGTGGACATATCCTTGAGCTCTGAATGGGTTCCTTTTCTCTAGGTGGGTTTCACTTAGTTCTCAAGTATAAGAAGCGCTGGTCAAGTAGCAGGACCAGGATGCGCGTAGCTGCCTGCAGCCATCGCGTTCTCCCCAAACTTTGGTCACACAGGTCTCACGGGAGGCAGAAAAATGGTCCCCCAGAGATGTCCGCACCCCAATGCCTGTGAATATGTCATATTCCGTGTTAAGAGTTGGAATTAAGGGAGATTATCCTGTATTACATGGTGGGCCCGATGTCCTCATGTGAGCCCTTAAAAGTAAAAGAGGTATACACACCCAGAAGAGTTAAAAACAGGAACTCCAACAAATGTGTGTCTGTGTGAGCTCACACCTGTCCTGCTCACCGTAGTCAGAAGGTGGTAACAGCTGATGTCCAGGAATGGACAAAATGCGGTATATGGACACAGCGAAATATTATTCAGATGTAGAAAGGAATGAAGTACTTATACATATTACAATATGGATGAGCCCCTAAAACATAATACTAAGTGAAAGAAGGCAGACACGAAGGTCACCTATTACATGAGTCTGTTTATATGAAATATCCTGAATAGGTAAATCCTAGTGAGCCAGAAAGCAGATTGGTGGTTGCTGAGGACTTGGGAAAAGAGGAATGGGGAATAATTGCTTACTTTGAAGTTGTTCTGACTAAAAAAATAAACTCATATTATCAGCAATGAGTTTTCATCAATCTTCTTTATGCTGTGCAATGCCAGTTTTAAATGCAAATATAAGAGCAGTGAACCTGTATGGGGAATTACCCAAGTTACACAGTTTGTATTTTATGGCTGATACATTCAAGTTCAAGGGGAAAATGAGAAAGAATTTCAAGCGGTGACAACAGAGCACTGAACCACATCCGGGGCCTTCTGAGTGCAGGGTCCTGTGTGGTTGCCCAGGCTGCACACTTTGAAACTGGTCCCGAGCACACTGCCTTCCCTTTCCTGAGTCATGTCCTCATCTCCTTGACGGCACTCCTAGCATCTCTAAAATAACCTATGTGCCCTTGAACCCTTGTCTCAGTTGCTTTGCATGCGGGAATCCACACTCTGTCCCCATCACTGGATTCACAATGCTGGGCACAAGGAGGACAGGATAAGGAAATGCTTGGAGAAGTCAGCCTGTGCTTTGGGAGAGGCTAGGGGCTGGGGTGGTGCAGATGCCTTCCTGGAGAAGGTGGGGTGAGCCGCATCTTAACAGAACGTGTAAACAGGTTAGCAGGGGAGATGGTGGAGGGGAGTCCGTGTTGGGACTGGACAGTGCTGTTGGGGGCTTAGGGACAGCCTTGGTAGCTGCCCCCAAACCAGGTTTCAAAGGCTCTTGTACACGTGATCACGTGAGTCAAGGCAAAGCCCACAGGCAGAAAAGGTGGGTGGAGCTACACTTCCCTTACAGGTGGAGACGCGTGACCGCAGATACCCGAATCCTGGGGGAATGGTGGAGGCTTCACTGGGACCCAGCTCTTTTGATCCTGGAGCCCGTGGTGTCTCACGGTGCCCTGTGGCTCTGGGACACCGAAAGAAGAGGTGTCATGAGGAGGAGTAGGTCAGAGGAGCCCAGTGGGTCCTGGGCACACATGCGCATGTGGGGAGGTTGGATGTTCTCTCTCTGGTTCTGTAAAAAAGATGCAGAGAAGTTAACTGAGGGACCCAAGGTCTTATATTTTAATCTACATTAGAACTGATTTCTGTGAGAAAAGCAGAACTGACTTTGACCATTTTGGCTAAAAGCATCTTTCCTGGAACTGTGACCCGAATCAATGTGGGAGCTGTCTGCCCTTACTTCTAATTCTGATTTTGCAAGGAGGGCCCTGCCAGGAAATTATCTTGGGGTTGGAGGTGAGGAAGGGGTTTTGAAAGAGAGAAAGAAACAAGATTTCAGGGTTATGGCTGTTGGCTGACCCGGGGTGCCTGAGGGTCTGTGCCAGTGGACAAGGGTCCTGGAGGAATAGTGTTAAATGGCTTGTGAGTTTCCCCTTGAAACCTCTCAGCCTTTCTTCCAACACCCAGAAGACAGGACCAAAATATGTTGTGAGTTATTTTGTTCTAAAGCTTCTTTTCTTTTTCTTTTCCTAACTTCTGTAAAAATAAAATAACTTTGAGATGACGGTCATTTGTGAAAATGTAAGTCAACAAAATGGAATTTATAAACTTTAAGTGAAGCAAAATGTTTAGATTATCTTGTTTCAATTAAGATGCTGTGTTTTTGCCTTTCAAGAATGAGGATTCCGCTGTGTTCTGTACTGAAACACACTGCGTCCTGTGGTTAACTTTCCAACAAGGAGAAAATGGAAGGGAAGGGGAGGGTCCTGGAATGACAGGGGAGGAGGGCGTCGAGTGATGCAGTAGAATTAGCACAAGTTTCAAGTCAGAGAGGCCTGAATTCACATCCTGGGTCTGTGTTCACTGACAGCGTGACGTTGGGTAATTTACTTAACCTCTCTGAGCCTCCGTTTCCTTATCAGTAAAATGAATGGATTTACACCTACACATTTGTTTTTGGGGGATGATTAAATGAGATAATGCACTGTAGTTTAGCCTGGTGCAGAGGAGGCCCTCAGTAAATACCTATTGAATGAATAAATAATAACTCGAGAATATGATGATTCCTGACTGTCTGTGGATCACACTCCGGTTTTCAGTGCACCTTTGAGAATCTGTTGTTACCTAGGATAGTGTCATTCCATTGTGGCCTCCTAGACCTCATTTTCCAAGCAACTGATTTCAGCTTCCTTAATTTTGCTGGCCTTTATTTTAGGAGTTGAGAGCAGTCCTCCCTCCCTCCTTCCTTCTTTCCTTCCCTCATTCATTTGAAAATGCATATTAAAGTTCTATTACATTCCAGGCACTGGCTTGGGAGTAAAGGCCACGGGGTCAGGAAGACTTGGCCCCTGGGAAGTTCACACTCTTGTGGAAGAGACACGAAGGAGGTTGCTCTGGGACCAGTAAGGAGGTTAGGGTGGCCAGAGCATGGATGCCAGGGGGGCCCTGGGGAGGTGAGAACTCAGAGGCCAGAAGGGACCAGACAGCACAGATGTCACGTGCCTGTACGCGGTGTTTGGATTTCACTCTGCCGGCAAGCGGGAGGGAGTGCAGAGTGTAAAACTGGCCAAAGGCATGTGTTAGATTCCATCAGGGAATAGACCTGAGTGGGTGGTGGTGTCAGGCAGCTCGGTCAAGAGGCTATTTTAAAATCCAGCTGAGTGATGAGGAGGGTCAGAACTTAGAGCCGATGCAGGTGGAGGGAAGAGACGGCTGGGGACAGCTCCAACAAGAAATGGTGGGGGAGGAGGTGGGGAATGAGGAAGAGTTGGAACATGGAAGTTAGAATGAGAAAGCTGGGGGCGAGGGAGCCCTTTCCTAATTTCCTCTAAAGCAGAAGCTCCTTTCCATGTACAAGTGATTGTCTTACCCCAGGAATGACCTGAGAACTGCCTGATCTCACAACTGGGCATTCCAGTCCCGCTTTAAACATGTGTTGAATGAACGGAGCTGGAAATGGCACTCCTGCAGGAAGCCAAGACCAGGGCTGGACCGCTACTTTGACCCCGTCTTATTGCTCATCATTTTCTCAGTTGTAGCCTTCGTAACCAGTCCTGTGCTTTGCCCCTCAAGGTTGTCTTCAGGGTCTCCTCCTGGGGCCCCTGTGCCCTGGCCTGAGCCCAGAGAGGGTGAACATGGCAGGGCAGCTCCCAGCTCCCCGGCCCCCAGCATCTCTCCTCCGCAGCAGACCCTGGTCTGGGTCTTGTTATTTCAGTGCAGAATCGTGGCAGCCTGGGCGCTGCATCAACGCAGCTGGCCGGCTGGGGCCCCGGGTCTGTTTGGGTTGGAAACTGCAAGTTGTCCTTTTTGCAAAGTAGGATGATCTGAAGCTCCTTTCCTAGGCCGACCCAGGCTCAGCTCATAGGCCCGTGGCCCGTTTGTCTCTGAGCAGAAGGGAGGAGCCATAGCAGGATTCCAAGTCCAAGCTGGGTTCTTTAGTTGCACAACTGAATGCACACAGCATCTCCATCTCAACAAATACTCTCTAATCGGCGATTGAAAATTCGTCCACTCAGGTTCCTCGCCAGCAGTGTCACACAGCACTGTGTACTAAAGAACACTTTTTCCAGCCCAGGGAAAACCTGGGTTTGACTTCTGGTTCTGCCACACATGACTGCTGGGGAGGCCTGATGGATCTGTTAGAACCTCTGTGCCTCGGTAGTCACAGGGCACCACGGGACAGGTGTGGCTCTTCCATGGATGAGAATGTGCCTTTCCCTGCGTTTGACTTAGTCCATCCTTCACGCCCAAAGGGCATTTACCTCCTGTCCTCTAACTTCTCCAAACTCCAGCTTCGTAACAACAGTTCAATGATTCACCTTCTTATTTAAGTCAAGTTTCTTGAGGCACAATTTATATTTAGTAAATTTCTGCCTTTTTAGGTGTACAGTTCTATAAATTTTGAAAAAAACGCATACTGTTTTGTAATCACCCCCATGGTCAAGATACAGAACATTTCCATCGTTCTAGTGTTCCCTCATCCCTCCTTTGTAGTCAATACCTTCTGCCACCTGCAGCCCCGAGCACCCATTGATCTGTTTTCTATGCCTATAGGTTTGCTTTTTCCAGAGTGTAGTATAAATGAAATCAGACAGCAGGATGTAGCTTGAATCTGGCTTTCACGTAGCCTAACGTGTTTGAGAGTCGTTGATGTTGCTGTTTGTATCAGTACTTTATTCCTATTGCTGCGTATTATCCCTTTGTGTGGATGGACCACGGTTGGTTTATCCACTCACCCGCTGATGATGTTTGAGTTGGTCCCAGTTTCTGAAGACCATGAGTAAAGTTGCCACAAATACTTGCACACAGGTTTTTGTGTGGACATATGTTTTCATTTATTTTGGACAATTACCTAGGTGTGGGATTGGTAGGTCTTATGGTAAGTCTGTGCTTAAGTGTATAAGAAACTGCCAAACTCTTTTTTAAAATGGCTGTGTCATTTTAATGATTCACTGTTTTGAAAATTAAACTTTTGTTTTGAGATGATTGTAGATTTCCATACAGTTGTAAGAAATAGTAGGGAGAGATCCTGAGAGCCCAGGTATCTGTACTCAGTTTTCCCCGGTGATAACATCTCCCAGAACCAAAGGACAGTGTCACAGCCTGGATACTGAGGTTGTCACGGTCAAGGTGCAGAACATTCCCACCACCAGCAGGGTTCATTATATGGCTCTTTTACGGCCCCTCCTTAGTTTCTGGCAATCCAGCAATCAGTTGTCCATTTCTATAATTTTATCATTTCAAGAATGTGATAGAAGTGAAATCACACAGTCTGTTACCTTTTGAGATTGGAATTTTTCACTCAGTACAATTCCCCCTGGAGAATCATCAGGTTATTCCATGTATCGATAGTTGTCCCATTTTATTTCTGAGTGATTTTTCCATGATATGGGTATATCCCAGTGTGTTTAACCAGTAACCATCAAAAGACACCCGTGTTGTGTGTTATTTCCAGTTTTTAGGCAACTACAAATGAAGTTGCTATAAGTTTTCATGGACAGAATTTTGTATAAGCATGTTTTCTTCCTCTGGGATAAATATCCAGAGGCAATGAGGCAATCGATGGTAGTTGCATATTCAGTTTTATAGGAAACTGCAAACCATTTTCCAGCCTGGTTGCACCATTTTTATATTCCCACCAGCAATGGATGAAAGATTCAGCTTTCCACATCCTCATCAGCTCTTTATTTCTTCAATTTTTCATGGAGATTTATTTTCCCCAAAGGGATCAACAATATGCCCTTGAATTTGTAAGTTTTACAATTTAAACTATCATTTCTGTTAAGCAATTTTTTATGTAGCTCAGTGTCCCTTAGGTGAGGAGCTGTCTGAAGTTAGACCAAACAAAGATAAAAGTTTGTGTTCCCTGTAAACTGGCAAGTTTAATTTGACATCCAGAGCTGTACAAAGCATACTATTTCCCTTTTAGACTTGGCTGCTAGGATGTTCAGTACCAAGTGTTATGTTCATTGTCAGGGTCTTGCATTAACCTCTTCATTGCTTGTTCATGTCCTTTCTATTACGCTGTAAATAATTCATTGCCTAAGCTGTCCCAGAGCATCCCTTCCTTGTGTCCCTATGAGCACTTAGCTTAGTCTATCACTGTGTTCACAAAAGTGAGTTATAACCGTGTTCATGGAACTGCTCACCCACTGTATGAAGAACACCTCCGGAATAATGCTGCTCTATCCCCTCTAAAGATAAATGTTTGTGCATTCATTCATTAGATTTAAGGAGCATTTGTGTGGATTTTATATAGGTTTTGGCTTTGCAAAGTCATAGTCCAGAAGAAAAAGTGAAGCTCTGACTCTGAATAATTATAAAACCAGGCAAAATGTATTGAGTAATTTAAAAGAATTAAGGTGCTTAAGGAGTTAGAGATGAGAGAAATGGTGTCTACAGTAGAGATATGGAAGGCTTATTTGAATAGTTTTATGAATTTTTAATAATTAATGTCTTCAGCATCAGCTGTTTAAATCCTTTCAGGGACCAGGTGGAACTGTATAAGGTACTGCTACCTCTGAGGGAGGTGCCGTGGGGAAAGCAGTCTGTGGGTTATTTGGGGAAGTCTGGTGCTGGGGCTCTGCCTGTCAGTAAAGGCAGAGCTGAGGATGTCACCAGGTTGGGGGGAGGCAGCAGGGGAGAGCATTGCCCATCTCAGGAAAAACCATCTAGAGCTGAGTGCCAAAAAGACTATGATTTGGAGAGAAATGAAGGCACATCTTTCTGGGATGACTGAAGGGCCCAGGAACTTTAGAGATTTCAAAAGTTAGAAGCGGGAGGAGTTAATGGCCCTGGGGCAGCACAGTTGGAGTGTGGAGAACGGCCTGCCCTTTGGGGGTCCCGAGGAGACCCAGACGGATGGGGCTGCCTGATGGCAAAGCCTCTGCTTGTTCTCATGACCACAGGCGGGCCAAGAACAATGAAGGCCAGACGCCCATGACCTCAGAGGAGCCCAAGGGACCCTGGACCCTCCACAACTGGTGTCTGATGGGTGATCCAAGCATTGCTATTATTATTATTGCTATTATTATTATTTTTACAGCTAACCCCCTAAAGCAAACAAATGCAGAAGTGAAAGAAAGGCTTCTTATAGAGCAAAGGGGGCCATGGGTCTGGTGGATACAAAATTGTTCTCATGACAAAGCTGTTGGTCGCCTGTGGCTGTTTTCCTGGGAATTTTTTGACAGCTGCTGGCCAGGCTGGTTCCATACCGGGGACACTGGTGGGTATGTTGTCCACTGCTCACTGAGCTACGAAAAATGGGAGAAGTTCCTCTCTTAACTGTCTTAAAGACTGGTGGTGCCTCTCCTGAGCATTTGTTTTGTCGTTTAGACTCTCCGATCATATTTCTCTCATTGCACTGACTGCTAGAAATTCCAAGTTGAATTTGTGACCCAAATCTTGTAAAGGTGCAGCACTTCATGGCATCAGTGTGAAGGGCAGTGACAGCTTCAAGTCTTGCCTTTATTTTCTTGCTTTAATTTCCTTCTTTGTAACCTGTTGTGTGCTGTTTTTCTTTAAACCTTGGTTTTTTTTTTTTTTTTGGTAATAAATGTGAATGCAAAAACTAAGGAAGTAATTCTTGGGCTTGATTTACACTGAACTGATTTCCGAAGTTTGATCTCCACTCCTGAAAAAAATGGATCCCAAAGGAAGTCGTAATTATAGTCATGGTGATACCTAACATTAATAGAGAACTTACTGATTTCAGTTTTTACTAAACTTTGTACAAATATGAACTCAGTGCTTTTACATTGCCAGATGCCATTATTGTCCCCATCTTACAGGTAACTAGACAGACACAGAGAAGTGAAATAACTTTCCCAAAGTCTCACAGTGCATAAAAGACAGAACCAGGGTTTGAATTTAGGAAGACTTATCTTTCTTGAAGAAACCTACTTCATCATCTACACATTGTTATTAAAAAATTCCTCAAAAGCACTGAAATATAACTAAGCTTGGTATTCAGTTACCCCAACTTTGTCACTTAGCATCTGTGTGACTTTGTGTAAATTCTTCATGTTATTTGAAAATGGAGCTGATGGCATCGATCTCCTGGGTTGATCTGAGGATTAAATGAGATAATCTTGGTTAAATCTGGCATGTAAAATAGTTACAGTACCAGCTGACACTAATTAAGTGATGGCCAAGAGAACACTGGATAGTGGAGCCTAGATCTAGTCCCAACTCCAATTCCTGCCAATAAAATAGTGTGTGATCTTTCCACAAACTTAAATAAGATCAGAGACATGAACTGGTTTTGTAAGTGATGGATGGTGGGATGATGTCCAAGGTCGTCAGGCTAATGAGAAAGTTGGACCTGCAGATCTCCAAAGTCCTTCCCAAGTAGGTGACAGGGGACAAATGCTTCCACTGATTTTCTTCAGTTGTTTTTTTTTTTTTAACTGAGTATAAGCTGTTACAGGTAACGTGGGATGGTTTGTGCTGTTGCTGGAATTGGTCTTGGCCAGAATTCAGTGCAGGATTCTATTCATTCAGGTCCTATTCATCCAGGTCCAAAGTGGGTTTCTTTGAATGTCCTGCCTACAGCTCAGAACTCAACATGTCTAAACACGAACTTACTTTATTTCACTTCAAACCTGATCTTTCCTAGAGTTTCCTCTCATTTCATGGCAGCACCATCTACCATGTTGCCCAGAGAGAAATCTAGAGTCATCATTTGATTCAGGATCTACCTTGTCTCCATCCTCAGGCACAAGCCCACCCAACTATCAGTTCTGCTAAATCTGCCTCGTAGCTTTTTCTGCAACATGGCCCCATTTCTCCATCCCCTCTGCTGGTGCGGTGCCTTACACAGGAACTCTTTTCTAAAGCTTCAGCTCTAGTCCTAAAAGATGGTTTCTGTTGTCATGATGATGATCATTATCCTTATACCCAACATTTATGCCCACTTGCTTTATGAGACATCACATGCATAAATATGTATGTGTGTGTGTGTATATATATATATATATATATATGTATTTCATTTAATAAAAAAACCCACTTACATAGCACTTACTCTGTGCCAAATATTTAATTTTAAAATATTTAATATTTAAAAGTTATTTAAACGATTTAAGGACATTATACATATTAATCTTCGTAACAGCCCAGTAAAGTAGGTAGTATTATCTCCATTTCGCAGACGAGAAAACTGAGACAGAGAGATTAAGCAACTTGCCCAAGGTTACACAGACAGACACTGGCAGAGCTCAGACTTGGACCTGAGAAGTCTGGCTGCAGAGTTGCTGCGCCAGTACGTGGTGAAGAGTTATAATAATAGCTGCTAATCTAAACCAGGCACCTTTCCTACCTTAATAGAAAACACAACAGCTCTGTGAAGCAGGTATTATCCACATTTCCCAGATAAGGATGCAGGTTTAAGGACCTTTAGGAGAGAGTCCAAGTCACACGAACAGGAACTGAGGGCAGAGGCGAGACCCCCGTCCTGTCCCCAGGGTGTGGATGGTCACGGCAGAGCAGAGCGTGGGTGCCATGTGCCGCCCTGTTTCACTTCCTGGATTTGACCCCAGTGTAGCTGATTCTTAAAAGCAAAGCAAACAAAAAACAAAAACAAAAAGCTCATCGAATTCCAGATGTCACTGAATCCTAGAATTCAGAGAGGAGAAGGACTTCTTGTTGTGGACCTTCTCACGTAGGAGAAACATCCCAGGTCCATGGAGCTTAAGAAACACTCCCCAGATCCCAGATTCAGGATATTAGCATCAGTCTGGATCCCCATGTCTTCCAAATTTAAACTGAAAGGGGATAACGGAGTTTTTCTCTCTTTTCCCATCAAAATCCGAAGACATGAAAGAAGAGAGATTCACAGTAGCAAGAATCAGCCATCATTCTCTCTCCCCGCCCTTCATCTTTTTCCTTTAAAAATTCCTGTAATCGGTTACAGATTCTCACATCACCTCTGCATTCTTATCAGGTTTTTGCAGTTGGGAGATAAAGACCCACAGTATCTTCAAATCAAGCAGGCAGTTGCAGTGATGAATCTTTCCTTCCTAATTTAAGCTGAAACCACAAGGTGGGCCCCACGTTATAACCAGTGATGGAAAAGGGGAAAACCAGAGATGATTAACCCTGTATGAGAGCCTCCAACTCAGCCCCTGTGGCTCACCCAGGCCCTCCCCCCTGACCTACTTTCTCTGGCCACCAAAAGAGGCGAGATGCTATACGGAGATACTGTAAAGCAGGACCTGATAGCATCTTGTCTGTTCCCACCAGATAAGCATTCCCAAGCCTGCCTCTGTCACTCACTGCTTAGGAGGCCAAGGTGCTGCCGTAATCATTTGAAACAATAGCCTACTATTAGCTGCTGGAACGCCTGTGCTCCCTCCGTCCCTGCATAGTTCAGGGTTTCTTGGTCTGGGTTGAAAGGCTGACATTCATGGTAATGAATAGGACATTTTAAATCACTAGTCTATATCCCACAGGCATTCTGCCCAGGGACAATTGAGGGGGGCAAGAGGAATGATAATAAGGGAACTCAAGACTTCATTCTTACAAACTAAGAATGCTGCTGCTGGTTACAGGGAAAACAGTCTGACGTGTGTTGTTATTAATCCTCTGCCCGTGCATCTGGGACGAGGACAGAGATGCTAAAATTCGAGCCAGACTGCTCTGGCTCCCTTTGGAAACTGCTGGATCCAATCTTCAGAAATAACAAAGCACCAGTTTCTTTGTTTATTTTCCAGAGTAAAATACTAATTCATGTAAATGAATCATTGAAGTAGGTCTTTAGACAACTTCTCATTTTCTTAATGATTTCCATTTTCTGGAAACCCAAGAGCACAGTTTCTAAAGATGTTAATCATCCAGATTTTTTTCATGTGTGTTTGGTGCTGAACCCACACTCCTTCTGCTTCTCTTAATGGTTCTTATTCTCTCTTGCTTCTCTGTCTTTGAATTTGATTTCCTTCTTCACCTGACCAATTCTTACCAATCTTTCAAGATGTACCACAAAACAAAAATTTTTTTTTAAATTGTAAACCTTCCAACTTCAAGATTATTTTTGAAATGGGAGGATTTATTTCCAACTCAGAGGAGTTCCATTTTTCCGTGAGATAAGAAACTTGAACTTGTTTTTTTTAATTGATGAATAACACATGCAGTAAACTGTGTAGGAATTTTCTTAAGTAGATCTTGATAATATTTTATATACATCAATCCGTGTGTTTGTTTAACAAACACACGGATTGGAATGAAGAATATTTCTGGGACCCATGAAGATTCTTTTCTGTTCCTTCATCATCAATACTTCACCCCTGATATCAGCACGTTTTGACTTCTATCACCACCAATCAGATTTTCCCACTCTTGCACTTTATATAAATACAGAATGCAATTTTTAGTGGCTTTTGGCTTCTTTTGCTCAAAGTAATTTTTTTTTAGATTCATCCCTGTTATGTGGGCATCAGTGATTGGTTATTTTTTATTGCTGTATAGTATTCCATTATTTGACTGTACCACAATTTATGTAGCTGCTCTATCTTCTGCTGATAATTGTTTGCTCCCAGCTTTTGGCAATTGTGAATACACCTGCTATAAATAATCTGGTCCATATTTTTTGATGGACAAATGTACTTACTTCTCTTGGGGATAAAACTGTAAGTGTGATTGGTGATTTATAGTGTAGGTCTATGTTTAGGTTTAGTAGATACAAATAATTATCCAATGTGTTTGTACCCATTTATATGCCTAATATTTGAGATTTTCAGTTGTACTACATCTTCACCAAAACTTAGCATGACAGTATTTTTTGTTAATTTCAGTTTTTTTTTTAGATGAGTGTTGGTATCTTTTCATTTGCCTAATAGAAAATTGGGCATCCAATTTTGCCTGTTTAGTAGATCTTTTCCTCTTTTAAAAAATAGAATCTTTTGACTTTTTCTTGTTGGGCACATCATTTCAGCAGACACTTCACAAAAGAAATTATGTAGAGCCAATAAACCCTAGAAAACATGGTCTTTTGTTTAATCAACCTCAAGAAATAAAACAAAAGATAAGATCTGTCTCAAGTAGGTCTTTGCCACAGATAGCCATTGGCCTCGTTCTCTATTTACCAACATTGCTATTGAAATTCTTTATGAGCTACAGCTGGAGAATAGGTAGGCCTGAGCAGGTCTCAGCCCAATTCTCAGATTCTAGAAAACTCTCTCACCTGGCATGTCTCTGCTCTGCATCTCCCTCCAAGTCTACTGTGTGGTTTTCCTTGTATTTGCAACTGTTAGGCATTATGATGTAAAATTGCCATTTTCAGGAGGTAGGGCTCTGCTTCTTTTGATTCCTACTTATAGGGATTTCTTGTATAATTAAGTAGGAAAAATATATTCAGGAGGTTTGCCTGAGATGGAGGGAAAGGTTGTTTGGCTCTGGAGAGCGGGGAAGAGGATCAGAAGAGAGAGGAGGGTGACTGCGCTCTTAGAGGTTTTTCAAAAGCACTTTAAGGTGATGATATCCACTAGTGCATTTTAAAATGCTGATGTGGTAGATTGCATTACTGCTCATCTATATTTGGTGCCACTTCCTGTGGGAGGATTATATATCCCCACACTCTCAGAACTCAGGCTTGGCCATGGGAGTTGCGTTGGTCAATAAATTGTGAGTGAAATTGATGTGCGTCATTTCCCAAGCAAAAGCTTTAAGAGGCAGTGAGTGATTCCCCCTTCTGTGATGACTGGCTGTGCTCTAGACAGCAAATGCTCTGTGAGCCTCCGTCCACAAAGGAGAAAATGGGAGCAGAGCCAGAGCCAACTGTGATGAACATGTAGGGTGAATAGACAGTAAAACGTTATTATTGGAAGCCACTAAGAATTGGGGGGGGGGTGTCATCTGTTAATTTAGTCTTACCTGATTGATTCAGCTCGGTTCTGTTTTATAAATTCTCCTTTATTCTCTATGCCTCCAACCAAGCAAATCTCTAGCAAAGTCTGCACAGCTCACAGGTGAGTAGTTTTTGTTGTTGAATCAAGGCAGGAGGTGCACTCTGGGTTGGGGTTGTCGCATTGCTGAGATAACAACTGCTGAGCCAGGAGAAGAAAGGCTAGAGAATGCTCGCAGCCCTGGAGTGCACAGGAATGGGAGGCAGTGGGGGGAGGCTGAATCAGCTTTAACCAGATATTCAAAAAGCAAGGGGCTCGCATCTGATATCCGGGTTGTCTTTGATGGAACTGACCTGTAAGACACATGTACCAGTGCTGCTTTACATAAGCTCCCTGTCTAGTTATTTTTTCAATGACCCCCAAATCTAGTGGCTTCCAGTAATAAAGTTTTACTGTGTATTCACCCTACATGTTCATTTCCCAAGCAAAAGACATCCCTCTTTTAGCATCCTGTTGCTCCCAGGGCAAGAACAAAATTCCAGACCATGCCTACAAAGGCTTTACGTGATCTGGCTTCAACCTGTGTTGCTCATCTCCATCTTGCATGACTCTCCCCTGAACTCCTTGCCCTCTAGCCACACTGGTCTTTACCATCATTCAAAGTTCATGCCTACCCAGAGCCTTGGTGTCTGTGTTCCTTCTGTCTGGAACATTCCTTCCCTGGCTGCTTCCTCATATCACCTCAGTCTCTGGGCTCAGCTTTGAAGACCTCCTCAGAGAGGTCTCCCATGGCCAGGACCTCCCTAGTCTTACTCCATAACCTCACTCTGTTTTATTCCTTTATAGAATTTACCAACATTTAAACTATATTGGCTATTTTTAACTTGACTAGTGCTATTCCCCCCCCCCCCAGCCCCATGAGAAATATAGGCTATTGAAAGACAGACACAGCATCTTGCCCGTTGATCACTAAGCCCAGCTTAGAATACCGCTGGCACATAAAAGGTACTTAATAAACACTTTTAGGAAGAATAAATTGACTGGTTGTGAAAGTGTATTTTTTTCTAATGACATAAAGTGGAACTTTGTCTCATGCACCAGAGGTCACAGTAGCATTTGTCAGCAGCCTTAGCGGAGCTGGCATTTGTGGTAGGAAGAACAGTGGCTCCCCAAAGATGTTCAGGACCTTCTCCCCGGAATCCATGAATGTTACCTTCCATGGCAGAGGGGCTTCATAGATGTGATTCTGTTAATGATCTGGAGATGCGGAGTTTGTCCTGGATTATCTGGTGAGCCCAGTGTAATCACGAGGGTCCTTACGTGATGATGGAAGCAGAGGTCTGAGTGATGCAGCCCAGGGGCCAAGGAATGCAAGTGGCCTCTAGACGATGGAAGAGGCAAGGAATGGATTCTCCCCTGGAGCCTCCAGAAGAAAAGCAGTTCTTGGTTGTAGCCACATGAGGCCCATTTCAGATTTCTGACTTCCAGAATTGCAAGGTAGTAAATTTGTGTTGCTTTAAAGCATTAAGTTTGTGGGAATTCATTACAGTAGCAATGGGAAGCTAATATAACAATGACAGCATTTTTCATGGCCATCAGCAATGTTTGAGACTCCCGGGGAATCAGACACCTGGCCCCACTGGCAGCAGGAGCAGGAGGGAAAGAGATTAGGATGGCATGTGATGACTCCATGAGTGATCAGGGCCACTTCTGCTTCATCCACCACTGCACACCCATCTTCTGACACACGTACAGCATGTAGTAGATGCACAATAATTAGCTCTTGAAAACACAGGTGTGACATCTCCTGTAGGTTTCCCAGAATATTTAGAAGAGATGTTGAAGAGGGTTTAGAATTCCCAAAACAGCAGGTGGAACAAACAGAGCAGGCCCTTAGCTGTTATAGTGGGTCCACCCTGAGAAATTTCTCAAATCTCTATATTCATAGATAAGAAAATGGTAGACCAGATAGCTGACTTTATCCTCCATCACATTTCAAGCAATAAGGAACTATTTCCCAATGCATATCTTTGTATGAGAAATCTTTTATATTTTATTAATGCCAAATTTCTTCACGGGAGATCTAGTTTCCTCACAGAAGCATTTTCTCCATCACACAATTTGCTATTGGACACAGGGGTGGATGGCAAATCTTAAAGCCCAATGGACATGTGGCAGCTGGAGAGTCAGCCTGGTTCACCTGCCACTGGCAGGTGTACAGTTTGGATGATGCTCAAATGACTACTCCTTATGAATTTTTGGACTTTTTTGGAAATAGAAGAAATTATGACATTAAATCATGAATTATGTCAGTAATTTATTATCATGAGCCTACTTTTTTTTAAAAGAACTATTTTATTTATTATTGTATTGTTTAATTGTTTTATTTTGGTGGACGGGGGAGGCAATTAAGTTTATTTATTTTGGGAGGAGGTCCTGGGGATTGAACCTAGGACCTTCTGCATGCTAAGCATGCACTCTTGCCACCTGAGCTATACCCTCTACCCCATGAGCCTCGTTTTAATGTACTCTTTACCCTAAAAGAAGAACAATCTGGCCCCAAGAAACACAGATTAAAGTTTGGGGACTCCCTCAGGCATGAACAAATAAAAGGGCACCTGTCTGATCCCAGGGTGACTGGTAACGTCTGGGGTAATGTCCAGGGTGGCACTGTCCATAGACAGGTGCAAAGGGATGGATGACACTCTCAAGGTCATTGCTGGTTGAGAGATCCCGAGTCCCAGGAACCAGGATTTTAAAGACCTTTCAACTTCTGACCAGTGGCTTTGCTTCTGCCCTTCCCATCCCTAGAGTGTTCCCTGAAGAGTTAAGTCTGGCTTTTTGGTCTGCAGTTATTGTTCTGTAACTTTTGTTTCATATCCTCTAGAAGAAGCCCTCTCCAGCTCTCTAATCAGCTCTGACAGCTCTGGGTGCCAAGGACCCTGGTAATTAGTCACACTGAGAAGGCATTTACATCCACTCACCTTTGGAAACTGGCATCTGGGGTCTCCTGCAGAGAAATCTAGAGGTTGGGATTCAAAGTCGGTGATTGCTTCATCCCCCAGGATCACTGATTAGGAACAGGCTGTTCCCCCAAGACCATTTCCATTCCTGTGGCAGGCGTTGAATAGGGCTAATACATCCTAGAAATGCAAATGGCTTTAATTTGAGCAAAGTGAGTGACAGGCTAAGCTAGATTCTTACTTTTTTACCAGTTGCTTCCTGCCATAATCTTTCAGGCAGATGTTTTAGACAAAAGGATAATGCCAAGTTCACATCAGGATGATCAGGGTCACAGCACTGGGTTTGCTGGTGCTACAGGCCCATTCAAAAATTCCCTCCCCCCACACCCCACATAGCAGGAGAAGTGAATAGCGGGAGGAGCGTATCCTACAGACTGCCGAGGGTGGGAGCAGTCTGCTCCCAATATAGTTTTTAGCATAAATGATGAAAATAAAGGCTTTGAAGATAGCCAGCCTTAGTATAGGCTCTTTATGCACTATGAAGTGCTTTCATATTTATCGTTTTATTTTATGAGACTCTTTACCCCAAAAGAAGAAATAAGGCATGAAGGGCCAGTGAGAGTTTTGGCCTGGGATACACCAGGATGAACATTCTGGTTCTGCTTCACCCAAAGCTACATCTCTTGGCTCAAGCAGGGAGGCCCTGCATTGGTTTTCTGTCAGAGGCCTTCATGGTGCAGATTCCAGCAGCAAGAAAGAAATGTCAGGGGGCGTGAGGCCTTCTCTGTGCCTGCCAAAATACTTCGACCGGATAAACATTTATCCTTCCTACATACAAGGCCTTCCAAAGCACTGTAATTCCTAGAAAAACCTGGACCCTCAAAGACACCTGGTAAAGTTTCAAGTAAAGATACATATATTTCAGGTATTAAAATATATTTTCTGAGAACCTGGTATCTGGAGATTGGTAGTGAGACAGGAGGGAAGGGGACAAGGCATGACCATTAAAAGAATGACACCACTGTTGAGGATGTGACATAAACTGGTTAGAACCAACTGGGTCCAAGATGGCAGAAGTCTAGACTTCCAGTAGACCTTGAGCCTCATTGCAGGCTCATCGCAATACATTAGCATGGGAAATGACACACCCACAGGCACCATGACAGTTTCCAGGCTGACCATAAAAGGCCAAAGAGTGGGCTGGGGGGCCCAATTCCTGGAAATCCCTGCCCATTCTTTCCAACAGTTGGAATGATCCTCCCACTTGTTAGCATATGAAATTACCCAGCCCATAAAAACTAACTACCCCTGCTCCCTGGGGCCGCTCTCCCTTCTGAAATGGACCGCATTCAATCTATGGAATGTGTCTCTCTCTAAATAAACTTGCTTTCACTGCACTATGGCTTGCTCTTGAATTCTTTCCTGCGCAAGACAAGAACCTACTCTCTGGCAATAGTAGGTTATTATTCTACGATCCCAAGTTTCATTATCACTCATCATTATCACTAATAGTCATAAATAGTGTTAACTGACATCATTAATATAACATTAAGGTAATCAACTTAGCATATGTTGTGACAGAGACTTTCTCCTTGACCAAACTCTAGACAGGCTTCTCTGAGCCCTTTTTTGGTTAGGCCCCGTCTGTGGACCCAGTTGTAGCAAGAATCTGCTCAATCAGTTTAGCCAGAATCCCCCACCCTCTGTACTGATCAAACTCTTCTTCCTCTGCCGTCTACGCAGGCAGATCTGATCCTCTTGACCTGCCTTCAGCGAGAGTCCTGTTTGTTCAGTCTAGGGAGAACCCCCGTACCCTTGATGTCTCCTCTTACTAGCTTTCCTGGCCTGGTTCCCCAAACCTACTCCTTGGCTATTCATCCCCACTTGTCCTTCTTGTGTTTGGAATTGAGCCCAGTTCTATGCTAAAGTCTCTTCCCACCCCTTGCAATAGTTCTTTTTTTTTTTTTTTTAATAGTTCTTGAAAGAAATTTGTTTTTACCACTTTAACTGTTGTCCAGCTCTAGTTTTCTTTAGTAATTGTCAATACTGATGCTACTGATGCTAGCTGACATCCCTATGACACGTCACAATTTATAAAGCATTTTCATAGCATTGTCTAATTTAAGCCACGCAGCTTTCCAGGTGAGGATTCCTTTCTGTACATCCATGTTGGCTTGTTTGCGGACATTCATCAAGTAAAATGTGTAGGTAAGACTTGAACCTAGGTATCTCTTTAAATCCTTTATTCTTTCAATGTTGACTAAAACAATGAGACTATTTTTTTTTTAATTTTTTTTTTTTTTTTATTTTGTATCTCCTAAGAACTAGGGGCTGGGTGGCCTCTGGAGATTCTGAGGGAAATGATGACAAAAATAAAAGGGCTAAAGTCTTTGCAGTGCTTTGCAGTTTACAAAACCCTTTTATAAACACATCTTTACAGGGGATTCTGTGAAGGAACCACGTCCTATTGTTTTTCAAATGAAGAATGAAGAGTCTCAGGAGTTAAGTAACGTGGCGACAGCGGCGGAGTTAATGTGCTGCTGGGTCCTGTGACTTTAGGAGCGTGCTCTATTAAACCATGCTCCTCCCCAAATAAGGTCCATCACTTTAGATTAGAATGGAGGGACAAAAGAAGTTTTAGCAGGTTTTTTAAAAATGAGAAACTAAAATTGAAACAAAACAATGCAATTGTCCACACCAGGGGTAGAGTTACTTGGAAATGCCTACTCTCTGGTCATCTTCCCTCAGCTTCCTCCAGCCTCATGCGGATGTTGGCTTTTCTTTGAAATTTTTATTTGCATCTTTTATGGTAGAAACAATCAGCCTGTCCCTGATGACTTCTCTCTCACGCTTCTAGACACACAAGCTTTTCTGACTCCAGGGTTTAATCTTTACATACATTCTCACACTGGGTTTTAGAATCCAGTTGGTTTTATCTCTACAGTATCATGGAGCGAATGTATTAAGAAATAAATGTATGTTTTCTAATGGTCTATTGTTGTGTCTGTTCCAAACCAAATACCAGAGCCAACCCTAGTATGTGAGGGACACACATGCTCTAAACAACTGGATGCGTTGTTACCATGGATACAGACTAGCCTCATATTTGCACAGATACATCTTATCAAATACAGACAAAACTATAGTCAGTATGTGCCCCCCAAATAAGGAGTAACACGTGGAAGCTATTTTTCTCCCAACAGAAACGTCTTTACTGTTTATCGTATTATTAACGTATGTCTACTAACCATTTGAAAAAATCGAACAGTACAGAAGTAAAAATAAAATGAAAGCCCTCTCTGAGCTACTTCCATGAGAAAGCTATTGGTAACAGTCTGGCAAATATCCTTTCAGCTTTTAAGTTTTTTTGGTAAGTGTAAATACATATATATGAAAATTACATTATTTGCAATAGAATTGGAGACATATATACCAGCCTGTGATTTACGGTTTAAATTTAACAATGTATCAGGAAAAGCTCTCACTTCTATTTATGTATCTGTCTACATACCCATATATTTATACATTTCTCAGGTATTTGTATCTATATCTGTACCTAATCTTTTTAATGTATATATACTAGTTTTATTGCCTGGATGTACTATAATTTATTTAATTAATCCCAGTTAAATTTGGACAGTTTGGATTTTCTCAGTCTCCTACTATTAAAAATAATGATGCAGTAAGTATGTTTTATATATACATTAGAACAATTATTCATTTACTTCCTTAGGCAAAAGTTCCTCTAAATGGAATTGCTAGGGTATTTCTGATTTTGATGCATATTGCCAAGTTGTCCTCCAGTAAAGCTTTGCCAATGTACAACTTCATCAGCGGAGTTTGTGGGCTCCCCTCTCTACACCCCCTTGACAATGCTGAGTATCATCAATCTTTGAAATCTTTTGCTGCAGATTTTTTAACTTAATATAATCCTACCCGAGCTCTAACATTTTCCCCTTCAGAAGATAATACAATTAAAAGTGTAAAAAATAAAGTCAGCCGTGGTGATAAATCTAAATATAATGTCAGTTAGAGCTATGCCAAGTGAGCTTGAGATGGTCAACGATGAATCATAAAAAGCTGTTAGAAACACGCACAGTTGAGATGTTTTGAAAATTCTTTCATCTGATTAGACAATGGCAGCAGTAGGAAAGTTACAAAGGCTCCCTGCAACACACAACGAGGCATTCAGCTTGACTTTACAAAGCAAGCAGGAGGGCACTGAGCTGTTAGGATGGCATTTAACACAAAGAAAAGAAGAGGGGCCCTACACTTCGTCCAGTGTACTTTCTTCTTCTGGTCCTAATTATGGCACAGGTGTACACCTCCTCGTCGGTCTGCCTGTCCTTCCACTGTTACTCTGTTTGTCCTCCATCTCTCCATCCATCTGTCCATCTTTCAATAAACACTTCCGTGTGCACTGTGTTTATGGAGTCAGCACTCAGTGTCACTCTCTGTGCCTGGGGTCCTCCCAGCCTTGCACCTCTCCATCTCGCAGCAGCTCTGCATGTTGCACGCCTGTGTCTGGTTTCATTCTGTAAACAAGGTCAGACCTCAGGGAGGCCAGGTGACCATCACTGCCCTGGGACCCACATCCTGTTAATCTTCATATTGCAGCCAAATGAAGGATGCTTGTGTTTCCACTCTCACATACCAATCCTAGGGAAGGAACTAACAAGCCTTGCTTGGGACATGGCTCCATCCTAGACTGGTTCTCTCTGGACAAAAAATGGAGCATTTTCATTGGCTAACCTGGATCCTGTGCCCAGCCCTGCTCTGGGAGGGACAGGCATCTGGGTGATATAGTTGACAGAGAAAGGGGGGATGGGTAATCCTGTTAGAAAAAACAGAGCTTCCGCTGTTTTCTGTGAGAGGGAGGTGGTGGTAAAGATGTGGGTGGATTTTGTCAGGCTGGCGGATGTGACTTGTCATGGGACGTAGCGGACTATGAGACGGGTGAGGCAGTCAGGAGCTGGACTCTGAGAGGCCTTGCACGGCACCCTCAGGTGTTTGAGTTTCATCTTGTTGGAAGGTGATAGGAGGGAAAGCCTGAATCCTGGAGCACAGGCTTGGGAGTCGGGATCTGGGCTGGGCAGAGGGGCAGGCTGATGCCAGAGCACGTTTAGAAGCTGTTGCAGTTGTCTGGGTGAAATGAG